>NC_088814.1:4691723-5005360 GCF_011386835.1 Chrysemys picta bellii | reverse complement strand
GAGGGTGGCGCTGTCATGTCACGTCCAGTCATTCAGCCGGGCCGGCCCGTTTATCAGCCAGGCCCTCGGCTCTGTGGAAAAGGACCTTTGCTGCAGTCTTGCGAGTGCTGACTGACGCTCCCGGCTTTAACACCTCGATGGTGGCCCCCTGCACTTGAACCTGTCCGGCCAATAGACTTCACCCGGGGCACTCCTGCATGCAGCTAATGGCATTTGGCTTCCCTGCAACGAGCAAGGAGGGAAACTGGACCCAAGGTGGCGGATCAGCAGCAGCGACAAAGCTGGAGAGAGTGTCTAGGGCTTTCCCCGTGGCGAGGGCCTGCAGGCTCGGCCCTGGGCCTGTCACGACGATGCTTTTGCCCAGTGGGCTCCGGAGTGCTCGCCAGGGCGTGATCCCCAAGCCACTGAGCAGCACCAGTCCCACTGGAGTCAGGCTGATGGGAAGGAGGACTGGGACTGGCACCGCCACCCACGGCCTGGTGTGGGGGGGACCGGCTTAGGTGGGAATGTGCGAACTATCCCTATAGAGCCTCCTTAGCGGAAGCCCAGCTGTGTCCGTAAGCAGCTCGCTTAGTGCCGGCTGCTGGGTCAGGCCCAGCGAGTGTTGAACTGAAGGGTGATGGGGCGTCTGGGGAGAAAGTCTTTCAGCTTGGCTGCTTGCCCGCCGGCCCTGCTCCCCGCACCTCCGATCTCATCAAAAGCCGTGGAAGAGCAAATGCACCAGGATGTCCCACGCAGCAGGTTCCCTGGGGAAGGATGCGCCTGAACCCCCACAAGCGCCAAAGGCTTTATGACCTGGCGGGAGACGGCTGAACGTCCCCCACAAGAGGGCTCCCCCGAACCACCCACCCACACTGCAGGGTTTCACCTTGCCCAGCCGCTTGGCTTTGTGTCACCAGAGGGCGCTGTGACATCACAGCAATCCCCTTTCCCATTAACTCTACAGGCCCATAGTTCATTCCTGCCCCAAGTGTCCAGTTCTCAGCCCTTCGCCTCACCTGCATGCGCTGTGGGGGCCCCCAGCAGGGACGGGCTGGCGTGCGCAGCCAGAAAGCCCACGCTGTGCCCTGGGGCAGGCATGCCCAGGTGAACATTAAAATAGCAAAGGGGTCGGTGCCATGGGGGAGTGACAGAAACCACGATGGAATCACTCGGCTTCTGATGAAGCAGGGGAGAGACCTTGGCCCTAGAAAATCTCTCTGGAGAACACCTCCCCGCGCCCGGATTCACAGGGCAATTACTAGCTATATTGCAGTACAGCCTAGAAGGCCCCACCTGAGATCAGGCCCCATGGTGCTGGGCCTGGCACAGACACATGGTAAGAGACAGGGCCCACCCGGAAGAGCTGGCGGTCTAAACAGACAAGGGGCAGGAGCAATGGAGTAGTATGGTCTCCGTTTTACAGGTGGGGAAACTGAGGCACAGAGCAACTAAGGGTGAGATTTTTCAAGCACCCACCGCCAGGGCCAGATGTTCGAGAACAGCTCATTTCTTAATAGTCTGAAAGATCTGGTCCCGCACAACTTGTCTATGGTCAAGTGGGGGAGCCAGGAAGCAAACCCAGATCCTAGCTACAACCCAGATCCTAGCTACAATGAGGCTTTCCCTTCTGCAGCAAAGCACTGGCCCCTGGGTGCTCTCGAAGCACTCTGCACACAGGAATGCAGCCGCCCAGCCCCCTCGAGGGGCAGGTCAGCCCCGTGTCTTACAGAGACACCCCAGGCACAGAGGGGTTACCTGACTTGCGAGATCACAGTGCAGGCTTGGTCCTGACGGTGCAGGGGCAGAGTGTGGCCCACAGGCCTGCAAGTTACAAAGTGATGGGGAGCCCAGGGACCCTGGGCGATGCTGCCTCGAAGCAGGAGAGAGGCCTAAGAGGGGAGCAAGTAGCTACACGCCTCCTCAGCACAAAGAAGATGCTGCGTCTCCCTTGTCTATGTCTGGTGCCTAGCTCCTGCTCACGTGGACTGAACAGCCTGTCCTGCTTGGCACCCTGAGAGGGCTGCTGGATCTAGGCGCGTATCTGTAATAATGCCACGTGCACGGTCGGGAGCCCTTTTCCATGGAGTCAGGGTCCCAGGTGGGAAACAGACACGCCTCAGGCTGCTAACTGAATCTGCACTTCTCCCGGCGTGATGTGGCATGGTGCCCCTTTGCACGCTCATAGGGAAGCAGGGAGCGGGAAGCACGGCCTAGTGGTTAAAGCCTGGGTGTGTACGTCCAGCGAGCTGGGCTGCGTGACCTTGGGCAAGTCTTCACCCTCCCACCCTGGGCTTCAGTTTCCCCGTCTGTGAAATGGGGATCATGTTCCTGACCGACATGGCCTGCCCCGGGAGATTAAAGTTTGCAATCAGAGCAGAGCATTTGTCCGGAGGGAGCTGATCCAACCCTGAAAAATCCAGTGTCATGTATCATAGGGAGGCCTTGGAAAATGTCTCCCTAGTTGCTTTTGCTGCTGTTTCATGCCCTCCTTCACTGGTATCCTCAGAGAATTGCTCTTAATCCTTCTCCCGGAAACGCGACTGGGCTGAAACGGCCACTTTCGAGTGCCAACCCTAAGCCAGCCGGGCGGTCAGTGGCGCTGCTGGATCTAACTTCTACCATCATTTAAAGGGATCTGGGATGCTGAGAGCAGCTGCGCGTCTCCTCCCCCCCGCGCTCAGCTTAACTCTCTCTGAATGCAGCTCTTGCCTTCTGGTCACTTCACTCAAATCACATGTAATGATGTGAAAGTGAATTGCTTTCTCCATTCCATTACCCCAGCTCCAAGGCTGGGCTGGGCTTTGGTTTTCCACTCAGCCCCTTTTCTGTAAAGTTCCATATTGTTACCTCCAACTACCTGCTTTGCAGCAGCGGCGTCACCTTAGCGCAGCTTTTGCAGCGAACTGTGGCGGGCTGCAATTCACCGGGACCTGCCCTTTTACTCTTCGCTGGATGTCACGTGCAACCTGCTTCCTCCGGAGCACACACAAGTGGTTTCGCATTGTGGAGGAGGCAGCTAGTGCTGCTCGGGTCAATAGGGTTTGAACCTCCTACCTCCAGCACTAAAAGCATGCTTCTGTTGGCTGAGCTAAAGGAATATCTCAGGTTATTACAGTCTCATAACTGCCTTACCCCTAGCAGGAGACCACTTCCAATTTGTATTGTGGTAGCACCTAGCGGCAAGGCCTTGCACTGTGCCATGCTTACCGCCTTAGACAAGCGGTCCCCAAACTTTCCCCCTTGCACCTCCCTTACCTGGTCTGCACTCCCCCTCTCCCAAGAGCCGTGGTCAGGAACCAGGGCCAGGAGAAAGGCTGGAGCCCCAGTTGGGAGCTGGGGCCATGAGCGGAGCCCCGGCCGGGAACTGGGAGTGGGGCCGCGGGTGGGGCTGGGAGCTGTGACTGGGGCCAGGAGCCAGGGACAGTGGCTGGGAGTGGGCCCGCGGTTGGGATCAGGAACTGGAGGCCGCGTCCGGGAGCGGGGCCGCAGTCGGGGCTGGGGCCAGGAGTGGGGCTGTGGTCAGGGCCGGGGTCAGGAGTGAGCTGGGGGCAGAGCGGTGCTGGGTGGTGCTCCCTCCCTGCCCACCGTGGGGGCTTGCCCAGGCCCTGCCGCGCCCCCCCAAACATTCCTCCACGCCGCCTGGGGGGCACCCCCCACAGTTTGGGAACCACTGCCTTAGACCCATTCATCAAGCCCCGCAAAGAGGAGCCTGATCTCTAGCGCCTCCTTCTGGCTCAGTGCAAGTCAGTGAGGGAGCCTTGTCCTGCACTCTCTGCAGAGGGGCAGCAGTGGGAAGGAGAACATTGGAGATGGGGCCAGGCTGCAGATTTGGGCTCTGAATTTAGCTGTCCTCGCAGGTCGGGTTGGGGTGTGAGGTTCTGGTTCTAGAGGAAATGGTTGGTTTCTAGCAGACCCCTGCTCGCACCACCCCAAAATACTGTGCCATGGTGCAGCAAAAGGGGGTGAATTCTTGCGAATCAAACCCTGATGGGGTACTCCGGTGGCTTGGCCCTGCCAGCACCAGGGCTAACGTTAGCCCGTGGTCGGTTTCCTCCTTTACGTAGCTCAGTTTGGATGTCCAGACGTTGTGTTTTGCAGGCGCTCAGGGCCCCTCCCACACACAGGGGCCAAGAAACAAGGCTCATCCCTTGCTTAAAAAACCTAAACCAACTTTTTTTTGTGCTCAGTAAAGCCAGCTTTTAACTCCCTCCCCTGCGCAGGGGGCAGGCAGCGTGAGGCGGTGGGAGGGAGTAGGCTGAGGTGTTGGGGATGGGGGTGGGGTGGCAGAGCGGAGGAAATGAAAATGGGTGGAAGAAACAGTGTGGACCCAAGGTAAAAACCGTGAAAGGAGAAAAGAGCCCAGCAGACTCGGAAATGCCCCTGGGAAGCCTGGTGGGCTCCAGAACGTGGCAGCAGCTTCTTGGTAGCACCCAGAGGCCCAAGCTAAGATCAAGGCTAATGGTGCTGTACAAACACATTGCGAAGGCCGACCCTGTCCCACAGCCTAATCGGAGGAGGCACAGAGAAGCGAAGCCCTTGAGCCAAGCTCACACACATTGACCAATGGCAGAGCTGAGACTAGACCCCAAGGTCCCCGAGTTTAAGAGCAGTGTCCTACCCACTAGGTCACACTGCCTGTCTAGCACTTGCTCCATTGAGATGTGAAGGGGCTGAACCTCTGCTGGACTTGTAAGTGCTTGACGAACGCTCCTCTTTTCAGCCGCAGCATTTGGGGCGCCGAGTCAGGAACTAGCCCTGGTGAGGAGCAGATGGGATCGAGGAGCAATGTTACTGGTCCCGAATAAGGACCTTAAAGATTGCTTTGGGAGGGATGGGGGCAGCATGGGGGCCTAGGGTTATAGAGCCGAGAGGGAGGTGGGGGTCTGGAGGCAGCTGTGACGGGATATGGAGAGAATGGTGAGCTGGTCCAAGTGAAGATAACAAGGGCCATAGTGGGTCAGACCAATGGTCCAGCCAGCCCACTATCCTGTCTCTGACAAGTGGCCAGTGCCAAATGCTTCAAAGGGAATGAACAACACAGGGCAATTTTGTGATCCATCCCCTGTCGTCCAGCCCCAGCGTCTGGCAGTTGGAGGTTTAGGGACACCCAGAGCATGGGGTTGTGTCCCGACCATCTTAGCTAATAGCCATTGATGGGCCTGTCCCCCATGAATTTACCTAATTCTTTTTTGAATCCAGTTATATTTTTGGTGTGAGCAGGGATGAGAGAGAGGAATGGACAGTGGGGGAGATTTAAGCCCTGATCCTGCAAATGGCTCATCTGTGACTGAGGATGCATTGAGCTGCCCGTGCAGAATGAGTTACAATCCTGGGGGCCTAAGACCACAGCCGGGTGGAGAAGGTGGTTGATGGAAAAGGAAACATAACGGGGCAATCAGAGGAGACCAGTCAGTGCAGGGTGACCAGATGTCCCAATTTTATAGGGACAGTCCTGATATTTGAGGCTTATATAGGCGCCTATTACCCCCTACCCCTTGCCCCGATTTTTCACACTTGCTGTCTGGTGACCCTAGGTCAGTGTCACATCAGGCCATAATCGGCATCTAGTTAACATGGCTTGAGTTGAAGGCAACAAGGCTGCGCGCGTGTGTGTGTGTGTAGTGTGTGTGTGTGTGCGCGCGTGCTCATGTACCACAATGATGGGCTGGCTAGGGGAAATCAGAGGGCAGGCTAAGCCCCACCCCACAGACAGCGCCGAGCACAACAAACATCAGGCCCACCACCAGGAGGAAAGGTAGGGGGCGCATAGGGCTGACGGTGGGGCAGAGACTCAGGAGGGGCGGGGCTTATGAGAGAAGGGGTGGGGCCTATCGGAGACACCACCAGGCTGGCATAGGGGTGTGGCCTAGGGAAGGGGGCGAGGCCTATCGGGGTCGGGGCGGACGTCGGGCGAAGTGACGTAGATAAGGGGTGGGGCCTAGGGAAGGCGGGGCTCACGTCGCTCGAGGGACGCAGGGGAGGGGCGGGGCCGAAGGCGGGGGGCGGGGCCTGCAGTGAGGGCCGGCGGCAGCGAGCGGAACGAGGGGGCGTGGCTGGCGGCGGAAGTGAGGGGGCGTGGCCGGCGGCAGCGAACGGGGCGAAGGGGCGTGGCCGGCGGCAGCGGAAGTGAGGGGGCGTGGCCGGCGGCAGCGAACGGCGCCAGGGGGCGTGGCCGGCGGCAGCGGAAGTGAGGGGGCGTGGCCGGCGGTAGTCCCCCCGCTGAGGGAGAGGGAGGGAAGGAAGCGGCGGCGGCGGCGGCGGGTCCCGGGGCGGGCGGGGGAAGGCCCGGGCGGGCGGGCGGGCGAGCGAGGCGCCGCCCCGAGCCGGGCCGGAGGGATGCAGCGAGCCGAGCTCCGGGAGGGGGAGGCGGCCGCCTCGTACCGGGTGCTCAGCCGCCTGCTGGGCTATGGGGCCGGGCCGCAGCCGGGCGGCGGCTCCAAGGGCCCCGCGGAGGAGGGCGGCGCGGCCGGGGGGTCCCCGCCGCCGCCGCTGAGGGGCTCCCGCCCGCCGCCGCAGCTCATGGTGTTCCGCAACGTGGGGCGGCCGGGGGACGGGGACGGCGGCGGCCCGGGCGGGGACGGGCCCGGGCCCGGCCCCTCGGAGCTGCTCTGCCCGCGGCACCGCTGCGCCCTGCAGCCCAAGGGGGACCCGCGCTGGGGGGGGCTCCCGCCGGCCGGGCTGGAGCTGCAGCTGGCGGCGCTGGAGGTGGGCGGGAAGGGCCCCGGCGGCTGCCCCTGCCTCAGCCTGCTGCCCGCGCCGGGGGGCCCGGCCGCCGAGGAGACCAGCGACGCGCTGCTGGTGCTGGAGGCGCTGGAGCCCGACGAGGCCGAGAGCGGCTCCGAGGAGGAGCTGGGCAGCCCGGGCCGGGCCGGGGCCGGCGTGGGAGGGAGGCCGGGGAGCCGGGCCCAGCCGCCGCCGCCGCCTCCTCCTGCCGCCCCCGCCGCGCCGCCCGGGACAGGCGGCCCCGGCGCGAGGAAGGGCTCGCTCAAAATCCGCCTCAGCCGCTTCTTCCGCACCAAGAGCTGCAGCGGCTCCCCGGCCGGGGGGGAGCCCGCCGCCGGCAGGAGGCGCTCGGGGGAGCTGCCCGCCTCGGCCGGGAGCCTGTCCGACGTGTCCAGCCCCAGGGGCCGGGAGCAGGACTCGGGCAGGTAAGGGGGGGGGGCGCGAGAGGGGGCCCAGCAATGGGGGGAGGGCTCGGGATTGGGGGCTCTATGGTGCTGGGGGAGGGCGCGAGAGGGGGCCCAGCAATGGGGGGAGGGCTCGGGATTGGGGGCTCTATGGTGCTGGGGGGGGCGCGAGAGGGGGCCCAGCAATGGGGGGAGGGCTCGGGATTGGGGGCTCTATGGTGCTGGGGGAGGGCGCGAGAGGGGGCCCGGCAATGGGGGGAGGGCTCGGGATTGGGGGCTCTATGGTGCTGGGGGGGTCAAGGCACTGGTGGGCTCTGCAGGCTTGGGGCTGTCAAGAGTATGGAGGTGGTGGCACATGCGAGTAGCAATAACCTGTGCTCGGCCTAAGGGTGTGGGGAATGAGGCCAGCCTGCACACTGACCTATGCTCTCTGTGCAAGGGTCCAGGGAAGCCATACTGGGGAGGTGTGTGCGTGCCAGGGTGTACAGTTTTAATGCAAGGGAGGGAGAGGGATCTAGAGGCTGCATGCCATAGTATGCCCTCTTAGTGTAAGGGTGGGAGGGGGGTATGTAAGATGGCACACGCATGCCATGGTGTGGGGTAGAAGGATGCTTTAGTGTCCATTCACCAGGAGGGGCATGGGGTACGCTGTAGGATACATTCCTGTCATTGACAGAAGGAGGTTGGCATGCATATGGAATAGCATGCCCGTTCAGCTCCATGGGCAGGCATGCACCATGATGTGTGTTCTCAGCACAAAGGCCTAAGGAGGTGGTGGGTTATGAATATCCAATATCGTGCTGGTTGCTGTTCAGTCCTTGCTCTGAGGGGCTCATCATTCCTACCAACAGAGTTCAGGCATATGAAATACACTCCTAACAATGCTTTGGGAGCATCCCTGGGAAGGAATAGTTGTTGATAAATACCCACGAGCATGAGCCATGGGGTTTTGGGTTCTTGTGTTGTTGTAGCTCTCTGAGCTGTGGCGCAAACGTAGTATCTGGTGTATGCATCCTCAGGGCAGAGCTTCTTAGTTGAAGAAGGCTTTAGTTCATCAGGCCATTGATTACTCCTAGAGCTTTCTAACTGCAGTTCTTTGGTTAGTCACTGCAGTCATGGCATGCCTAAAAAAACACTTGACATTGGCTAGGCTTGGAGTGTGCTGAGACAGCAGCCTGTTGTGCTGGTCTTTGCTGTCTCTTGTCTTGCACTTGGATTGACAAGGTGAGGGGAGGTGATTGCTTTTATTGGACCAACTTCCATTGGTTAGAGACACAAGCTTTGAAGCCACACTGAGCTCTTCTTCAGGTCTGGGAAAGATAGTCCAAGCATCACAGCTAAATATGAGGTGGAACAGGGTGTTTAGCATAAGCTGTTAGCGCGCATTCTAAGCAACCATTCAAGGTAGAGTGGCCCGTTAACACCAACTAAACAACCCCCCTCTTTTTGTCCAAAAATTAGGAAGCACTAGTATCACAGTCTAAATTTTACGGTAGACGTGGTGATACTAACAGTGCTGTTGTCTCCATCAGCAGGTGACTTCCGGGTTTTGAACCAGTGTTTGAGCTATTCTGTTTTGTTTATTCCTGGGACGCTAAAGTCAGCACCTATCTCATGAGCCATTGAGGAAAAGAATTGTGGAGCTGAACAGTGTTGTCCAAAGAATGAGCCTTATGTTCTCCTGGGCCACTTCCAATATGACTTCAGCAATAATATTCAGCGCTGTAGTAGGAATAGTCACATGTGAGCTCTGCATGCCCAGTGAGCTTGTATTCCTGTGACAGCCATAAGTTAATAGGGACAAAAGGAAACTGCTTCAGCAGGAGGAGTGAGGTATTTGGGACCAAAAGGGGCTCATGTGGTGGCCTGTTCTCTGCTCTCCATGTTACCATGTGGGCTTTGGAGTTCCAAGCTTCCATTGCGCTGCAGAGGCTACATGCTTGTTTCTGCGGCCGGGGATGCTGTAGGGGTGACATCACTTGGCTTTTGTTGGTGGGGAGGCAGGGAGTACCTTGCTGAGATCTCAAGGAAGTTTCTGGTCAGCCCAGGAGCAGCATTTAATGGACTCAGGAAACAGTCTAGTCCTCGACCAGGAGAATTGATTGGCCTAATGCAAGTCCTTTGTGAAGAGAGAGCATATAGAAGGACATAGTTTAAGAATTTATGATGGGTGAGCAAGAAAATCCCCCAACATCTTTGCTACTCACTCCTAACAGCCTTTGGAGAGTTGTGGCCCAGCGCACCAGTTTGTGGTAACTATACAGCCAATATGCCCAAAACCTTGCTCACCTTACTGGTGTAGGCTGGGAGACTGAAATTACTGGCTTCTTCTAAAAGGGGATGTCCTGAGTTAGCATCTGAGACCATATAGCCTAAACTTCTTGGCTAAATTGCAGTGTCAGCTTGTTACCACTTAACGCTGGTCAATGTGTTTGAGCCTTAAGTACTGTTAATGCACTCCTGAGATGAGCCTTGGTGGGTCTCTACATGTGGGATGTTGAAGCTGTTTTATACTGTGGTTTCCAAGCTCCATTTACCATAAATGGACCTTAGATGGCAGAGAGATTCCATTTGCTTGTAATGACACTATTTTGCTAATGTACTTGTGGTTTATTCACTCACGCCTTGTTCTTGCTATTGACCAGAACTGGAAGTCTTTAGGATTTCTGAGAACTGAAATAAAGTGGCGTGAAATTAGTTGTTACGTTTTACCAGATTTTGATCAGAAAGAGCATACTGCCACATGGATTCTTCCTTTTGTAGGAGAATTTAATGGTCACCGCTGTTGCCATTTCCAACTCTTACACATGGAAGCATGGGATTTTGTTGCACACATTAGGTAGTATTTTAACAAAGATTAGCTAAATGTGCTGAATCGAACTTTACGAGTCCTCTCAAAAAGGTCTAGATTTGAACTGTGCCTTCTGTTCCCATGGGCACTTTTTCATGGAGTTCTCCTTGGGAGGGATAGGAAAGGAGGCACATCACTGTTGTATTTTGTTCTAGTTCCCCTACTTGCCAGGAGGCTACATAGTAGTGAAGCATCCATTGCTAGCTACTAGAGAGTTCAGCTTTATGCCATCTTGTGCCAGTGAAGAAGAGTAGGTTAAGGTGGTGGGTTGCTGCCCAAGCCTGCAGCCTTATGTGCACAATCTGCTTCCATGCAGATGTGGGAAGGAAGAAAGGCTGCTTTCAAGGAACCATGTACTGCATTGCCCACATTTGCTGGACCCCCTGTGCTTTAGCAGTGGGGCAGCACCAAGGTTCTTACAGTTGCTTCTGCCCCCTATTTTATTCGTTTAACTTCCCGTCTGGGATCATATGGTGTCTTTTCTCCTTCTCCCGAGTTGCCTCAAAGTATGGAAGATTTTTTTTTAGGTTTCCTAACTTGCGTGCTGGGTACCCTTTCTCAAGATACCAAATCACCTGCACTGCTTAGCTGAGTTGCTGTCCCAAGGATGCCCATATCTGTAGGTTCCTCATGGCAAGGGGTGTTTTGTGCAGACTGCTGGTTCTTTGCCCTTGTCCTCACTAGAAGAAAAAGGGAGTCTTTAACACCCGTGAAAAGTCTAGTGTAAACAAGGCAGTTTATAGTTCTAACACGTTAGCTGCTTGAGGTAAATCCTATGCTCTCCCTTTGGGTTTACCTCCATCAGCTAATGCACGTTAAAACTGCAGCATGCCTTGTCTGCACCTGTCAGTATATCTGACTCTCTGCCCCTTCCTCCTTCCCAAATAATTCCTGTTCTAAGATACTGATGCTGAGACGTTTTGTCTCTATACTGCAGAAGGGTGTTTACCCAGTGCGACTTTTTCTTAAATGTTACTGCTAAGCAGAATCCCCAGTATTTGAAGTTGCGGTCTAGGCAATCCATAGCATTCAGATGCCCCGAGGGACCATGTTGCAACTCTGCTTGGTAAATGTAGCAAAAGTTAAAAGGAAAACTGACCCCATTAGCTAAGATCAATAGTCTGTTCTGATGAACTGGGGTAGACTTTGACTGCTACTGAATATAGGGATACCCGTGGCAACGTTCCTGCCTTTGGGCCTGAGCATTGATATTTAAATGCTGCATCACGGAAATGGCTCTCCGAAGCCATTGTGCACCACTGCTCCATTCGTATTGAACACGTGGGTGTGGAGTTAGGCATGGATACTGCATCTGCACACGCAGAGTCCCAATGACTTCCACAAGAGGCTGCCTGCATGAATCCAGTTGCAGGCTTGTAGCCCAAGGCTTATAGCAGCTCTGGCCAGCAGCATCTGCCCACCTAACGGTCAAGGATCTGATCTTTTTTTCAGTCCCTTCTAACATTCCTTTATGCATTCATATGCAGAAGGTGCCACATGACCCCAGTGGAAATGATCGGCCAGGACTTTGATCTAAGCCAGTTTAACTTATTACCATCTCTGCCTGTCTGGAACCAATTACAGAAACTGGAAATGGAAAAGATTTATGTCCCCTTGCCCTGACTTACTACAGAACAATGAGTTCTCATGGCTATTGTCTCGGCTTTATTGATTTGATGGACAACTGAACCTAAAACACTTTCCTCTCCTCTGATTTCTAATGATTTCAAGATACCCCATCTTCGCCATGTCATCTGTGATGTTTGATATGGCTCATCTGATGCTCAGACTTGCCGTTCATGCCATGTGAGCCGCTTGGAAATTCCATCACTAGCATTCTTTAGCAACTGCCATGTTCACCATAATGCCCACTTATGGCTCCCTCAGGACACTTAAGAGATCTTCTGCAGTATTAAGTTAAACTGATGCAGTGGTATTCTGTTGACGGTCACACTTGATTACTATTAACATTTTCCACCATAATTTGGAGACCATTGCTGTATGTGAGGAGAAGAGGGAAAGGAAATGTTAGAAGAGATCATATGAGTTTAATAGTGAAATGTAGCAGAGTCCAGTCCCTGTGAATCATTTCTGGATCTGACCCCACTGCAGATCTAGAAGTGAGAAATAACACATGGTGCTTTTTTTTTTTTACATGATTATAGAATGGTAGCGTAAAAATGTAGCCGTTTTGGTAATGGCACAGAGAGGTCCAAAATGTTTCTGCTCTGTGCTATTCATTCCTCTAAGGATAAAATAGGGCTTTAATAATAGATGGTTAGAGGTTTAATTCCAAACTATTTTGGTTTTAAGTGATTCCGTAAAAGTGATCAGTATCTAAATGGTAGGAGTATTTCTCACTACTGTCCTTATTTGCAAAAATAGAACTAAAAACTTCCTTCACACCTGTGCTACCCCATCAGAGTCAATGAGGTTACTCAGGTATAAAGGAGAGCAGAATTTTGTATCCCCTGCAGAAAAGGCAGGATTATACTTGCATATTCTGCACTCTTAACCGATTTTAATGCCCGATGATACAAAACTGGAGCTTAGATTTCAGTGTTCCAATAACTTGGTTAAATTGGAACATGCGTCTGACGAAGTGGGTATTCACCCACGAAAGTTTATGCTCCAATACTTCCCTTAGTCTATAAGGTGCCACAGGACTCTGTCGTTTTTTGGTTAAATGATATCATGTGGAGCGTAACACTTCCCAGAAGATGGGAGACAGCTAACTTTCTCTGAAACTGACTAGCATCTTAAGAGGCTGGTGATAGGACAGCCAAGGGACACAGGCAAAACCTTCTAGTGGATTTAAGGGAAGCATTCAGATTATGGAGAGCGCTTCCTCCTTGCAAATCTAAAAATGGAGGTGGAGAAGAGAGTTCATGAGGAACCAAGCCAGCCTTGTAAAATCCCACTTGCCCAGGGTGAGAGATTCTCTTGGATGGGCAAGTAAAATATGGGCATTTCCATCATGGTAAGGATGGGAAAGAAGAGCTTATGCCTAGGTTGGTAAATCTTTATGTCAATGTTGCAAGGCTGAATGTAGAAAAACATGTTTGTTTGGATGGCACTGCTCTTAAATTGTGAAGCATGGCACTAAGTAATTGACTCATCTGGCCTGGGGGGAGATTTCCGGAGCAGTGCATTTGACATCTTTCATGTGGCCAGCAGTTGGGTAGAGTCTTGTTAAGACAATGCTGTCTGCGATACTGGGTGCTACCACTGTGGACACTCTTATTAGAATTCTGTAGCACACTTTTAAGATCATGTCTTGCACAAAGGCCAAGATTCAGGCTTGATTTGCCTGGAAACACTCAAGTAGCAGCCATGTACTTCTTACCCCCAACACAGGAACTTTGCCTTGCAGCCTCTAGCATGAAACTAAACTTCTGCACAGCAAGCTTTAAACAGGCTAGTTTCTTTATTTGTTGTGGGACAAAAAACTGCTTCCTGTGAGGTTATAGGCCAGCCGGCCTGCCTGTCGGAGGCTTTTTTTAAACAACAGTTCATGGTCAGCATTGGCTGTGCTCAGATACCATTGTGGTTGGGCTCTCTATAAATAGTCCTTTCAAGTATAAAGCAAGGGATCAAGTTAGAGAATTCTGACCACTTTTTTAACGCTCTGTCGTTACTGTTGCAAGATCACCTCTTGCACGAAGAGCTAGATTTTAGACAAGAGCCTTGGAAGGGAGACGGCTGAGTTTCAGTTCCCACCTCCGCAATGAACTTGGATCTTGAGCAAGTCACAGCTACTCTGCCTTGGTTTCTTTTATGTTAATTGGTGATCATACCCAACCGGGCAAAGCCCTTCAGGGTGCTTCAGTCAAGGATACTGTACAGGCTAATTTTCACTGGGTAGTGGTAGTAGGTGGCTAAATTTGTAGGCCTCATACTAAGTAAATTTTGGAAAGGAAATGTTACGGGCGTCCTCAGAGGTACGTTTTAGCTACATTTCCGTGTAGCTGAATGGGCTTAGAGAGCAGCTTTTCCACAGTTCACCTGATCTCTCAAGGAGGCTGTGTACCTCATGTGACGCTTGCACATGGCGTGAGTGTCAGTGCAGAGTTAACTGCTCTGGTGTGCCACGTGTAACCTGTAACTCTGTCTTGGTGATATCTGTCCTTCACTAAGGCATCTTGATGTAATGGCCAACCTAGGGAAAGAATTAGCTCGGTTTTAAATAGGCCGCACGACTCCAGTTGGAGTATATTTGCTCTAACTGACTTTCCTCCTGAAATTAACTCGTTACTTAGCCGTTTAGAGACGTGGTATAAAGACTAAGACTTAGCTTTGTGTATTGGTGGTTGTACTTACATTTTCTAAAGCAGGTTTGGCTTGATATTGGCGTACGTTTTCTCATAAGTCTTAAACTGCATTGCAAGGGTAGTGACTGGGCTCTACCAGCTCTTCAGAAGATCAAGCTGAATGGTTTTTCCAGAGCTGAGGAAGAATTGCTACTTTCCTGTATTCATTCATTAGCTTTTTCTCTTTCTCAATAGGAAACCCCGATTGACAAGAACTCAAAGTGCCTTTTCTCCGGTTGCTTTCAGCCCCCTCTTCACAGGTAAGGATAGAAAGATGAAGTGAAACACTTTATTTTACACTTTTAGGTGTGTTACTCCTTTAGATTTAATTACAGATAATTAAAAGACTTCCTTTCTGTTCATCTACTAAGAGCTATGCAATCCATCAGGAATTACAACCCCCTAAAACTAGAACCCAGCATAAGGCTTGTCTGCACTGGGAAGTTAATGTGGATAAAGGTAGGGTGTGAATTTAAAGCACAATAGCTGTTCCTTATTAAATGCCTGTGGGGGACACCGTTGACAGGAACAGTTAATCAGAAGCAAGTCTGTGTAGACCAGCCCTGAGGAACACAGCTCCTCATTCTGCTTCATGTTTTATTTTCCCCTGTTGAAAGGGCAATGGGAGTCTGAACTATGATCCTAGCATGCAAAGGGCTGTCTTTATTAGACATGCTGGCACTTGTAGCCACAGCAGTGTGACCTACCATGTTTAAAAGCAAGAATCTTCACCCTGGTGCAAGCAACACTTCTGTACTGGGTTTTGTACTGGTGCAGAAGTCTGTAATGGAGAGCACCAGTCACATACCAGGACCCTGTCCTAGGCACTATGCAATCACAACAGTGTGTGTTCCTGCACCAACATGAGTTGAAACCCCCACAGAAGTAATTTTAATATTATAATAATATAATAATATTAGCACTCACTTGGTTTTTTTCTGTAACATGCCTAGCTTCCCGTAGATGTGCAAAATGTGCATTCATTCTGCAAACCAGAGATTGACAAAGCCGAAACTCCTAACACCATCTCCCCAGCTGTTGCCAGTGTCCTGGGATCTTTGTGTGTGTGTGTGTGTGTGTGTGTGTGTGTGTACATACGTGGGAATACAAACCTTGTATAACCTTTCTCTATAAAGAAATTAAAACTTTAATGAACTTCATCATGATGGGTTTTAAAGTAACTTTTCTCCAGAAAAACTTCAGAGAAGAAACTGGAAATGACTAAATCGATCACAAGTTTGAAATCACTTTTTAATTTTGCCGGTGAATGAATCTTGTGACTGGTTTTGTTACTCAGGTTTTTCCGATTGGCAAACATCTTCTAAATAGCTAAACTTTCGGTAATCTGGAAACCGTGTCGTCTCAAGACCTTTTCACTTGCATAAGACCATGCCAACTTCCTCAAACGGTCTTGTGTCTGGATTATTGATATCTTTGTCTGCTCACAGACGTCAGGTTCTCTTATGCAAAAAAAGGGTAGTTTTTTATTTGCTGATTTTAAATGGGACTTTTCCAAAACTTGACACTCACTAAGGATGACCTAATTAGAACCTGCTTGGACCAAGTTGCATGGATCAAAGAGGGGCCTCGTACCTGATTTGTCCAAAGGTCTTGGAAATCAAAGGTAAGGCCAAGAAGCCTGCCTCGCCTTCTAGGTCAATAAGCTACCTATGGGGAGACGTATGGTCAAGAATCTCAAGACTCTTTACCTTGGGGTGAGGAAGTCAGGATCTCAACTACCAGGCCACTCCTTCCTTTTCCAGTTTCTCCCTGCACCTGGAGGTTCATTAGCGGGAAATGTTGGATCCTTAATTAGCTAGCTTCTAGTCCACAAGACTGAGAGCTGATGTGTTTGCAGCCCCCGTTACCTTAAGTATTTTTATTCTGTCTTTTGTTTTTACTTGGCTTTATTTTTAGGGGGTGGCAGTAGGCACGCAGGTGTGAGCACCCACACGTGGGGAAGGCACCTGAAAGAGAGAAGCTACCCAAGTAAACCGCCTTCAATCTTGTTTCCTGAAATTATTCAGTGTGTTCTGTTTAAAAATCCAGAGACTTGAGATTGCCATCTGTAATTTCTAGTAAACAAGAGTTGTCAAACTTCTGCTTCTCCAGAGTTCTGTTCAGTGGGCTATCCTTTTTGTTCAGTGTTTCCATAGTGCTTGGCTGAGGCCCCTTCATGCTACGACAATGCAAATGATTACATCTTGAGAGTGGATTTGTCAGTTGGATTGCTTTAGGGTTAGTTTAGTTTAATAGTAGTAGTTTAGCTTTGGTGATGTTTCCTCGGTTTTATTGATGTGTTTTAACACACGTTCACTGCAATGGGGTCCAGAACCTTTGAGCACCTGGGTCAATACCAGCTAGGTAACAGCTCTCCCAGTTATTTGATTCAAGCAGGACGCTGATCTTAAGGGCTACTCTGCAGCATAAGCAGGCGTTTAACTCACTTGATCCTGTAGGCTGTTGGCAGGCAAACTCCCCTTGAAGTCAACAGGAATGTTGTCTGTAAGACTTCTGGCAGGGATGGGCAACTTTAAGGTGGTAGAGGGCCACAAAATCCTCTAAAACCCTTTGGCAGGCTGGGGTGTATGATGTGGGGGTTGGGTCCTGCACCTAGGAGGTGGGAGCCCCTGGGGGGGGGGGGTGTTAGAGAGTGAGCCAGCCCCACACCCACCCTGAAGTGGTGACTCCTGAACCATGGGGCTGGGCCTGGTACCCCACTCTGGCCCATTAGCTCTCACCACAGGATCACCTGACCCACATGCCTACATGTAAGGGAGGCCCTCCCCGCATAATACCTTATCCTGTCCCCTTCTTGGCCATTGTACCTGCCCCAAGCTGGGCTGTGATGGGCCAAATAAAATGATCTGGCAGGCTGTTGGCAGCCTCTGGGCTGCTAGATGCCCACCCCTGGCTTATCACATCTGGCCACAGGTACCAGTGCATGAAATTGGCTTTTTAAGCCACGTCATGAGCATTAAAGCCATAGAGAACTTCAGGGGAATTTTTGTAATGCTGTGGTGGTCAGCATCTGAATCTAGAAATCAGAAGAGCCCAGCGAAGCATATTGAAGGTTAATATCATGAGAAAGAGAATGTGGTCAAAGAACTGCCATTGAAGTATTGCTGACTATCTTCCACTTGGGTCGGTTGGTGGGAAAATCTCTTTAATAGCTAAAAACATGAATGGGTTTTTAAGTCCAAAATTTGACCGTTCCATCAGATGTGCCTTTGGCTATTGGAGTCTTTCCTTTTGTGTCTAGCAAATACCTAGGAGCGTGCATGAAATGCACACGTTAGGAAGCCTTGGCAAGCACTGGTATGTTTAATGTAGCAAATAGAGTTAAAAAACAAAACACACCCCCTCCAGCTCCTTGCTTGGAATGCCCTTCTGCGGTATACCTCAGTCGCCGAAATTCAGTGCCTGCTGCGTCAGCCTGGAAATCTTGCCTGGTAATAGCCTTCAAGATGACTGAGTCTGTTGTGCTATTGAAAGACTTTCTACTGTGTATGCTGAACTTAGGTTGGGTTCGGAAGCATGCATCAGTATTTGCCATTTGTTTGCACTTGACTGTTGCTTAGAGCCTGACCTTTGGGCTGCTGGGGCAGAGTTGATCAATGTCTTATAATCAGTGCAATGGGGAAATTCAACTTGAAAGCATTTAATAGGAGACTGAAGCAGAGGCCTCTGACCTGTGTGGAAACTGACCTCCAAAAACTTTCTAAAGCCACCTCCTTGCTGCTTGACTGTCTCTTCCCTTTGCATGCGCTGGAGAATGTGCAAACTCTTACCAGTCTCTCTCCATGAATCTTCAGGTGAAACTGTGTCACTAGTGGATGTGGACATCTCCCAGCGAGGACTGACCTCGCCTCACCCTCCGACTCCTCCACCTCCGCCACGGAGAAGCCTCAGCCTGCTAGGTACTCTACATACATCCCCCTAGAATTTCCTTCTTGGTCATGTCTGTGGCTGTAAGCGGTAGGGATTGAATTATTTTTCCATTTTGGAGTACAGTGCAGGCTCTTACAGGCTCCCTTCCGATAAACTGATCTCGCCTTCCCAAGCAAAGGATTTCTTCCAATTCCATATCCAGGGCTGCTGCTGAATCAGTTGGCAGGGAGGGTTATTCTAGAACACTGTGAGGTGGTCCCTTTCTCCCGGGTTCAGCATGCGAACTCGACAGCACTCCCTGGCTTCTGAGATTGAAACGCAAACTTGCATGTCTCATACGTGGCTGCATATTGGGCTGCCGTTAGACGTTCAGAAACCTGTTGATGTTCTTAATCTTGTATTGCCCGACACATTCTCCCTAAATACCCAGTTTAGAAACTAACTTCTGCAGGAGAGGTGGTGTAGGTATCCAGGTGACACTGAGTGACGCAAGTTCTGAGGTTACATCAATATCTGCTTTTCAGAGAAGCTAGTGCAAGGCTGAGCTGTTGGCTAATGTGCCATCCCTTCCCCTCCTGCTCAGCGCTGCAGGCGGAGCTGAACGCTGGGCTTGCTCTTGCGCCATTGGCAGGTGCTTGGCGATCTAGCAGCTCGCTTACTTTCCTATATTCTGAACCTCTCTTGCTTTTGTTCTCTTCTAGATGATATCAGTGGGACGCTGCCTACATCTGTTCTAGTGGGTCCGATGGGGTCTTCCCTGCAGTCTTTCCCTCTGCCTCCGCCTCCTCCACCCCATGCCCCAGGTCAGCTTAGTTTTAGCGGCAAGGCTGTGTTATGCAGAGATCTGGACTAATCTTTTTTGGCAAATGTCTGACCTTACTGAAGTCTGTATTGCCTGTAAGAACGATAGCAAGGGTTGGGTGCTGCCCCCTTGGCCGGTTCAGGTAATGCAAGATTGAGCTGGTGGTCTACCCATGTTACAAACTGGGACATGGTTGAGTCAAGCCTCTAGGTTCCTTTTTAAACTATTTGTACATGTAATGTGGCTGTCTGCATTGCTCGTAATAGCTGAGTTACCCTCTTCCATTTGGCAGCTTTCAAATCTCCACTTCCTCCCTGAGGCTCAGCAGAACTAGAATGTACCTGAATCACAGCCTCTAATCCTAAACTGGCTGCAGGATGCACTGCGTGGCCTAACAGGTGTGATCACTGGGGCCTCTTGTCTGCTAGTGTTAGCGTAGTTCTGGGAATAGGGCTCAACACTGGCTCCCTAGGCACCGGAGTAAAATCACATACAGGGCTCTGCAGCGACATAGCTCTATCACTTAACCTTCCGGTTTCTATCTTCCGCGTCAAATTTTTTAAGCTGTCAGATTTTGGGCCTAAATGACTTTGACAACATCCCTCTCCAATCCATTTTAAAAGCAGGTGAAAAGGCCTTGGCATTTCCATGGACAGGCCTCTGAGGGGACACGGGTGAATAGCTGGTGAAGACAATGAATTAGTTGCCTTGGAGTTGCTACCCAGGTTTCCTCACTCTGTCCTCATTCCCAAGGACGCTGTCCATCCATCAGTAAAGCTTCTTTTTCTATGCCATGGCTTCATTGCGCCTGCTTTGTCCTCTAGAATCCAGGGCCTGTTTGGGGAGGGCGGCTCTTATTCTTTGCAGTATTGCTTGTAAAGGAGTGACCGTTGCCTGCCATTGTTGGTTGTTTCCCTGCAGATGCGTTTCCCCGGATCGTCCCGTTCAGACCGTCCGAGGCAGTGATCAGCCAGACCACCCAGCATCTTCACTGTCCTCTCTACCGACCAGACTCGAGCAGCTTTGCAGCTAGCTTGCGAGAACTGGAAAAGGTAAAGGCTTCCTGTGGGGTCTAGATCTCGGGTCACTCTTACAAGACCTCCAGTGGGCAAAGGCTCTCCATTGCTGGACTGTTCGTGGGTTAAGTCAGAGATCAGCCTTATGGGCTTCGTTATTTTCCCCATATGCATTTGGAAGCGTGTGATGCGGATGGGACAAAAGGAAAGATGTTTCCCTAATGATAGCCCTGCCAGTGATCAGTTCCTCACTTGTATATCCCCACCAGCTTTAGAAGCACTTGGATATAAGTGGAAGAGGGGTAATGTCTTCCTTAGTCTGGTAGCTTGCATGTGTAAAGAGATGTTGCTTGTATGTGGTAGAGGGACGGGATGGCCTTGTTTATTCTAGGAAATTGACTCATTGCTGTCAATGATTGACCATCGCTCTTCCTGGACTAGTGATGAAACAGGTTTATCTGCTAGTATAGCTAGAACCAAATGGTTTAATGTCGTCTGACTTTCTGTAACGGTGTCTTAGTGTTCCCCAGCAGCAGGTTATGGGGGACCTGTGGCTGATACCTTTGGTCCGCATCAGATGGTTCCCCAGTGTAGGCTGGGTTGTTGATGGCAATTTATACCAGGATGCTAAACTGCTCCTCTTGTGGTGAAATACTGGCCTTGCCGAGGAAATGCTTCAGCACTGCTTTTGCCAACAGCTACAGACAATGCCAAACTGTTAATTCTTCCTGGGAGCGCACTGGTGCTAGGATGGGGCAGAAAAGGCCGACAGTTCTTTGAATCCGTTGATGGTTGAGTTAAGCCGTTTAGTACGGAGCTGTTAATGGGCAAGTGCCTTTCTAGCTTACCAGAAGTCTGAAGACCTCTTTGCACTCTCTACTGGTAGTGTGGTTGGTATTGGGGACCAATGAACTGGGAAGACGCAGAAATGAAGCTGAAGGGGAAGCCAGACGGATCCTTCCTGGTCCGAGACAGTTCCGACCCTCGTTACATCCTGAGCTTAAGCTTTCGATCGCAGGGGATCACCCATCACACCAGAATGGAGCACTACAGAGGTAAGAGCAGCCCGGTTCTTGGAGTCGTCTCGTTCGCTGAGATGTGGCTGTGGCCCATCTGCTAATCAGCTCTGCGCTGCAACTCCACCTGTCTGTAGGAGCCCAGAACAATGCATTGTGCAGAGACCTGCTTGCAAAGGGGGAACTGAATGCAGCCATACCTTGCCTTCTGCTTCTGTGCTAAACTGCAGACCTCAGTGAGGGTTCTGTTGTGGGTTGATCCCAGAGGCTATAATGAAGGACCTAAGTGGGAATATTTGGCTCTAAGTTGTGTGTGCGATTGATCCTATTAAAAAAACAAACAAAAAACCTAACCTTTTCTACTCTCTCACGACAGGGAAGGCTAAATAAGGAGCCATTCACCTCATGAGTTGTCATAGCACACAGACTAGCCTAAGTTGCAGCCATCTCTGCGGACTGTTCTTGTCCTAGCGATCACAGACTTAGTGGCCAAGGGAGGGTCTCGGGCTGTGAATGCTCCATTTAATCCCTTAACTCCTCTGAACGGCATCTTCCCATCCCCCTCCTTCTCAAACATCACTCCATTGAGAAACTGAGCAATATAATCCAAATCCCCTAGTCCCTTTTCCTCCGTGCCCATTCTGCATGCTTCATTTTCGGAAAGCTTATTAAGAAGGAGCTAATGGACTTCCAAAGTTGCTGTGCAAGAAAATATGAAGGAAAAGCTTATTGATTCATCAATAGAGCTTTAAGGCCAGAAGGGACCATTGTGATCATCAAGTCTGACCTGCCTAGAAGACCTAGCTCAGTGTGCAATCATTGTACCTTGTTCTTATTTATGAGAGTTCAGTTATTTTGGTTGTTGGAGACTAGCAAGGCTAAAACTTTGGGACTATTTAGTCTTGATGTTTCACCTGTTAAATGGGAGGTGATCATGGGATGTCATTGCTGATGAGTTACTTTGCCTTTTGGTCACCTTCACACGTACTGTGTTAAAGCAGAACTTCAGCGTTCATGCGTCTGGCTGGTACAAACTGCCGATGTCCAAGCTGAAGTTTTAACTTTGATCTTGTGGCTTTTCTATTCTGAGAACTCTTTGCATGTTGCTTATACCAGCTTCCTGCCTCATTTGTCATCTTGCTGAAGGATACTGCCCCCTGCCCACAAGCATTTGCATTTCAGATGTGGTTTTCTGTGTTGGGACTGCACAAACTGTTCTGGAGGGTAGCAAAATGCCTGAGATACTCAATGTTGTGAGGGGGTACCATCAAAACAGATGGTCTTACAACTCCCCGTAACAAATCAGCAGCCTTTACCTAGGTGCACAAGCACCAACGTACTTGAACCTCCGTGGATACCAAAATTAACCTCTAAAGACATGCCTGCGAAAAGGGTTTCCCTCTGAGATTGCCTAGCCCACTTCCCCTTTGGACAGTGGCCCTTGCCATAAAGCCGGAAAGGGCAGATGCTGGTAGCAATTTGTAATTTGAGGCCCTCTTGACAAAAGTTCTTGTATGGTGACTCTCTCCTACCATGAGCAAGAGCTGGCGCAAGTTTCCTTTGCTGCTTCTCAGGTTTAACACCTCAAGGGTGAGAGGTCTCTGTTACCAGAGCTTCATTCCTGTACTTCTGTAAGGCTGCTGCCCTTCACTCGGCGTCGCCTCCACTGTGTGGCCATAATCAATCGCACCTGTGTACATATCTGGTTGTATTCCCCCTTTCCCAGCTGCCCTTCACAAGTTGCTTAGACACTGGTTCATCAACACACCTAGAGTGTGTGCTTAGCTATTAGCATGTGAGTAGTTTTATTGATTTTTAAATGGGATTACTCATGGTTAAAGTTAAGCCTGTTCTTAGCAGCTCTGCAGGATTGGGGCCATAGATTATAAACTGTTTGGCGCGTAGTCCATTAATAAAACTTTCAAAAGTGACAGACCTTGAGGAGCCCAAGTATCATTAAAAGTCAATGGGACTTAAGATCCTAGGTGCTTGGGGTTTTGGCTCTTAAGTAACTAATGTGGTTTTGAAAATGTTACCCCAGGTCTTTGTGTGCGGTGTGTAGTATAATGAGACCCTGATTTGGGCCTCTGGGGCCCAGTCGAATATAAAAGATGAATTCCAAAGCTCAGAGCTGCCTCTCCACTCCAACAGTCCGGTCGCTTGCAGCAGTTCCCAGGAATCGCCTTACCGAGAGACCCCGGCACTCCTGTTTGTGTAATTAACTCGACACTTACACTAGGATTGGCGGCGCTGCCTGCTGAATGTGCTACAGCTGTTCTGAAAACTGCAGAGCTGAGCACTTTGCTAAACCAATGGAAGTGACAAGTGACCGAGCTAGAGGAAGGGTAAATAGGGAAATATTTGACCTTCGGATTTCAGGTGGGTGAAATGGCACAGTGGGACATTTATTTGTGCCTAGGGACTGGAGCATACACGCGACATAAAAATGTCCTGCGTTCTGAGCAACATGCAGACAACTGTTCTTTGATCTTCCTGAAGCAGGTAGATTTTAGAGCCTGGGGTTTATACGATACTTCTGGGGGGTTAACAGCTCAGTGTTACTACGTAGCTATTCCTGAATAATTCCATGGGTAGGGAAGCCCTAAAGGCTGAAACTTGCACTGGGATAACTACATTGATTTAGCTACCCCTTGGCCAGTCCCTAATTTAAGTGCTCTCTGCATGTCTGTAAAACTGAATTTACTGATAACTTACTGATTTAAATTGTGGCATTGCAAGTGCTGCTCTGGGCCAGTACAGCATGTCTGCATTCAGGGTCTGCCCCACGGGGGTACCAACCTTGGCGTAGGTGCCCACCTCTCTAATGTTGAGTTGGCCCTAGGTGTAGCTCTTGGGGATGTTACCTCTGCTGTTCGGATGAAGCTGTATTCCGTACTGTGCCCTCCTGAGGTACTTCTAAGTCTCTGTGCTTGCTCCTCCATTGCTAGGGGGCTTCTCTCTGCTCTGGTCACACGTTCCAGGCAGAGGGAAGGAGCAAACCTGGCACTGTGGGGTGCGCAGATAGCATTCCTGCAAGCAGGGGGGTGAGTGGGCCTGCATCTTGGGGTCAGGGAGGAAAGTGGTCTCCAATCACTGCACAAAGATGTTGAGGGAATGGTCTTGGGTGGCTTCTAAGGATCAAACTAACCTACTGAGAGATCTCGAAGTAGCTTAGATGGGGGAGGGCTGTCTCTATACTGGCTCTTCCCAGCTTCATCATTTCCAACCCTAGCTTAATGCAGAAATTGCATCAAGAGGGGGAACAAGGGAGAAACTATCACTATCCGTGTATCTTACCCCTGCCTCTAGAGTGAGAGGGCAGGGTTGGACTGAAGCGTGTCATAACATGGGGCCACACCGTTCCCGCTTGTAGAGGTGATGGCCAAAGGGTCTAGAGACACAGGCTCCCCGGTACTTACTCCAACAGCTGGGATGTATCTGTGTGGGTCGGCTGGGCTCACTGTGCTCGTGCTGCAGCCGCATTCTTCTGCTGGGATGGTGGTGTTGGGGCCCTTTAGAGCAACACTCCCTCGCGCCCCCCCCCCAACCCCCCCTCCGAGACACAGTGGGGCAGGTCACTCCTCTCAGAGCTATTGCTGAAGGTTATCTGCAGTTTCATGGAGAAATCACTGCAGCAGGTACACTCGGGTCATATTTTGGGGGGTTTCTTTACAACAGCAAGGGCTTAGAGGCGTTTTTAAGCAAAAGCGTACTTGTCAGTGGCGTGGGCATGGGCCATAATACCAGTGTTAATTCAGCTCTGAATGGGTAGCCCAGTCACTGGCCGGTCTGTTGAAATTGCCCACAAGTATGCCAGCGATGGTGGTGACTTGGTCATCTGTCCTTTGAAGACATGAGTGAGCAGCGCAGATTAGTCTCTCCTCTTCCCTGCCAGCCCCTTTGTAATACGAATCATTTCTTGTTGGAAGGAACCTTCAGTCTGTGGTGTCACCCCAAATTTGAGGATCGCTGCCAGTCTGTGGTGGAGTTTATAAAGAGAGCGATCATGCACTCAAAAAATGGGAAGTTCCTTTACTTCCTGCGATCCAGGGTTCCAGGTGAGTCTTGCACCTAAAACTACTTACAACTTTTTGTGTGTGTATGATCTGTGATCAGGCTGGGCAAGTCCTAGAGCTGTGTGTTGTGCGCTGTGACCAACACTGACACGTGTCCTCGCACATCCGCTTTGTACGTGTGGCTGAAAAGAGTTTCTCACCCAGAGCGTGTTGTGGAAATAACCTTTCCCCAGGCGGGAGCTCATCTCAACGTCTCCCACACCCAGGAAGTGCAGGGATTACTGGGGGATCGCCAACTTTTTATCCACGTTAAATGAATAAGTATCTGGTCCCATCATTTGCAGTAGCCCTGGATCCCTGCACTGTTAAACACTTATTAGCCAGTTCTTTTCAGCACTAGCGCGATAGTAACGGATAGCTCATTGCTATTACAGATGTGGTTGTACCCACTAGACAATGGACCCACCCCCTCGACACAGACTTCCTAGTGCTCCACGGTGCACATCATACCATGCACCTGGTTTGTAGCCAGTTAACTAGTTGCTAAAACTTGACTGTTTCCCCCAGTCTCAATGCTGCTACCCTTTCTTGTGGGCAACTCAGCAGTTCACAGCTCTCCAGTTCTCCCCTTGATCTCGCTGGGCAGAGACACATTAAGCAGTGCAGATGCATGGGAAGATTTCCAAGTGGTGAGCTAAACATGAGCCTCAAGCAGTCGCTACTGTAGATTCAGCATCCCTTGGGGAACAGCAGTGCCGGAATACATCCGTGCTTGCCACAAGAAGGGAGCATTAGTGAGGTTCTGTCAGTGCATGTTTGATTGTGGCCTGCTAGGGAACAGGCTTCTTGCAATTCCGCCCCAAAGTCAAACTCGGTATGCATGCTCTCAATTCCCTATTGCCCCAGTGCAATCTGACAGCAGAATTTGCATTCGTGTGCTGGGGCATTCTGTCACTGGCTCCCGCTCCCTCCCCCCCCCCCTCCCCCCCCGTATCCAAAAGCTGATGGGATAAATCCAGTACGGAAAGGAAGAAAATACTTCTGTAAAGTGAATAAATGTGAAACTGATTTGAAGGGGGCAGTAATGGGGTTCAGAAGTTCAAGTGGGGATGCACAGTGACCCCTGAATTAAATGGCTGGAGCGTGAGGAATTGGCACATTCAGCCACTCAAATAGGAAGTTGCAAAGAGCTGGAAGCGAATGGTAGCGATAGCTACACAGGGTGATGAGGGTGTGAATTTACAGCTTGCATTACAGTCCTAATTAGCGAGCCCAGCTGAGATTGGGGCTCCATTGTGGTAGGCCCTCTGCGTAACTAAGGCCCTTCTTGGTGTGCGGGGAGTCAATAAGATACATTTGTGCACATCATGTCTTGGAGTAACTAATACAGCTCCCCTTACTCTTGTCTCCAAAATATCCCCATGTGCATAGACCTGAAAGATTCTTTCCTTCCAGCCCCCTGTTTCTCCCTGAAATCTCTCCCTCCTCTCTACAAGGAGAGTAGCTTATTTAAAAGCAACTTACTCCGGGCAAGTGATCATCTCCTACCTGCCTCCCTGGGGTCGGTGTAGGAAAGGTCGTTGAATGGCACTGCTTGCCTCTCTCAAACGGCACATTTGCCCCTGCTGTCTCACCTGGATCTTAACGCTTTCCTTGTGATGCCCCACTGGGGTGCAGCCCTGAATCTGAACAGGTTGTGCAGCCCCTATGCCAGCAGTGATTTCTGGTGTAGTCTCCCTGAGTTCGAGTGCCTTGGATCCATATCTCCTCTGCACTCTTGTGTGTGCTATATTGCAGCAGAAATAATGTTCACCTCTTGGTGTGGGGGTTTCGAGTGTGTATCTGGCTGCTAGCAGCGAGGCAGATGGCTAGCGCAGTGTGCAGATCTCTCACTGTGTCCCTGTCGTTCCTGGCTGAGCTCCCAGAGGCTTATTCCTCTTTGCGGGGGCAGGGGGGAACCCTCAATTGATTCCTTTTCTTTGCTTTCTCAAAAGCTGGCTCACTGCTTCCTGAGCTGCCTGGAGCAGTTGCAAGCCCATCTTAGTGTGAAGAGCTTTTGCCTTCTCTCCTTTCACTCTGCTCTGCTGGCCTCCGAGGCTTCAGTCAGAAAACTCCCTGCCAGCAGGAGGGAGTTAGAGTGGAACTAGTACTGAATCCGTCAGAAAAGACAGATCAAACACATCCCTGCTGCTGCTGACCTCTCCGCTGCCCTTAAGCTTGGGTGGGTATCTCAGAAGGCTGTTCGGTGCATGGGCTGGCTCCAGTGATTCAATACAGTTCCTGCCCCCAGGGCTTGACACTGCTGCTGCCTCTATGCCCAGCCTCAAGAGTGAGTGAGTTACCCCATGGTTTGAGGCTCATTCCAACCTGCCCTTCCCAGTGCCGATACAGCTGCTCCCTGGTTACTCCAGTTTAGTCTCCTGCTTCCCCTCCCCCATGACGTCCGCATTCTTGAAATGTGATGGTCTTCAAAGCCCTGTCGCTTTCCTTCGTAAAGTGATGCTTCGGCTACTGCTGATTCCCAGAGAGCTCGGTCGGAAACGTGCGCAGTCCTAGAATCTGCTTCACTGCTGGAAATGGCAGAACTGATGGGGCATTAATCGGAGGGGACCGTTCTCCCCGGATTTGCTCATGAGACTGGCTCCCGTCCACGTAGAACATGGCCAGCAAAGCCATGCAAGCTGAAAGCAATGGCTCCCTCCTCTTGGAGGCTTTCCACTCCCCTGTGCGAAGCAATGCCTTGGTCTCCTCTCCGCTGGGGCCAGTTTGCTTCCTCCTGGTTTTGATAAATAACTTACTTTGCTTCTAATAAAGCCTTACCTTGGTCTCCTCTGTTTTTCTTTAAGGTCTCCCTCCAACACCTGTCCAGCTCCTGTATCCTGTCTCCAGGTTCAGCAACGTCAAATCCCTCCAGCACCTTTGCCGCTTCCGGATCAGGCAACTTGTCCGCATAGACCACATTCCAGAGCTCCCACTGCCCAAGTACGTTCTCATGACTGGGGGTGGGTGGGGGAACTTGTCTGTTTCTGGGCCTAGAATCTAGAGGGCAGATCTGAGCACTGCAGCCCCTTCCCTGTTCCTCCGTTTGCCTGTCGGTACCTTACGTGGCAGCTGTAGCATTTAGCCATGGAGCAGTGCAAGAGGGAATCTGCATGTGGAACTGGGGAAGGGAGGGACATTGGGCAGGAGCAGATGGCCACGGTGAGGAGCTGTTGGAGCAGGGACAGCTGGCACAAGGGCAAGCAGCAGCAAACGAACAGACAGGCGTGGTGGCTAGCTGATGAATGGGGAATGTGGAGTCTTAGACGGCTCGCTCTTCCGGCTGCAAAGCCCCTTGCTTTCCTGTTCGGAATTGGCACCCTTGGCCTTGGGTGGGGCGGCAGGAGGAATCTATCTGTTCTGACTCCTCGCTAAGGGGTCTGCCTCTGCCCTTTCCAGGCCGTTGATCTCCTACATCCGGAAGTTCTATTACTACGACCCCCAAGAGGAGGTGTATCTGTCGCTGAAGGAAGCTCAGCTGATCTCAAAACAGAAGCAGGAGACTGAATCCTTGACGTAGCGAGGCTGCCGCGCCCATCTTGTCACTGTCACGGACGGTAAAATCCACTCTGCCATCCCAGCCATTATTCCATGCAGTTAAAAAAAATCCTTGCTATCCTGTTATTGCGGGGAAAGTGCAAGGAGGTCAAGGGTCATTCTGGCTGACCAGGGTTTATCCTGGGATTTGTTCCTTCTGGTCTCTTGGTTAGTTGCAGGAAGATAACAATGTTCTGGTGTGTTTCATCTCTGATAGGGCTTGGGGAATACCAGCTGCTTTGGTGGTGGTGGGTCCTGCATCTAGCACTGTACACATTGGTGGTGGTCTAACCAGCCGGGACCCAAATCACATTGGACTGGATGAACACATTGGAAGTCAGTGCAGGATACAGAGCTTTCCCCGCACACACACGTGGTCAAGGAGTGAGCTCAGGCAGCTGCTGCAGTGACAAGAAAGCTGCAATCCAGGAACGAAGACTGGGAGGGAAATGCCTGGTCAGTAGGGAATGGTTTTCTCCATTTTAGCGGGGGGCAGCTGGACGCTTGATGGCAGCCTCAAGTGTTGGGACGCTGGAAGCTCGGGAGACGCCTCTCCTTCTCTACAAGACTCTTTTCAGGCGGCTGCAAAAGCAAATTGTTGGAGAGAATTGATTAACTGGGGAATTAATTAATCTAAGATTATTCTCCCAGTGCCCGAGTGGACTGACCTCTGCTAATTTATCTTCCTGCGAAGCTCCTTGGCACACCAGGGTATGCAGAAGAATTCTAATGACTCCTTAAATGGTATTAAAGTGGATGGAGGGAGCCGGGGGGTAGGGGAGATCACCAGAAATCTGAGTTGGAGGCAGTGATTAGGCTTGGTATTAACTGCATACACAGTTAAATTAAATTTCAGCCCGGCTGCCTTTTCACGTGGGCTGACAGTGTCGGGGCAGTGGGTCAAAGCTCAGCACAACGCACTATATCGTGAGTAGGAGGTGAAGCTACCTTTTCCTTTCCCCTGCTTTTTAAATGTAGAGGACACAGGTTCCTGGGTCTGATTCTGTGCCAGGTCTCCAAGAGGTGCAGTGCAGACCAGGGAGAGACGGGGATAGGTTGCTTTATGGCACTTTTGGGCCCTCCAGGTTCTAAGCTTCTCCAGGGATCCAAACAGCCCAGGCCTGGAACAGAGCAGTAGCCCATCCCAGTTTGCCTATGGACTGCAGCTCTGTCAAAAATCCCTGCAGTACCGGCTCTTAAAGGTCCATCCCAGCATGCCATCTATACTGAAGCTTGCAAGGAACGGGCCACGTTGTATTGTTTATGGCAGCCACGTGCTGTCTGACCTGTGGGGATGCTCTCCTGGTCCATTATGGCTCATTAACAGGCCTTAGACATCACTGGAGCAAAGTGACGACAAAGTGCACATGGGGATAGATTCTATCTGATGGGACAAGTTCTACTTGATAAGGGTGGGGTGGATGCTAGGCCTGTATCAAACATGCATGGTAAAAATCAAGAGCAGTGCAAAGGCTGGGGGAAGTAGCCTAACCTTGCTCTGACTTAGAGGAAATGTAGCGTTCATGATGTGCCTCTGATGGCTACCGCAGTGCTCGCTGGCATTGGAGTCTCCAGGCTTCTCAGAGACTTCAACTTTCTTGAGGGCGAGGTCGCCTTTGAATTGGCTCAGGATTTTGTGGCCACCATAGACCTATCCTAGGTGGTTGAGGCCTCCACACATGGAGTGAGGCATGTGCTGGGTCTTGCTTCCAAGTGGGGGTTGGTGGCTGACTGTTAAATCTTGATCATTTCCAGATTATAGGTTGGGATTGGAGGCTAACATTGGGGAAGAACAAGTTAAGAATTACTTAGACAAATTACATGTCTTTTGTCAGGCCCTGCCAACTTGAAGACATCTTGGAATACTTAAGAAACTAGCTGAAGAGCTCTCTGAGCCATTAGCTATTCCCTTTGAGAACTCATGGAGGACAGGAGATGTCCCAGAACTGGAAAAGGGCAAATATAGTACCTATCTATAAAAAGGGAAATAAGGACAACCCAGGGGATTATAGACCAGTCAGCTTCACTTTGGTACCCGGAAAGATAATGGAGCAAATAATCAATCAGTTTGTAAGTGCATAGAAAGATAATAAGGTGATAAGTAATAGTCAGCATGGATTTGTCAAGAACAAATGTCAAACCAACCTAATATCCTTTTTGGACGGGTTAACAAGCCTTGTGGATATGAAAGAAACAGTAGATGTGATCTATAGCGACTTTAGTAAGGCTTTTGATACTGTCTCACATGACCTTCTCATAAGCACAGTAGGGAAATATAGCCCAGAGAATCTACTATAAGGAGAGTGCCCACCTGGTTGGAAAAACGTACACTCAGAGTAGTTATCAATGGTCAGTCAAGCTGGAAAGGCATATTAGGTAGATCCCACAGGGATCTGATCCTGGGTCCAGTTCTGTTCACTATCTTCATAAAAGATTTGGATAATGGCATAGAAAGTACACTTATAAAGTTTGCGGATGATACCAAGCTGAGCGGGGTTGCAAGCACTTTGCAGGACAATTAAAATTCAGAATGATCTTTACAAACTAGAAGAGTGGTCTGAATTAAGGATGGAATTCATTAAGGATAAATACAGAATACTACAATTGCACAAATATAAATGGGAAATGACTGCCTAGGAATGAGTACTGCAGAAAAGGATCTGGTAGTTATAGTGAATTACAAACTAAATGAGTCAACAATGTAATACTTGTTGCAAAAAAAAAAAAATTGAACATCCATTCTGGGATGTATTAGCACAAGTGTAAGCAAGACACGAGAAGTAATTCTTGCACTGTTCTCAGCAATAAGACCTCAGCTGGAGTAGTGTCCAGTTGTGAGCACAACAATTTTGGAAAGAATTGGACAAATCAGAGAGTCCAGAGGAGAGCAACAAAAATAAGTCCAGAAAACATGACCTATGAGGAAGGATTGGAAAAAACTGGGTTTCTTTAGTTTGGAGAAGAGAAGAAGGGGGTGGGGGAAAACGTAAGTCTTTAAGTACGTAAGAAGTGGTTGTAAAGAAAGTGATAAATTGCTCTCCTTATCCATTGAGGACAGGACAAGAAGTAATGGGCTTCAATTGTAGCAAGGGAGATTTAGATTATACCTTAGGAAACGCTTCCTAACTGGAAGGGTGGTTAAGCACTGGAACAAATTTGCCTAGGGAACTTACGGAATCTGAGTCACTGGAGGTGTTTAAGAACCGGTAAGATAAACACCTGTCAGCGATAGTCCAGAGAATACATAGTCCGGCCTCAGTTCAGGGGACTGGACTAGATGACTTATTGCGGTCACTTCCAGTCCTACCTTTCTGTGATTCTCTGCCGTTTGAAGCTAGAGCTCACTGTTTCTCCCAGCAGAGCGATGGATGTGTTTTAATAACTCCTCCACAAAGATTGCAGGACTCCACTGCGTTCCAAAACTCTTACGGGATAACGCTCTGTGGCAGGCCCACTAACAGGGATCACTTGTCCTACCTTTTGAAGCACCTCTCCGCTATCCACTGCCCTCCGAACTCCATGGTGTGGTAATGACCTGCGCCGGAGTCAACACTTGGGGTGGAAGTTAAAGTGCCAATGGTTATTTTATCGTCTGATTGGTAAACAATGTTGACGCTTAGCAGGAGGAGCAAGGAGAATTTTCTTCTCCACCGTTGCACCCGCAGGGAACTATTTGGAGTGCTTGACAGCCTGATAAATCCTCTCGGGCTCTGCTTTGAAGCAGAGCTTTCCAGCGGCAAGGAATTTTCCATCTCCTTCATGGATAAAATCCATCAGACTGAATCTGCTGCCACGAAGAGGTAGATTCATTTCCGCTGAGGACAGATGCTCGGTCTCCTCTAGGAGTCCTGCCTCGTTCTGCTTGCTGAGCTTAGAGGTATTAAGGAAGCTTCCGCCTGCAAGTTGGACCCATCTCCCATAGCCAGTGTCGTCCAGTACTGCATACTTCCGTGACTTGTAGACTCTACCTCTTGGTGCAGAAATTTGTTCCAGCTTGTATTTTAAAAAAGCCTCTAGCCCTTATGGTTGTGAAGGCAACCTTAAACCTGAGCCGAATGTACCAATGCAGTGATGTTTGCACAGAGCCTGGAACAGCAGCTCTGGGAGGGCTGGACTGGCCCATACATCTCAATGAGCTTAGAAATGACACTTAAAATGCCAACATTTATTTATTTAGTTCCTGCTTAAATGATCAGCCGTTACTTGGCTAATGTGCTTATTTCCCAATCCCAAACTGCTCCCCATGCCATCTCCGCTGCCAGCAGTCCTGCTCCCCCCAGAACTTCCCAATGCCGTGGTGCTAGTACCGACACCTAGTGTGCACTGAGAACGTTCGGCGCACTGAAATAACATGGAATGACCCTCTCTTGATTGGGTGGTCAGCAGGGATGGTACCTGGTGTCTCAGGATGAGAGCTTGAACCTCTACGGCTTGAGCTGAGGGCCACGCCCATTAGCTAAAAGACAGTAGCAGACTCTCACCTGTACTGTTGTACAGTAAAAAAGCCCTTCGGTTTTGAATGGAAACAGAGGGTGCAAAACGCAAAACTTCCTGGTTCTCGGGGGGAGGGGGGTAGGAATGTTGCAGGGTATGTCCAGCTTGGCCTGCAGTACACAGGCAGCAAGTGTAGTCTGGTGCACTGACTCCTGAGCCAGCGATGGAAGAAGTGCCCCAACCATGGCTGTCCTTGCATCCCTTTCTTCATTTCCAAAACCAGCTGGAAATCAGGGCGGTTCAATGCATGCTACTGGGTACTAACCACCCAAAGCCTTTCCAGCTTCCGCCATCTCAGGGGAAGAGGACACACCCTTCCCCCATTGAGCCTTTCTGGCTTCCGCCATCTCAGGGGAAGAGGACACACCCTTCCCCCATTGAGCCTTTCTGGCTACTGTAGAAGGAACCACACTAGGGCTTCCCTCACTCTTGGGGTCCCGACAGGCTGTTGTCCCTGCCTATGAGGGAAGCCTTGTATCTGGCTTCCTGCAGGTCACGTGCCTGCAGTCAGTCATGTGACTGACGTCAGCTCCCCATGGTCATGACAGGTGTACTGGGGGGCCTGCATGTGCCCCGAAAGCCCCGTGCCCTGTTACAGGAAGGTTTTGAGTCCTTCATTCAGTATCTCTGCGTCTCGGGTACATGAGACAGGAGGGGTTTGTATGGGAATGGCTTTTTTCCCCTTGAAAAACAATTGTAAGAGTTGTAGAATGTTTTTGTGCATTTTCCCTGAAACGTGCTAGCTAGGACGCACTTCATAAATCCCCATGTGTAAATAATTAACTCTGGTTCCTTAGCCAGGCCAGAAGGTGCTGGGTAAGGGCCTCTCTAGCTCCGCTGGCTAAGCAGATCTGGAGACTGCTTTATGGGAGAGGCTAGTGCTAGCCTGGTGTTTTTGGAGAGAAGAAAGAGGACAGGAGAGCTAGAGATGAGATGGGCAGATCAATCTGATCAGGGGAGCGGGAGGGGAGGTTCCCTAGCTGGGAATCTAGGTGTGAGGTAGTTCAGGAAACAATTACTTGTAATCTAACCCTTTGAAGCCAAGAGCTAGGCTTCTAGGAACAAGCGGTCAATACTGGTACCCAAGTGGTTAACAAAGTGAGCCGTTAACTGACTCTCTGTTTTTGCCAAGGAATGGAGTTCTACCTCTCTGACTGGGGGAGTCTTTCCTCTTTAGCTTACTCCTTATCCACATTGCTGGGTCTGTCCGTATGGCGGTTCCTATGCTCCCCTCTGCACTCCTGTACCAGCCCAGCTCTCCTGTGGGAGTCTCTGATCTGCATTGGATTCTTCCCGTGTAAACCAGGCTGACTAATTCTCTTCCTCTTCTCTCTCCAATTAGGAATTTGCTTGCTGAGATCCTGTAGCAAAGAGCCTAAGCAAAGCTACAGTAGAAAGGAGGCGCGGGAAGGGGGAAGCCTGCCTCTTTCCTCCTCTGAAGAGGCTTCCGGACTCCTAAGAAGCCCAGCAGAACGGAAATTGGAGCTCTGGCTTGGGGATGGAGCCTTTGACAGCAAGTGAACTGGATCCCAGACTCCTCGCAGAACGGCGAATGTCACGGCACTGGTTACGATTTCAGTTTTTATTTTTGATGTTTCCGTTTCTCAGCATGGGAAATACTGTCTTTAAGAGCAGCTGGATTTTAGTCCACCGCAGATTCAAGGGTGAGGGAAGAGAGGGATCTCGCAGCAAGATCATCCAATCCAGCCATCCTGGGAAAACTGCTCTTTGGCTACCATCCATGCGGCTGTGGCCAAAGAGCTGCGGGGAAGGAGACTGAGCCAGATTCGTGTGCAGCTACGTAGAATAATTGTGGGTGGGGGGAGGGGAGGCGCTAGCGCTCTAAACAGAGCAGCTGCGTAGACCCTGTGCTTTCTAGGAGACGGTGCAAGAGCCCAACCTAGCCTGGAGTCGCCGAGTGGTCCTGTGCGCTTTCACATCCTACCCAAGGAGGGGAACTGTGCGCGCTCCATTCAAATGTTCTGAAGCCTTCTGCCAGCGGACTAGCTTGTAGCATTGAGGGGCAAGAGGCTATCAGCCACCCAGCACATGCCAGAAGATGTAGCCCAAGAGTTTTTCGGGCTAAAGTCCTTTACAGTTCCTCCTGTGATAGCTGTGGAATCTGGCAAAGCTGTTGTGTCTAAATTCCAGCAATCCGTGAGCCAAGGGCATTCCTGCCTCACTGAAGCCGTCTCAGCACTGCAGAGCCACAGGGAGTTTTGTTCAGGCCTCTGTGCTGGCTACTCCCAAAAGCTGTGAATGAAATGGCTTTTTCATCAAAGGAGCCGTGTCGAATCCTGACGACTAATTGCGAAGGCTGTTGTGGGGCATCTCTCCGACTCGACGGACCGGGAACCAATTTTTGACCCTGACCGTGGGTTAGGTGGGATGATGCAGGAGAGAAGGATGATCCCAACATACTTGGAGACGGCTTCCTGATCTTCCTGTGAGGGTGATGCTCTGTATTTCTGGTGATGAACTAGAACGTGATCTGGGAGGATTGCAGCCCAGAACAATTCCTGCAGATGGGGCCAGTAACAGGAGAGCTAAAAGAGTGTTGCTTCTACTGTATTTGCCATGTAGCTCCTAAATTTTCCATGGCTTACTGGGTTTGGCACTAGTAATAGCTCTCTCATCTCAAGGAGCCTGGTCTGCTGCTGTCTTCACAGCTTCTAAGGAGTTGTTTTCATAGCAAAATGTAGTGTCTGCCCTTTGGTGGGGATGAGGCCCTTCCAAGGAGGGATCTCGCATCCTGTATAGTTAAACTAAAAATTCCTCTCCGCGTGACTGCTGCCCACCTTCCCTCCCAGCAGTGTGGTGGTCTGGAAGTTGTGATGTTTGTGTCTGGCACTCGGGCTGCGGTCTTCTAACCTGGCATCCTTTCGCTGAGGTCTGAGTGTCCCCTACGTTGGATGTAGCAGTTCGTGAGCCTTTAGGATTCGCACCGTTCCTTAAGGAATGATGTACATATCGAGGTTAGAGAGAGTAGCATGAAATCTGCCTCGCTCTCTGTAAAGAGCACCTCTAGAGCAGGCTGGAGGCCAGGGCTCTTCCTTTCCTGTGTAAATGAGAACAGCTTCACTTCCGGATGAAACCACAACAAGGCTTAAGCAGTCTCTAGAAATACCTCATCTGAAAAAATTTGCTACTGAATCTGCATCCCGTTGGTGGTTACCTACGTGGGCAGGGGGTAGCAGAGAGGGATGAATGCCCTCTTAGACTGGTCATTTACAGTACGTCTACACTGCCTTTTCGGTTCTTCTCCCCCCCCCCCCCCCCAAAAAAAAAAAAAAAAAAAAAAAAAAACAACCAACCCATGACTGCAAGTCTCGGCGCCTGGGTCAGGCTATGGAGGCTAAAAATAACAGTGTAGATGTTCCTTCTTTGTGCTGGTGTTCAAGCCCCGAGACCCACCTCCCTGGCCAGGTTTCAGAGCCCAAGCGGGAACGTCTGTTGCTATTTTTAGCCCCGTAACGCAAGGCAGAGCCAGTTGATCTGGGCTCTGAGACGTGCTACTTTGGGTTTTATTGCAGTGTAGACAGAGCTGTCGCATGTCTTGTTCCCCTGTGAAATCTGCGCTCTTTAGGTCCATAGCACAACATGACCCACCAGCGAGGCTCCAGAAGTTTAATCTCTCTCATAAACCCTACGTCCCCCCCCCCACCAGCCGGAGATTTGCAGTTCACATATAGTCATGGGCCTGGTTAAGATCAAGGAGCGCACAGCAAATTGGGACGAATGATGCACAGCTTGAAAATCCAGCCGTGCCGCTGGGGTGCACAAGACTGATTGCATCTTCCTTTACAGTGGGAGGGGGCCTGGATGTGACAGCAATCCCTAGATGCGTAGCCCCTCCAGTTTTGATACAGCTCATCCTAGCCATGGATTAAGAATCCAAATATTCAACCTCCAGCGAATTCATACACTGGAAAAAATCTGCTTCCCTGGAGTGACTGCAAAGGAGGATCCGACACCTCCAAAATGTCTGTAAACTTATGTGCAGCTGCAGACTAACAGCTCATTAACCTTCCCTCTAATTGGACCGCTCTGAGAGGCACTGGATTGGGAGAGCAATGCAGAGTGTGAAGGGGCTGGCTGTTGGACTCCAATGGTCCCTTGTTTTCCGCCAGCCATGGGGAACAGCTGCAATCAACATGGGTCTGGGAGACTTGTGGATCTGCTTGTAAAGAGAGTGGGGGGAGGACCTATCCTCCTCTTCTCCCCCCCCCCCTTAAATTTGGAAGACGTCTGTGCTGTTTCTCACATACCTCCCACCCAGTTCTTTCTGGAGCAGATAAAGAGTCAAGCTGTCAAATTGATGCTGGATTTGGGGAAGCAAGGTGGAGACTTAAATAGGCAGGCTGGAAAAAGAAGAGGAAATGTATTTGGAATGGCCAAACACTGAAATAACCTGTAGAATGAACTACTGTCCCTGAATGGGGTTGCCTCGGGGGGGGAAATCTTTTTTTTTTTTTGAGGGGGGCGGGATAAAAACGCACAAATCTACAACCCAGCATTGGCTGGTTTAAAGAGAAATGCTGATCTCAACTATTTGACCTCTTAATTCTCTGGCATGTTAATTCTCCACTTCACTCTCCTTTTTTAAGCCCGATGCAACTACTGAGGACTTGTTCCCGCTGAGCCATGGAGTCCTAGGGCAGGTCATATACATAAAACATCCAGGAGCAGTCCAAGAAGCAGCGTGACTTTTTGAAATGCTGTTGCATCTGTATTGGTTCTGCTGTGAGCATCCTCGAAAAGGAATTTCCCCCATGGGCTGTTTGGCAATTTCTGCTGGTACTTGAAACTTGAACGCTGCAGCGGGTGAGCGTTCTAGCCGGATGGTGGTCGGCTAACAAGGGCTGTGGCTTGCATCCTTGAGCTGCTGGTCAGAGATGCTTTATTTTCCTCTGCCTGGTGACCGGGATTCCTTGGTATGGAATGGAATGCTGTCCGCTACTGAGCATAGGAGGTGCCGCTGTTCGGGGAAGCCTCAGTCTTACCAACAGGTATCCCGAAAGCACCTTGCAAGAGTCGGAAGCTTATCACAATTTTACTAGTCTGTACCATTTCCATGGAGAAATCTGTCCGCAAATTACTCTGGGCAAGTATAATTTGTAAGGCTCAACTTTAGTTGCCTTCAACAATAGGAAACTCCACCAAACTGTTCCCACGGGCTTGCAGGGTTCTGCATGCTAATCTGTAAATGGGCTAATCTGAAGCAGGTCTCTTCTTACGCAAGATCATTTTAGTGATCTGTGAATGGAGGCAGGCGTAGCAGCATCACACTACGTGTAAGGGTGACAGGGTGCTACACACCTGTCCTATAAATTTACCCCCCCCTCCGCATTTCTCTGGCATAGCCAAGCGAAGGGAGGCACATATACTGCATAACCATTCTGCTGCCTCTTTAGTATCGCTTGGATAACATTCCCGACACTCGTGCAGTAAATAAGAACGCTTTTGAAATCCATGTTGAAAAGAAGTTTGTTCATATTGAAAGCACCTCTTATCACTTCAGGGCTAGGTTTCTGAGCCGGTAGCTTTTCCTGCTGGAGGGATGGGAACATCATGGACTCCAGCAGCAGCTGTAAATGTTTTTTCCTGCTCCAATTCAGAGACTATCAAGGTCTGAGGGGAATGGACAGAGCCATCTCCTCTCCAAGTGGGCACTGTTCTTCCTTACTGGATGTAGCAGGCCTGTGGATGGAGATCTTATAGGTGACCTGTTCCTAGTTCCCATTTGGTCAGTGATCCCTGTCCCCATGTAGGGAGGAACATTTCACATTTTTATGAGACTATTTTGTTTTCCTTGTAGGTTAGTGGGCTTATCTAGATTTAAAGGGACACGATCAATTTGATTCTCTTAAAGTTACTTGAAGCGTTCTTTAGTGTCCTGATCTCTGATTCCTTTAAGAAAAAGTAAGTTTGATAAGTTTATAAATAGGATTATATGATGGGTTTGCCTGCGCTAGCAGGGGACTGGATGAGATGACCCAAGGAGGCCCCTTAGAGTCCTGTAACCATGGGGTTTTTCTGCTGCAGATTATTGGGGTCCTATTTAGTAAGGGAGAATTTGATTATTGATGGGGCGAGGGAGATGGACAGTGAAATTGACTAATACTAAAGTGCCGTCAAATGCACAAATTAAAGTTGAAAGAAATCTCTTCCATGATCTTTTCACACGCATGCTGATCTTTGATGATGTAACTACAGCTGGTACAAAATTTCCAGTCAAACATATTCAAGTTGACAAGGTGTCTTTAACGGTAGTTAGCTCAAACACCAAATTTGTCCCGTTGCATACGTCGCCATCTTTCTGTTCACGGCAGCAGAGTCTATAGGTAGTGAGACGACGTGACTTGCTCCTGGGGAGTAAACTTTTTTAAATAAAAAAGGCAACTGTTTTTTGAGCATCAGGTGCAATTTACTTATGAGAGTGTCCTGGTGTTAAAGCAGCTCTGAATCTTTGGAGGAAGAGGGAAGAACATAGTTGATGTCCCCACTGGTGGTACGCTGCAGACATTTTCACTAGTGAGACATTAGTTTAGGAAGCCAGCTGTCAGCAGTAGGGTCAGCAGGGAGCTCAGGATTTGACCTGTGAGGCTCCCATACTTAAGTTGAAAACTAAGAGTGTAGAAATTTTGAAGACCTCTTCTCTGAAGGGGAAACAGTGCAAGGAGGCGGAGCTCAAAATCAAATGGTGTTTCAAATATTTGGCTCAGTCTTCAAACTGTAAATAACCATCCCATATCCCTTCACAGTGAGTTCAGTACGCAAGAGTCCAAATTGTCTCGTTCACAGCGTGACACTTCTGGCTAGGGTCTTCTCTACAGGGCTCCCCATGTTGCATGCCGAGCCCATTTCCCCACTCCTAGTTATGACCTGGTGCCTGCCGTCAAATGACACGGAGACAGCTCTTCTCTTCAGTGGCTTAAAGAGTTAAAGTGGTTGACTTAACCAAGCGAATCTCAAGAGGCCCTGTAGTCCTGTTTACACAGACAGAGACTAAGCCCCCTCAATCCAAATGAAGTCAGTGGAAGCAGAGCGCTCAACATCTTAGTGTTCATTCCTCATCAGGGGCTTGTGCTACTGGGCCCCTCTGGCAATTGGGCTTGTACCTCTTTGGCAACACCAGCCAGGTAGGTGGTCGCGTATCTTGTAGGATAGACAAGTACATAAGCTCAGTGTAGAGGCTTCCAACAGCTGTTTGTGGGTCTGAGCAGGGTGGTGGAATTCTAGTGCAGGTGATGGCCAGCGGTGGGATTTTTCTAGCTCACTGTAGGGCCGGCAATGAGGGAATCCAGGCAGCGGAGTTTGCTAAACATACAGGGTGTGGGAAGAATTAGGTTGTGCCCTTTCTCGATTCTTCAGAATTTATAAATAAAGCCTCCGGTTTGGCTTGTATCCTACCATTAAAATCACTGTCAGGTTTAGGCCTCCCTGTTGGAACACTCATTGGAGGTCTCGGATGTGCATTCAGCTGTCTCATCTTTCAGTTGAACTTTAAACCAATGAAGCATTTCATACGAGGCTTTTTTGAAAACACCCTGAATAGAAATCCCTTCCCTCTTTCAATCAGGTGTCACTTGGCTGACCGCTGATGCCACGTCTTCTAGGTAAAACAGGGTAGACCAGACCTGAAGTTCTAATCTACAAATTAGGGGCAGGTGAGTCCCAAGGGGATAGCATACTCTGCTAGGTGTTAAACCTGGGTTCTTTCTCTCTGCCACTGACTTGCCACAGTGAGACCTTGGTCACATCTCTTAAACACTGGTTGATTTCCCCAGTTGTAAAATGGGGTGAAAGATGCTTCCTTTTAAAGTGCTTTCAGATGAAAAATGCTATAGGTGCTAATCAAGAAAAATGTGGGCAAACTCTTGTGCGCTCGCTAAAAATGAAACAAAAAAAAAAACTTCCACGCCTTAATACAAAAAAGCAAAAAAAGGGGGCTCACTCCCTCTTTTTTTTTTTGCACATCACTTTAAAACCAGTGACCAATAAAACAAACACTGGAGTTGCAGCCTCCTATCCTTTTTTTAAAAAACAAAGCTTATATAGGCAAATATCTACTGTATTTGATCTTGATTAATTTCAATCAAAGTAGCATGCAAAATTCTTGCCTAGCTCAAAGACACTGACTCTTGGGTAATCCAGATAAGGAACTTCCCTCTGTGTGACGCATGTTGTAAACCAACTGGATAAAAGCTTCTGCTCTGACGTGTTTCCAAGCCCCAGACTCTTTAACCACCATCCAGCAGAAATGCAGCTTTGTTTAATTTTTTGGTCCTTTTTTTTTTTTTGGCTTAATTTATTAAAATAGTTGCTGTATAATTTATTTTCATAAACTATATTAAAAGGTTACTAAAGGGTAACCAGACTTGCAGGCCAATCTTTAAAAAAAAAATAGTTTTTTGATATAAACATAACAAATGCACTTTGAGTGTGTTTGGTTATTTTTGGGGTGGGGGGGGAACAAGGTGTATCTGTGGATTAGTCCCAGAAGGGGGTTGTCTGTATATATTGTATTAATAGGCATGTTTGGCCTCTCGTATGGAAGCGTTAGTAACTGCTGCCGATCTTGTCCAGGAAGCCGGTGTAAAATTCTCCGTTTTTTGTAAATTGTCAGTGAGGGAGACCTCTGACTTTTGTGTTTGTAACTCATTTTTATTGTCGTTTTGAACAGTGGGTTTTTTGGTTGGGGAGGGGGGGGCGGGACAGGGGAATTTGAAATAAAATGTTTAGAAATTGTTTCACGGACTCTTTTTAGATATTTCGCTCGCAGCCAGGAACCTGCACCAGTGTGGGGTTTTGTCCCCCTCTTGCAGTGATGAGCCTCTACGCCTAAAGCAACAACGCTGTTAGGAAGGGCTCTAGGAGGCTCCTCGCCCTGGAAGGGAAGCGTGCCCCGTTGAATGGGATACACAACTGTCTGGTATTCTCTCCACGCCCCCGATGGTACATGCTCCAACAGCTAAGCACCTGGCGGTAAGAGGATCCTTCAGGCTCCTCTCTCGCTGTTTGTTTGGGTTTCTTGGGTCTTTCTCCAAAGCCCTTGGTGCTGGCGGCTGTGGGTGGTAGGATGCTGGACTGGAAGTGGGCTCCGGTCCTAGAAATCGTGGTAAAGGCAGTTCTTCCCTTTCCAGGGCTCCTAGGACTCTCCTCCCCAGGGATCCACTTCCATTTTCTGTCCCCTTTTAAACTCCCCTGTGTTTGCAGCAGGATGGGGATACTGACGTAAGTCCAGTCCCGGTCATCTGCGATCTACTGCTGTGACATGCAGCAGCACCTGAAGTGCTGGAACTGTGCCCCCAGCACTGCTCCTCCATGGGTGGCTGGGGGGAGAGAGCCCCCACTCTCACTGCCCCACTCCTCCGTGCGTCTTGTTACTTGCCTCTGTCGACTTAGGCCAGGCACCATCCTCTGTTCCAAGTCCTGCCCCTGGTGCTCTCTGGTGTGGGTCTCTCTCAGAGCTGGCTTCCATAAGGAGGAAGAGCTACAGCGGATGGGCCTATGTAGGTGCTCTGAGATCAGTAATGGCCCATCCCAGTCAGAGTCTTCCTTAGGTTACCTTTGCTTATGCCAGCCAGGGAGGGGGGAAGCTCTGATTGCGGCTTGGGGTGGATGTGAATTCTAGTTGCTAAATGGAAATCATGCGCACTCCTCTGCCACCCAAGCTCACGGGGCCTCACTTCAGCCATTTCCAGAGTCCAGAGCTCCTGATTACCTGCTTCAGAAAACGCATCACAAGGTCCATGCCCCTGTGTGCGGCTGACTGCAGAGACCCTTCCAACCCACGCCATGCTGTCTGCCTGAGTCTGCAGACGGACTGCTCCAGGGCAGCAGCTGGGAGCTGTAGCACCCTGCCTTGGGCCCTAAAATAGCCTCCTCCGGTTCTTCACCTACAGTCGGGCGACCTCAAACGCACCTATCATTACAGACCTGGATCTCTTCGTGTTTGGCTGAGGGTCGCTGCCTTTCCGGGGGTCTGCTCCATCAGGGAGCAGTGTAAGAACTAGGCAGTCTTGAACCTGTTGCCTTTTCTGTTAAGCAGCTATTCTAGTTTCCTTGGAGGTGTTAGGTGATGGATGGAGGGGCGGGGGGGCGGCTTTTGCCTACGTGGGCTGCTAGAGTTAGTCTGTTACTCACCCAGGCCTGAGGTAAGAAGGGAACAACAGCTGCCTGGTCCGCTCCCATCCTAGGGCCTAGGAACGCCCTGACTCCAGTCTGGTTCTCTCCCTGTCTCAGCAGCACATCTGCTTGTTAGCACCAGGTGTCGTTTCTCCCCTGGGAAGGTGGCATAAGGGCTGGTGTGTGTGAGTGAAGTGTGCAGAGAGCAGCGATGGGATTTTGCTAAGGTGTTCAGGGCTGGGCCAGGAGAGGAGAAATCCAGCTACCTTGCCAAGGAAGGAGCACAGACGGCCTTTTCCAGACACTTTGGGCTGGCTTTCCAAACACTCCCAAGTGAGGGCCAGATTTTCCCAAGAGCTCTGCTCCCATTTCGACACCTGAACGGGGCCCGGGCATCCACCAGAGCACAGAAACCAGCCAGGGGCTTGCCATGCGCCCAATGTACTGCCCTCCCCTGACAAGGCTGAGTGGGGAGCCCTGCTCAGAGGACCCTGAGATGGGCTGTTCCTTTCACATCCACTTTGCCCCAAAGACATACAAGTCCCAGCAGGTTGGGCTGAGCCTTTCCCCGCTCTCACAAGCACCTGCATTTGCTGGCCTTGACCGTGAGCGAGCAGGGGACTGTGGGCCTTGACTTTTTTGGCCGGTGGGAAGCCATCAGGCTGAAACATCAGCAAACAGCCATGCTGGGGAGTGACTTCTGTGCTGGGCAAACTGAGCATGGAGATGATGGCAGTGGGACGGGGTTGCTGCTGGCGGGGGTCAGGGAATGGAGGAGGGAATGTGCATGCAGTGAAGTGTCGGGTGGCAGGAGATGGGAAGGGGGGAAGCTCAGTGTCAGGTAAATGGAGGAGTGTAATGGAGAAGCGTCAGTTGGGAAGGAGAGGGGCAGTGGTATCTCCTCTGTGGCCAGGGCAAGGGGCCATGGGTCAGGACGGGGAGGAACTTTAAGAGCACCGGTTTGATGACAGGCAGCATTGAGGAACTAGAGCAGTAGGGGCTGGGGGGCGAAGGGAGGACAAATAAGTGCTTATTATGGAGCTGCTCAAAGACCTGACCTGGGTATTGACTGACTCACGGCCGCTGTGGGGGAAGGATATTGAATTGGACGGTGGGCAGCAGAGGGCACAAGGAATGAAAGATCCTGGAGATTAGAAACCTGCTGCCGGGCAAGGGCTGGTTTCTGGGTGGGGAAAAGTCAGACTTGGGACACAAGACATTTCAGAGGGTCCTGAGAAGGGGCAGGCACCGGCAGCGTGTTTAGTGCTAGGCTAGTGCGGGTCTCCAAGAAGGAGCTGTATGTCCCCCATTGTACAGATGGGGGAACTGGGTACAGGGAGGGGAAGAAAATTGCCAGAGGTGTCAGAATGGGAGTAGAACCCAGGAGTCCAGGTTCCCACTCTGGGGCCGTGCCCCATCCCCTGGCCTGCACTGTATCCTCAGACTGTAACGGCTTCTCTCCAGGCCCTCTGATCCTGGAGCAGCAGCCGGGTGCGGAGCGTACAGGTTAGGGCAGTGGTTTGTGGCCTTTCTCATCCCCCCTCCCTGTGTCAATCAAACAGGGTTAGCTGGCGAGGGAATAAGGTATTGGGCAGTGGGCGTAGCCGGGCTGCGCGACCCTCCGTCCAGGCCAGCCCGCTGTTATTGGCACTGACGGAGCCCCTTGGCAAAGTCTCAGGCGGTCCCTGGGGGCAGTGGCCTACTTCAAGCAGGTGGCCGTTTGCCCAGGCTGTGCCCTGAAATCCTTCTCTGTGGCCCCGACACCAGGTGCCCGACCTACGGCTGGTGCAGGGTGAAGCTGAGAGCAAAGGGCCCCTTGGCCCCTCTGCCTGGAGTGAAGCTGGTGCCCACTCATTGCACTACGTAGACCTGAACCCCTGGGGCAGCGTGTCCTAGGAGACCCTCCTGGCTGGCTCTGGGGGCATTTCCTCTGCCCTGTTACTGCCCCCCAGGGCAGGGGGCTGGATCCATCTCTGGCCACTTCTGAGGCTGGGCACAGCATGGGAGTGGGGGAGGGGTTGGGGGGGGGTGGAATTCTCTGCTGGGCCTGGTGCGCCATCTTGTGCCCTCTCTCTGCAACTGCATCTGCTGTGCCCCGGCGAGGCCTTGCGTGAATTTGGGCTGGCAGAGGGGTAGGAAAAGAAACAGCTGTTGCAAGGGGGGAAGCTTTGCATCCCCTCGCTGCGCTGAACAGCTGCTGGGAAGAGGGCTGCTGTGGAGCCCTGAGCCCCCCCAAAACTGCGAGCCCTCGGGCCGGTGTGGAATTTGCCTCCCTGCGCCGCCCCCTTGGCCTGGCTGGAGCTGCCCCCCCAAATCTAGAAGTCACACTGTCACCTGGTGCAGGGGGAGCCTGTTCCTGTTCCACCAAGAACTGAACTCCGGGCAGCCCTGGCCGGCGCTTGGCTCATGCACTGTGTGGCTCAGAGCGAGGGGAGGTTCCCTGGCCGAGGGAGACCCGGGGCCCTGTAGCAGGAGAGGGGCTGAGTGGGGACTGGAAGGGGGTCCCTGCTGGGGTGTGAGGACGGAGAGGGGAATCCTAGCCTGCGGTGCCTGCCGAAATCCTGAGGGGGCCTGCTCCGCGGCTGGCTCTGGTGTGTGGTTTTCCCAGCTCTGTGCAACGCGCCCCCCCCCCCCCCAAAAAAACAATCAAGAGCCGTGGGACACAACGGTAGCTCCCGGCGGAGCAATTTCCTGGCTGAATGCTGCTGAGGCTGTGGTCGAGGGGCTGCTGGTGGCCGGCATAGGGCTGTCGAGGGAGAGCGAGGCGGTTTCTCCATGTGGCCAACCAGCAACGTGCCACGGTGCCCGTGGCATCCGTCCTGTGGGAGCGATGCTGAGGCCGGCCTGCGGCCCATGGGGATGTGCGAAGAGGGGAGCCCTGAACGCTTGGTTAACCTCATTATTACAATGGAAGGTGCACGCTGCCGCCTCGCCTGCTCCTAGGGTGACCAGATGTCTCAATTTTATAGGGACAGTCCCGATTTTGGGGTCTTTTTCTTATATAGGCTCCTATTACCCCCCAGCCTAGTCCGATTTTTCCCATTTGCTGTCTGGTCACCCTACCTGCTCCACTGAGAGGAGCCGTGTGCAGGGGCGGCTGCTTGGAGCCCCCGGCAGGCAGGCGAGCGCCCGGAGCCTGGCAGGGGCGGCTGCTTGGACCCCCGGCAGGCAGGCGAGCGCCCGGAGCCTGGCAGGGAGGCTCTGGGTTCCGAGCTGGAGCTGGGCGAGCCCATTGGCGGTGTCTGGGCTGCAGTGAAGTCACCCCAGGGGAGCTGGGCCCCGATGGAGAGGGGCCGGGCTGGAGCTAACTGCCAAACCAGCCTGGCCCCTGGCAGCCTGCCTTGCCCCTAGTGTGGCCCCTGTGGGGGGCCAGGACACCAGAGTTCGACCTCCCCCTCCGGCTGCCCTGACCCTCCTCCTGTTGTAGCCAGATGGGGCAGCTCCCAAGTGAGAGCCCCCGCTAGGAGTTTGCTCTGGCCCCTGGGTCTGGGCCCACGCTGCCCTCAGAGCCCCGAGCGGCGCCTCCGCTCCTTGCTCCTGCGTTTTAGCACCGAGCTGTTCCCCACCCCCCGCCGCCCCCGTCGGCACTTGGACCCGGCTCTGAACGCCTCGGCGTTTGGCAGATCAAAGCCCGGAGAGCGACAGAATGGGGGTGAGCGCTGAGAGAAGAATCCAGGCTCTCCGGTGTCTGCCGGGAGGAGGGGGGCTAGGGGAAGCTGGTGAGGCTAAGGCGCTCATCACGCACCCCCGCTTCCCCCCTTCCCGGCTTAGCCTTGTGGAGTCTGTGCTGGGCGAACCCAGCGCCCGGGAATGCCTGGGCCACTGACCAGCTTTCAAAGCGGGGCAGCGTCGCTGGCCCTGTGGCACGGCTGGGGAGTCCAAGGCACAGAGGAGGATGAAGGGATCTGGTCTGGCTGGGGCAGTCAGGCCCCTGGCAGAGCCAGGAATAGAACTGAGGGCCACCGGCACCAGAGCAGCACCGGCCATGGAAGGGGCAGGCCGTTGTTGTTCTGTATTTGGCTTGTGGTTGACAGCGCTGGCCAGCACATAGGAGTGCAAAGAGCCAGCCACGGCCCACGGCTCCGCAGTGCTCGGTGCTGTACAGACCCAGAAGACAGCACCAACCCCTGCCCCACAGCTCTTGTTACGCTGAAGTGTAGACAAGATCTCCCCCTTGGGGGTGCCTAGCCTGTGGGAGAGAGGCCCTGGCTGTCCCCCCCTGTGCTAATGGAGAGAGCCGTGAATGCAGCAACTATTTTCTGGCCTGGCCCCCGGGCAGGGTGGGCTACGTTAGCCCGGCAGCGGAGCAGGTGAGCTCCTGGCAGCTCCCTCGAGCCCGTGGCTGTCCCGGTTTATTAACGAGGCGTTGGGTCGCCAAACGCAGCGGAGGAGTTGGTGCGAGGGGGCTCCGCTGCCTGCCGTGTGTTTGGTTTCCCTCCGGCCCACGGGCAGGGGGCGGCTGGGGGATCTCGGGGCAGGAGCTCTCTGGGGCCAGCAGGGGGAGACAACGGCACTTTGCACCTGTGTGTGTTGGTGCCGCAGCTCTGGTGAGCGCAGGGCCCTGAGTGCCTGTTGCAAGGTGCACCCGAGCTGCACCCGCCTTGATGCTTTGCTGAAACAAAGAAGGGCTGCAGCGGAGGTGGTAGGGAACTGTCCCCCCTCCCCTGTGATTTAGAGTGGGGGGTTCTCAACCTGGGCACCATCTAGGAGTCATGACCCCCCCGCCCTTGCTAAACAGGGGAGACGACCTGATCTAGGAAAGGCTTGGGAGGCTGGGAGCGGGGCCTTTAGAGCGCAGGGGCCAAGCCCAGGCCTGGCAGAGGGATTGTACTGGGGGCACCCAGCACGCTGAGTGCGGGGAGCACCCATGGGCCATACTGGGCCAGCTCCTCAACTGGTGCCACTCCAGCCACCCACTTACACACGCTAAGGACCCAGCCTCTGGTTGCTAGTCGAATCCTCCCGCTGCTTCAGTTTGGCTCGAGCGAGGCATAAATTGGAGCCGGTGATGGTCAGTGAGGGAGCGGGACTGGAACCCAGGCCCCCTCCTGGCACCCAGACCTTCGCTCTAACCACTAGGCCCCACTGCTGCCTTCTGCAATGAGGGGGGAGAGCCTGTGTGGCAGCCTGGATCTCCGCATCCTTCTCCCTGCTGAGGCTGTAGCCCCCTTAGCCCGGCATTGTCTGTGAGAACAAAGGGCCTCATTGATGGACCTGCCAGACAGTGTCTGCCAGGCTGTGAACTTTGTATCCTGGGTTTTTATTTGCTGCTCCGAGTGTGGGGCTGGAGCGGGGATTTACACACACACACACACACACACACACACACACACACACACACACCGCCAGCCCGCTGAGTGTGTGTTGGAGAGCGCACAAAGGTGCTAGGGGGCAGAGGGAGGGGAGAAAGTGCCAGCTGGTGTGTAGGGCCGGGCCATGCACCCAGCAGACAAATTTGCTCTTCCCACTTAGCAAGGGCTGGTGCCGTGCCTGTTCAGGGGCTTTAGGCCCCAGCGTGGCCCCTGGCCCAGACCAGGGCAGCCCTAAGTTCCACCCATGCTGGCTGGACCATGGCCGGGCACAGCTCTGCCCTGGCCCTGCCTCCCCGAGTCCACACCCTCCTCTGTCCCACCCACACCCAGCCCTGCAATGGTTGCTAAGGGGTCTCCCTGCACCACGGTATTGCCCCTGCCACTTGGCCTGCTGCCCCTTCTGCCCTCTTGAAGGCAGCGATGCATGTAGCACGCTGGGCAGGGGCACGGGGACGCTGCAACATCGGTGCCACCTGCCTGTAGGATTCGGGGTCCCTTCGCCTCCGGGGCCATGGCAGAGCCTTTCCAGGTGACCAGCAAAGGCGGGGGAGGGGGGGATTCACTCTGTGCCCCTATTTTTGGCTGCTTTATCATGTCAACAAATAGCCCTGAGTGGGCTCCACTCCACTCCCCCCCGCCTGCCGCAAGATAAGGGTCTTTCCCCACTTCATTTTCCCACGAGGAACTCTGCCCTCGTCTAGCTGGGAAGCCGGCCAGAGCAGGTGCAAAGCGCAGCCAAGAGGAAGCCGTTGGCAATCCTCGAGAGCCAGGAACGGTGATACGTCGCCTTCAGCCCCGTCCGCTGGCGCCGCCGCTCTGGTAACTCTTTCGGTACGTATCTGGCCAGAGCGCTCCTGGAATAGGAGAACTCGGGGAAGGGGGACATCACGAGGGACTGAAAGCTGAGCTGTTGAGCGGGGGAAGGGATTTTCTGCCAGGCCCCCTCGACTCCAATGCCTAATGGACGTTTTGGAGAAAAGCTGTTGCGATTAAAGCGTCATGGCCACTCAGTGACCGTCCCTACCCCTGCTCTGGGGCCCTTAGCGGATGGTCCTAAAGTAAGAAACAAGCGGAAACAAAGATCCCATCCCCCAGCCTTCCTTTACCCGCCCTGGTGAAGCCAGATGAGATAGGGCCCATGCCCAATGTAATAACAAACCAACCTCCTGTACAGGGCACCTTTGCAATGTGGCTACCGCCATCTCCTGGTGACTCTGGAGCGCGCCTGGACTGCTGGGATAGACCTATGAGAGCCGATGAGCTGAGGCTACCGGTGCCATGAGTGGAATAGCCAGTGGGGACTGTCTCCCACCTGGGTAAGCCGGCAATCCCTGCATTCTTATTATTTACTATTTGCGTTGCGGTACCACACAGGATCCCTCCTTGTGAACCCCCCTGTTGTGCTAGGCGCTGTACAAACGGAGCAAAAAGCCAGTCCCTGCCCCAAGGCGCATACAGTCGACCCTGTCGTCAGTAACTAATAGCAAGCAGCGTGTGTGGGAGCGAATAGCGCTTTGCTTCGCCCAACTCAGCCCCGTGAGGCTTTGCAAGCTGTCGTCGACCGAGCCAGCCAGGATCCTGTAACTGTCCTTATCCCCAGTGGGATCCCGGCACGCTGGAGAGCGCATCGCCAGTCATGAACCTCCCAGGCTGGCGCAGTCCCGGGGCCTGTCCTGCAGCCCGGGAGAGCAGAGGGCGAAGTCGTCTCATCAGCCTCTGGCAGGGAGGCGGGCGCCGTCTGGCCGGCTTTCAGAAAGGCTGTAAAATTTCCCCTCCGAGACAGCTTTCCCCGCCCCCAAAGCCCCCTAGCCCAGGCAGCATCCCAAAAACAAGCGTCCACCTCGTGGCTATTAGCAACGTGGAATGTGACCAGATACCCCGGGGACGGGCGGCAGTGCTGAACCCGAAGCTAGAGCAACGGAGGCTCAAAGGTGGCTGGAAAAGGGCTGCTGGGACTCTGGTAGGGCGAGCGTCCGGGCTCCTTGGCATAGGACGAGACGGGCAGATCTTCAGCTGGTATAAATGATCCTCGCCCCAGTGGGCCACAAGTTCTTATGCTTGTGCGGGCGGGTGCTTGGAGACCGGGCCTGCTGGGGAGGTGATGCTCAGGGGTGGCGGTGGGAAGCCCCCGGAGCCTCCCAACAGCTGTCCTCGAATGCCACGCGGGCATGCCCACGACCATGCCCAGCCCTCGCTGGTGCCTGGAGACAAGGAGCAACCGTGTTGCTTGCCAAGGAAGGAGGAAAAGCCGACCGTGGTGCTGTTGCATCCTGCGGGGGGAGGGGGGTGTTATGCCCAGGGCAGGAGGCATCTTCACAGCTGCTGGTGCCACCCTGCCTGCCTAGAAGGACCCTTTCTACCCGCAGCATCGCAGCCACCCGGCCTTCCCTGGATTCCAGCCCCCTTCCTCCCCCCCACGCACATGCTATAAAGCCCCCTTTGTCAGAGGCGCGGCCCGGCCTCTCCCCTCCCTCCCCGCCGGATAGAAACGCCAACATGGCCGCCTGGCTCCGATCTTATTTTTAACCTCTCATTAGCATCCAGAAGCAGCAAAGTTCCCCGTTTCCTGGAGAGGTTCAAAGCCAGATAAGCCGGGAGACAAAAGCCGCATTCTTCCAGCCGGCATCTAATAGGCTTCCCCTTGCTCTATGTTATCATCCGCACATGCCCGCTGCATAATCGCCTCCCTGTTGCACTGCAGAGCTTGGTCACCCATCCCTAGATTGCCCTGGGAAGCATCCCCCCTTCTACACACAGACGGTCCCCGGGCACAAGCCGCCTTCCTCTCCCGCTCTGAAATCCTGATGCTCGCTCTCTACCTGCTCTGATCTCAGGCTTTGTCTAGGCAGGGGTTTGAGGTCCCGATGCAGCAGGGCTGCTGTGAATGCCCAGTGCCCAGCCTGGTTTATGCCCATGAGATTTTCCACTGCCTCTGGGTGACCAAACTGAGACGCTGAAGAGGGGCCAGTCTCCGGGTTTTGCTCAGCTCTGTGGCTATGGGGCGCTCCGGAAAATCAGTCCCGAGGTGTCTCAGGCTGGCCCCCCTCAAAATTTGAGCCCCCTCCTCCCGACTCAGTGGCCGCTTTTGAAAACGATCAGCCTCTGTGATTGGTGCGAGGCCAGGAGAACCCAGGCATCCGGGCTCCTGCATCCGTACGTCAGCCACCAGCCCATCTTTCCGGTCTGCTGTGGGGTAGGACAGGTTGGGCCCCAGTGAACACAGGACCGCGTGTTCAAGAACTGACTTGGTCGGTGATGTTACGCTCGTGAGGAATTTGCTGCGGCCCGTTCCCTGGTTCTGCCCATCCCTGTGTGAATGCAAAGGCTGAGCCCCGGCAGAGAATCCCCTGCCAAACGAGCACTTAGAACAGCTCCGGGAAACGACAAAATAAATCACCAAAGGAGAGCAGCGTGGCCAGTGCTTCCGAGCTGCCCCCGGGCACTTGGGCTGGGGCCTCTCCGCCAGCGAAGATTCACCCAGCCCGGTCACCGGGCTCTCCCATCCTGGGGATCTGAGTTAGAAACAAGCCCTGGCTGCAAAGAGCCGAGCCCGGATCAGATCAGAATCCAAGCCGGGCTTCCCTGCGGCTTGGGAGCGTTTGGGTCTGTTGGTCCTGCCTGGGCTCATTTCATAGGGAGTGTGTGTGAGAGAGAGATGGTGTGAGTGAGCGTAGGTGTGTGTGAGACCCTGTGTGTACGAGACACACACACAGTGCGTGAGAACATAGTCAGGGTTTGTCACTCCCTTTCCCTGTGGTGCAGAGGGGCAGCATCCCCCTTCCCTCCCTCCTGACCCCGTGATGGGTGTCGCACCCGCCCTGGTGCCTGGAGCGCACCCCGGGGCCAGGAAAGGCTAACAGGGCAGCGCTTCCCCCCGCCGAGAACTGCCTCTCCCGTGGGGCCTGCTGAAGCCATGTCCCGACTGGAATGCGGTGGGTGCAGTTGGAGCACATCTGCCCACATGTGTTCAGAGCAAATCAGCAGACCCGCCTTGTTTACTCTGCATCACGCTGCGGCTGCTCCTGTGCCCGCAGTGGGGCGGGTGGCATGGGGCTCTGCTTTAAAGGCCTCATCATCGCTAATGCATTTGGCAGCCACTCGAATGCCACGGGTTGCACCTAGAGATCGCTCCAAACAGCACAGAAATCCAGTACTGTTCTTCTCCTGCAGCCGTGCCCAGAGCCCGTTCCAGGTGGGCACAGAAATCCAGTACCGGTTCTTCCCCCGCGGCCGTGCCCAGAGCCCGTTCCAGGTGGGCACAGAAATCCAGTACTGTTCTTCTCCTGCAGCCGTGCCCAGAGCCCGTTCCAGGTGGGCACAGAAATCCAGTACCGGTTCTTCCCCCGCGGCCGTGCCCAGAGCCCGTTCCAGGTGGGCACAGAAATCCAGTACCGGTTCTTCCCCCGCGGCCGTGCCCAGAGCCCGTTCCAGGTGGGCACAGAAATCCAGTACCGGTTCTTCCCCCGCGGCCGTGCCCAGAGCCCGTTCCAGGTGGGCACAGAAATCCAGTACCGGTTCTTCCCCCGCGGCCGTGCCCAGAGCCCGTTCCAGGTGGGCACAGAAATCCAGTACCGGTTCTTCCCCCGCAGCCGTGCCCAGATCCCGTTCCAGGTGGGCACAGAAATCCAGTACTGTTCTTCTCCTGCAGCCGTGCCCAGAGCCCATTCCAGGTGGGCACAGAAATCCAGTACCGGTTCTTCCCCCGCGGCCGTGCCCAGAGCCCGTTCCAGGTGGGCACAGAAATCCAGTACCGGTTCTTCCCCCGCGGCCGTGCCCAGAGCCCATTCCAGGTGGGCACAGAAATCCAGTATTGGTTCTTCCCCCGCGGCCGTGCCCAGAGCCCGTTCCAGGTGGGCACAGAAATCCAGTACGGTTCTTCCCCCGCGGCCGTGCCCAGGGCCCGTTCCAGGTGGGCACAGAAATCCAGTACCGGTTCTTCCCCCGCGGCCATGCCCAGAGCCCGTTCCAGGTGGGCACAGAAATCCAGTACCGGTTCTTCCCCCGCGGCCGTGCCCAGATCCCGTTCCAGGTGGGCACAGAAATCCAGTACTGGTTCTTCCCCCGCGGCCGTGCCCAGAGCCCGTTCCAGGTGGGCACAGAAATCCGGTACCGGTTCTTCCCCCGCGGCCGTGCCCAGAGCCCGTTCCAGGTGGGCACAGAAATCCAGTACCGGTTCTTCCCCCGCGGCCGTGCCCAGAGCCCGTTCCAGGTGGGCACAGAAATCCAGTACTGGTTCTTCTCCTGCAGCCATGCCCAGAGCCCGTTCCAGGTGGGCACAGAAATCCAGTACTGGTTCTTCTCCTGCAGCCATGCCCAGAGCCCGTTCCAGGTGGGCACAGAAATCCAGTATTGGTTCTTCCCCCGCGGCCGTGCCCAGAGCCCGTTCCAGGTGGGCACAGAAATCCAGTACTGGTTCTTCCCCCGCGGCCGTGCCCAGAGCCCGTTCCAGGTGGGCACAGAAATCCAGTACTGGTTCTTCCCCCGCGGCCGTGCCCAGAGCACGTTCCAGGTGGGCACAGAAATCCAGTACTGGTTCTTCTCCTTCGGCCGTGCCCAGAGCCTGTTCCAGGTGGGCACAGAAATCCAGTACTGGTTCTTCTCCTTCGGCCGTGCCCAGAGCCTGTTCCAGGTGGGCACAGAAATCCAGTACTGGTTCTTCCCCATGTTCCAGGCCAGCAGGAATTCCCCCTTGCCCCTCACTCTCGTGCAGACTTTGTGGACAGGCTTCACTTGGGACAATCAGAGTTAAAGCCCCGATTCGATTTCTGGTGCATGCTTGGCACAGATTCACGGCTGCATCCCGGTGCAAGGAGCTTCCTCTCTCAGTGCCCAGGTGCTGTGGCTAGTCATCCACATGCCAGCAGCCCAGGACCCTCTTTGTTGACTGAAAAAACCAAGTGACTAGTTCTGAAAGAAGTTTGCCTCGTCCCCATCTCACGCTGCAGCTGGGTAGCTCTGGGCCTGTACCCCCTTGCCAAGCCCTTGCCACACGTTCCCCGGGTCTAACTACAGGGCAACACTTCTGGCTCATTCTGACTCTGATATGGATGGGGCCCTGGGTATAGATACAAAGCCAAGGCTGATGGTGGCATCAGTTCTTCCTGGCGCTGCCCTCCACCCCACCAACTTCACCCTTTTTAGGAGCCTCGGCTAGGGCGGTTGCGGTTCACTTTCTGGCTTCCCTTTCAGAGGCCGTGTTTGTATTATCTGAAGGCCCTCACCGAGATCAGGGCCCTGTTGTGCTCAGAGCTGTACAGACTGCGAGAAACAATCCCTGCCCCAGAGAGCTTGCAGTCCAAAGAGACACCAAAGGTGGGGAAGGGAAACGGAGGCACGGAGCAGGGCTGTGACTTGCCCAAGGTCACACAGTAGGGCAGTGGCAGAGCTAGGGGCAGAGTCCAGGGCGCTTGAGTCCTGGTCCGCTGGACGCCAAAGCTTGCACCAAGTTTTTGTGACTTTCGGGAATTTCCAAATAACACAAATGTTTCTGGCATTGGCGCTGCTACCAAGCAAATATTTACGACTGCTCAGCAAGGGGGGTTGATGACTTCCATGCCATGCGCCGCAAACAAATTACTCATGGAGGATAATTGCTGGTGTTGCAGACAGTCGGCATGAAACCAAGTTCATACTCCTCTCCCTCCCCATCCCCCAGGCAACCAAGGTTTATGTGGGGACAGCGGGGAACCAGGGGTTCCTGGGTTCGGAGTGGGAGCTGGGATTCTTGGCTTTTAACCCCAGCTCTGCCACTGACTCAGTGCGCGGCCTTGGGCTAGTCATGGGCCCGCTCTGTGCCTCAGTTTCCCCTCCTGAAAAATGGAGAGAGTGACACTGACCCACACCGCTGCTTGGAGATGGAATTACATATCTGAGGCATGCCTGGCAAACATCCCCCCCACTCCTTTTCCCTTGCTGTGGGACTTCTCTGATGGGAAGCAGTCAATATCCCCTGAATCTCCCCCCGCATCTCCCACTGGCCCAGAGCAAGACAGGCGACTTGCTCCCAAGACATTGGGGCTCAGCCCCCCTTTCTCCACAATGTTGCCTTTGGCATGGGGAAAAGGCTCTGGCCCAGATCATGCCCAGCCTGCCAGCAGCGCACCCCCCCTGCTTCCTGGGGAACAGGGGAAGGGGTGAGGGGGAGATGTGGGCTCCTGGCCCCAGAGAGGGTTAAATCGGTGTCTCCCTTGATGCTTTTGCAGTTCCCGCTCCTGGACCTGGCACTGCTCTGGGAATATTCCGCCTTGGGGAGTGTTACATGAGGACACTCCACAGCGGCCAACCAGCCGGATGGCGAGCCAGCCCTCCCCAGGCCAGGAGAGAAGGGGGCCTGGAAATAATGGTAATCTGGGGAGCACGGAGGGAGGGGGCAAAGGGGAGGATCTGCTGCTAGGGGGCGGAGAGTTTTGGGGATTGGGGGAGCTGGAGCAGAGAGAGGGGCATGGGTGGGTCATGAGTCCTGCCACCCAGGTGTGGGGCTGACAGCTGCAGGGCGCGCATGGGGCTGTATGGCAGGGGCAGGGCGGATGGAGGGGGCGAAGCCCGGGGGGGGGGGAAGCCCAGTTGTGGGGCTAGCAGCTGCAGGGCGCGCATGGGGCTGTACAGCAGGGGCAGGGCAGATGGAGGGGGCGAAGCCCGGGGGGGGGGGAGCCCAGTTGTGGGGCTAGCAGCTGCAGGGCGCGCACGGGGCTGTATGGCAGGGGCAGGGCGGATGGAGGGGGCGAAGCCTGGGGGGGGGAGGAGCCCAGTTGTGGGGCTAGCAGCTGCAGGGCGCGCATGGGGCTGTATGGCAGGGGCAGGGCGGATGGAGGGGGGGAAGCCCGGGGGGGGGGGAGCCCAGTTGTGGGGCTAGCAGCTGCAGGGCGCGCACGGGGCTGTATGGCAGGGGCAGGGCGGATGGAGGGGGCGAAGCCTGGGGGGGGGAGGAGCCCAGTTGTGGGGCTAGCAGCTGCAGGGCGCGCATGGGGCTGTACAGCAGGGGCAGGGCAGATGGAGGGGGCGAAGCCCGGGGGGGGGGGAGCCCAGTTGTGGGGCTAGCAGCTGCAGGGCGCGCATGGGGCTGTACAGCAGGGGCAGGGCAGATGGAGGGGGCGAAGCCCGGGGGGGGGGGAGCCCAGTTGTGGGGCTAGCAGCTGCAGGGCGCGCACGGGGCTGTATGGCAGGGGCAGGGCGGATGGAGGGGGCGAAGCCCGGGGGGGGGGAGCCCAGTTGTGGGGCTAGCAGCTGCAGGGCGCGCACGGGTCAGGGTCAGGGGCTGCCCCCCCGCAGTGGAGGGGGGGGGCGAGGGCTCACATGACCCTGCCGGGCGGCTGCCGGAGCTGCCCGGGGCCGCAGCGCCGGGATGAGCCGGGGAGGGGAGGGGAAGGGGCGGGACGCGGGGAGGGGGCCAGGCAGACACACGCCCGGCGGGGGGACGGGCGCTCGCAGCAGACGCAGCAGCCGGGCCGGCTCCCGGGGACTCGAGGACCTGACAGAGGAAAGTCACATGGATCGCGCCGGGGGGCTGCCCCCCGCCCTCCCCCCGCCGCCGCCTGGCCTGGGGGCGCGCTGAGGGGCGCAGCATGGAGCAGGTAGGAGGCGCGGCCGGGGGGTCTCGGGGGGCGGCTCGCGCACACAACAGAGCCGAGGGAGGGGGCTTTGTGGAAGAGGTGGGGGTCTGTGTAAGGGGTGGAGGCTGGGATCTAGGCATGGGGTGGGGGGGTCTGTGCAGGGAGCCTGGGTCTGGGGTCTGTGTATGGGGTGGGGCTCTGTGAATGGGGGTCTGGGGTCTGCATAGAGTGGAGCTCTGGGGGGGGGTGTCTGTGCATAGGGTGGGGCTCTGTGTGGGGTCCTGGACTCTGTCCATGGGGTAGGGGTCTGGGGTGGGACTCTGCATCGGGCTCTGTGCCTGGGGGTCTGGGGTCTGTGCCTGGGGTGGGGTCCTGGATTCTGTGCGTAGGGTGGGGCTCTGTGAATGGGGCTCTGGGATCTGTGCGTAGGGTGGGGCTGCGTGTGGGGGGGGTCTGTGGTCTGTGCCTGGGGGCCTCAGGTCTGTGCATAGGGTGGGGCTCTGTGTGTGGTGTGGGGTCCTGGATTTGGTGTGGGGTCTGTGCCTGGGGTGGGGTCCTGGATTCTGTGCATAGGGTGGGTCTCTGTGAATGGGGCTCTGGGGTCTGTGCGTAGGGTGGGGCTGTGTGTGGTGGGGTCTGGGGTCTGTGCCTGGGGGCCTCAGGTCTGTGCATAGGGTGGGGCTCTGTGTGTGGTGTGGGGTCTGTGCCTGGAGTGGGGTCCTGGATTCTGTGCGTAGGGTGGGTCTGGGGTCTGTGCCGGGGGTGGGGTCCTGGATGGGATGGGGTGGGGTCAGGTCAGAGGACTGAGCGCTGAGCTGTGTACAAGAGGGCTGGGGCGCAGTGCACTGCAAGTGGGGGGGAGACAACACAGACGGGGACTCCGATCTCTAGCTCCTGTATGCCATCCAGGCTGGCTTTGCCACCCTGGGGTCTAGTGAGGAGGCTGGTACTTGGTCCGCCCCCCCCCATACCCCGCCTGGTGAGGGGAACACAGCAGGTGGGTGGCAGAGAGAGAATATTACAATGATAATAAAAAAAAAAGATCAAGAGCAGAGAAAAAAAGAGAGGCGTGTATGAAGCGAAGGGAGGGGTGGGGTACAGAGAGGGGAGTGGAGGTGGGGTTGTATGGGGAGGTGGGAGGTGCTAGGGCATGGGGGGTTGTATGGGAGGGGTATTGAGGGGGGGCATGGGAGGAGATGGGAGGGGGTGGGACATGGAGGGGGGTGTAGGGAGGAATGGGAGGGAGCGAGGTGTCAGCAGAGGGACGACTGGGAAGGGGACTGCTTGCCCAGGGGTGTATAAACATCCCCTCGCTGCCAGCTCAGCTTCCGGGCCCAGCAAAATCCCAGCCTGGTGGAGGAGGAGGGAGGCTGGCCAGCCACGTGCCCTCTGCTTGTCTCTGGGTGAATGGTCCAGACCAGGGATTCTGGGAGTCACATGGGTCACACGGTGCTGCTTAGCCGGACCTGGGTGGGTCCTGTGGCATGGGGGGTGCTTCAGAGAACCACGATTCGCCACTTGACTCTCCCTCCTGGAGGGGCCGGAGGAGAGCAGAGCTGATTTTGGAGTGGCCCCTCCTGGTCTCACCTAGCCAGGGGCTGCCTGACCCCGTGCTGGGAATTACAGCTGGATGGTCAGCATGGTACCCAGGGAAACTTCCTGTCGAGATGCCCTGGTATTGGGGATGCTACACTAGGGAGGCCTTGCGGGCATCTGAGCCCACTGGCCAGAGACCCTCACGATCACTGCACACCGGCGCATGTGCCTGTTCACACCCATCAGAGACCCTCATCGTCTACAGCCATCCCTGGCAACCGTGAGACAGAGACCGTCGTAATGTACACGCACACACTGCTTAGACAAAGATTCGTGTTGCATATAGAAACATGGTCCCACCGATTAGAAAGGAGGCCATCGCAATACACACACACACGCGCACACACACACACACACACAGTGTGTGGTTGTTCTGGGTTAATCCTTTGCAGTACGTGACACTTGTTGCTCCTGGTCGTGGCTGATTTTTGGCCTCTGTCTCTGGCAGCTCAGGGGAGGAGACCGAGGGAGAGAAGCACCTGCCATCAGGTTCTGCCCCATGGCCAAGTGGGGCGAGGGGTCCCTCTTCCTGCCCAAAGCCAGACGGTTCCCATCTGTGCTGTCCCCAGGGGGAGCCGTGGGGTGATGGAGCAGGCTCTGGGGGTGGGGGTACTTCCCACAGAGAGGGGTTGGGGGGGGGCAGTTGCCACCATTTTAAGGCAGTGGGGTGGGGTGCGGGATGTGGGAAGGGAGAGGTGGCTGCGGCAGGATCTCTGCCTCGGAGGAGCCTCTCTCGGCCTGTCTCCGCATGGATGCCGGGAGTCTCCATGGTGGGGTTGGGGTGGGGATCTCTGGGTTTCTGGCAGGGCAGGGGGTGTTAGTGTGGGTTTTGAGGGGAGCAGGTGGGGGGCATCAGCCCCTCCCTCTTCTCATGATATGTCACTTTGCTGAATGAATCCTGAGACCCTTCCCCTGGGCTGGAACAAGCTGTAAGGCCGGAAATGGAAAGGCAGAGCCCCTCCCCCGTAACCCGAATCCGAAGGACAGTAACCCCCCCACACCGCCACCCCACCTCCCTGAATCCGAAGAGCAGTGCCCCACTCTGCCATGTCCCGTCTGCCGCTGTCCCCCTTCTCCTGCAAGCTGCCCCTCTCCCCCCCCACCCGAATCCACAGGCCATGTGTGTCCCTCCCCCCCAATCCCTCCCAGGCCAGTTGGAATCCCTTGTACTTCTGCACTTCATAGTCCCCTGTTCTGTTCTGCTCAGTTGTCCTGCGGGTACTGCCGTGGCATGGCCAGGTCACTGGGAGCCCCCCCAAATATCCTAGCTAGCACCCCAGCTTTCCCCGGGCGCAGCTATCGCCAGGACTTCCCACGCCACCTGGGAAGCAGGAGAAGTTTTTGCTTCCTTCCCTGGAGTGCTGGGAGCCGCTAGGCGGGAGGCGAAGGGCAGGGGTGGGGCGTTCACGGCTGTGGGTGTCGGGCCGGGGCAGCGGGCTCTTATCCCAGGGCTCAGACAGGCAGGCACCTGAGGCTGGACAAAGGGGCTGGCCTGTGAGGGACGATAGGCTGAGCCCTGGCCCGGATTCTGCGCTCAGTGTAGACTGGGAAGTTGGGTGGGCTTGCTCCGGATTTATGCCAGGGTAACTGAGAGCAGAACCCAGCCCGTAACCAGTATGGCTTGGCTGAACGTTGGCCGAGTCCGATGCCAGCTTCAGCACCTCTACAGCAGTGACGCCTTGGGTTCCTGGCACCCCCATCTAGGGATCTCCAAGTGCTCACGATTTAAGCTGGGGTTTTGAAAAAGGCCTAAGGGAATTCCAGCTCCCAGTTAATTGGGTGCCTAGCCCCCTTAGGAGCCCCAAGCCCCACAGCACCCTATGAGGTAGCATCCTTCTTCTCATGTGACGAGACCAAGGCACAGAGGGGGAAATGACATGCCCAAATACATCCAGTGGCTCTGCAGGATTAGAACCCAGGGCTCCATTGTCCCCAGGGCTGGGCTTGTCTCACCAGACCCATCTGGAAGGAGGGGCTTTGGGCAGAATTGTTCTCTGGGGGCCTGTAACTGGGAGAAACAGGAGGCAGTTAAGAAAAGGAAAATTCTGATTGTAACAGGGCAAGGCAGGGACTGTCCGTGTTTGTACAGCGCCTAGCACAATGGCTGCTAGATGGACTCAGGCTGAATATCAGGAAAACTGCCCGCCAGTGAGTTGGATGAGGCCGCGGCAGCCACATAAACCCCTAAGACGGAGGCAGGAATTATGTGCTAAGGTGAAAAATCACTATCACCTGGAACATTGAAAGTTAGATGCAGAGAATAGGACGGTAGCTGGGCTTGCCGTGTGGTTGTAGCCGTGTTGCTCCCAGGATATGAGAGAGGCAAGGTGGGTGAGGTGATATCTTTTATTGGACCAACTTCTGTTGGTGAGAGAGACGTGCTTTCGAGCTACACAGAGCTCTTCTTCAGGTAGGTCGGCTTGGCAGAATTCGATTGTGACCGATAATATCGATGTTTATCTTTAAGCATTTATTTATTTTGATTGATTCCTTGGGGGGGGGTGTGTGCGTATGGCGAAACTGACGTTTCTTGATAAAAATCTAATTCTTCCAAGTGTAATTGTAGAGGATGAACGTGGGCTAGATGGTGTCTAGTCGGTAAACCTGGTTGGAAGTTTTCCGACGAAAATTTTCCATCAGAAAACGCAGGGGTTGTCAAACCGAAACGTCGCGTGGACCCGTCTCGATTGCACCCAAAATTGGCTTCAGCGTGAACTGTTGCATTTTTTTCGATATGAAATGGTTTTCGAGTCACATTTTTGGATAGTTCCGTTTTTCAGGAAATGTTGAAATTGACCGTTTCCCTTCCGAGTTGGAACCAAACCAAAATGTCAGCATTTCCCCAGGACCGGAGAGTCCGAGTCCCAACCGGCTTTGGCTGGGGGGCGTCTCTAACGTTCCCGGTTTGCTGGATTGCCTTGCCCTGAGCTGTGCTTCTTGCCTGTAGCAGCAAAGCCAATCGGTCTGTTCTGGTGTCATTGGTCGTGAGTTTTCATATTGGCAGAAGGGAGTGAGTGATGGCTCTGAATGATGATGACAATAATGACTGACACGTACATAGTTCAGTCAAAGTTCCCCATGCTCTCTCTGGCTGTGATCCTCATTTAACTCCTATGTTGCAGCAGTGCCTAGGGGGGAAACCAGGTTGGGGCCCCCTTCTGCTGGATGGTGCCCAAACGTATCCGATTCTCTCTCCCCTTTCTGCCAAATTCCCCCTCCCTTCTGCACACATTCTGTGTGCTTTATTGATCAGCTGATTCTATTGGTGTGAGTTCTCTCTTCTCCTCCCACTGAAATGCAACCACTTCTGGGGTGGACTGCGGCTGCCATTTAACACGAGCACTGATAAATGAGCTGTTCAGAACTGTCCTTAGCCCCAGAGGCCCGTGCGTTTCATGGCACGTCTGGACCCGAATCTAGAGCAACATTTACTTTAGTGCATCCGGGTAACATCCCCTTGGTTCCCCTCCCTCCCATGCCCCAACACACATACACACACTGTAGCACCTGGTGGCAAATACTTGCTGGTGAACAATTCATTGAGGATTAATTTTGATGATGGATTTTTTTGCTGCATTCTCCTGACAGCTTGTTCTATGGGCCAACGTAATTATGATGCAGTCTGGGCAGCCTGGCTTAGAATCTCCTTCCCACACCCTGAAGGGTAGGTGTGTGTATTTTCAGCGGTTCAGCTTCTCAGCTCCCCAGGCCTTCACTGCTCTGTTTTCTACCCAGCCTGCCCTTTGCTACCCCGTGCTCCCTGGCAGTAAACTGTATGCTGTCTCTATCTATCTATCTATCATCCTTACATGACCGCCGTTACCATAATCTCTGAGCACCTCACAATCTTTAATGTATGTATCCTTCCACGACTCCTGTGAGTAAGGGCGGTGCTAACACCCTCATTTTAGAGACGGGGAAACTGAGGCACCAAGTGGCTAAGTAACTTGCCCGGGGTCACCTAGGAAGTCTGTGGCGGAGCATGGGATTAAATTAGTGTCTACTATGTCCACAACCCAGCCTGAATTTAGCGTTCTTGCTAGGGTTTACCTTGACCAGCTAAACACGTGTTAAAACCACCCTTTGCCTCGTGTACGCCAAGATTTTAACACATTGCTGATCCCGTGTTTAAAAAACACTCCTCTTTCCCCAGTGAAGACAAAGCCTTAGGGGGTGGGAGAGTGTGAGAAGAGTGTGTGTGTGTGATGTGTGTGTGTGTGTGTGTGTGTGTGTGTGAGAGAGAGATCCTGCATGTGCAGCACATGCATGACGCTTGCATAGGGGCCCTCTGTACATGCCTGTGTGTGGCGTGCTGAATGCGTGTCCACCCACTGTGTGCTGGTGAAATCCCGTGTACAGCGTGTGCTTGTAGAAGGAGCTGTGCAAGTGTGTGACGCTCTGGGAAGGCGTGCGTGTGTGAGTGTGTATGGTTGTGAGCACGTGTCCCTGCCACGTGTGACTACGTGATCCTGCCTGTGCGGACTGTGTGACAGTGCGTGAGTGGATGTGTGTGGCTACGGTCAAGGCTATGGGGCTGACGGGGCATTGGGATGGAGCCCCAGGGGCCGTGGGTCAGGACCGAGGAGCATCAGCAGAGTTGGGTGGGAGGAGCCCAGGGACAGCTGCAGGTGGGGATTGAGGGCTAGAGATGGGTCTGAGGAGCCCGGGGCTGGCACAGCAGGGCAGGCTGTGGGCCGGGATTGAAGGGCATTGACAGAGCTATTCGGGGGACTCAGGACTGGGATAGCAGGGGGTGCTGCAGGTTAAACCTGAGAGATCCGTGCATCCGCGGTGCTCATGTACGAATAGGGGCAGCTCTTGCCTATTCAGTAGCACCCGGACCCCCACACCTGCCCAACACGCTCTTCTGTTGACCCCCGATGACCCAGGTTCCTGGTGCGGCCCATGCGGGTCGGCTAACTGGGACCCTCACAGAATCCCTGGCCTCGGCCTTTGCTTAGAGCCTAACAATTCCCCGGCTCCCCTGCTGCCGGTTGGAAGAGTCCCAGGGTCTGCTTTCCAGGGTGGAAAAATAACCTCCCCGCCACCCAGCTGCATTGCAGGGCAGTTCCCGGCGCCTTCCCTTTGCCCTGCTTGGCTGGGGCTCCTCCGGAGCAGGCGGTGATAATTTTAGGCAGTGAGATCAAACAGCTTGGCATGCGGCACGCTCGCCGATTGGACAGCTTGGGGGTGCGTGAGCCTGTGATCTAACCCGGCCAGGGATAGTGCTGGACTCCGGCCGGGCCTGCTTGTTGTCTCTCGCTAATCATTGAAATGGCTGATGGCAGCCGTGGAATGGCTCTGGGGCTGCCAGGGAGCGAACAGACGTCCCCAGGGCTCCGTCCTCCTGGAGTCCCTGCAGAGCGTCCCCCGCTCACCCCCTGCGACGTGGGAAGGTGGCGCCACTTTAGCCCTAAAACGCCTCCATTTAAGAATGCCCCAATTCGTGAGCAAATCCCCCCCTCCCCCCCCGGTAAAGCAGCTGGGCTCGGCCTTTCATTCCCAGCGTGTCTGTAACTGTGCTGGGGGGGGGGAGAGAAAATGCTGGAAGACGCCCCCCCACCCGACCGCTTCTGCCTTTATTGATTTTTCATATTGGGACCCTCGCCGTGGTTCCTTTAAGAGGCTTCCATTCAGCCTTCCAGGCCCTCCGCTGCCAAGCATTGCCCCGACCCTAGGTTTGCTAGCCAGGTTTTCTCTTGTTTATCCCAGTTTCCCATAGCCACCCATGTGGGCTGAGCTCTTGAGCTGAGCGGAAGGGGGTGGGGAGGGGGGAGGGAGCCGTGGTAACCCTTTCCTTGCTGTCTCAAATTGCCTCCGGGTGTTTTGGGGGGGTCACACCCCACCTGCGTCTCCTGTTTCGGGCTCGACGGGGATATTTTTCCGGTGAGGTTCCGCCAGCAAGGTGCTGAGCGCTCTGGATCCGATCCTCCCGGCCCTGAAGCACAAGCTTAACTTTTAGCACAGGAATAGTCCTATTGACTTAAGTGCGTGGCAGGATCGGGGCCAGCGCCCTCTACACCTTGCAGGATTGAACCCACTGGGAGAAAGGACTCACCACCCACGAGGGGCCTGATTCTGACCTCGGTCACGCCACTGTAAATCATCCCCATTAAAATCAAGGTGACAGATTCTCCGCCGGTGTAAGTTGGTATAGCTGATTGACACCCGCTAAGAGTCTGGCCCAGTGGCGTTAAATAGTGTCAGATTGATGTAAAGAAGATCAGAATCCGCACTTAGCTGTTTGTAGATGTAGGGGACTTGAACGTTCTTACACTCCATTTTCCTTGGGCCTAACATAGAGAAACAGCCTGGATCCAAATCTAGGGCGTGTCACACTTACACTTTTACACACCTGCACACGCGTGTGCGCGCGCACACACACACAGTTTTTCAGACCAATATTTTCATGAAGTTCTTTTTAAATGCATTTTGTTTCTTGAATTGATGTCTTAAGGCAGCCCATGCGTTGAGCAGTTATTCTATTTCTACAGACGGAGATGTTAAAACGGGCCTGTCCCCCCCCCATGACTTTCACTGGGAGCTGGGCTCTAACCCTCTTTTTCTAAAATAGATGCTCTCATTCCGTCAGGAATTATTTCAGGGAAGGTGTCTGGCCTGTGTTACAAAAGAGGCCAGACGCGATGATCACCGTGGTCTCTCCTGGCCTTGGAATCTATGAATAAATCCTGTAGGCAATTTCAAAATACTCCCCCTACGGGCCTGACTGTCCGCTGACCTGCGCCGCGTGTCCTTATTTAAACCATCGCAAGGCTAAGATTACCATTCTGATCTGGTGCCATTTTACACCTTTTTTGTGCCAGGAGCAAATCACTGCACAGAGGACCTAGGGCTTTCTCTTCACTGCGAAAAAGGCGTGGCTTTCACACTGCTGTATCTAGCTCCCTGCAAAATCCTAGGGGAGATGAGGCTCGGGTCGTTTTTATCAACCCACCCTATATACCTCCCGCACCTGGGCTTGGCTTCAACTAGTTAACCTTGCGGAGCTGTTTATCCCGGTGCAAAGCAGGTGCAGATTGTTATAAATGGGGTAAATGACTGTGGGGCAATGGAGAATCTGATTTAAGGGCTGGCTTCCCCTCTAAAGTCTGCTCCACACGTAGTTTTTGTATGGCTTTAAAGCCGATCGGGGGAGTGACTTTTCTACTGAACCACCTCAATTGTTATTGCCTCTAGTGTGGACGCAGCTACGCTGGTATCATGTTGGGCTGTGTTTTGTTGTTCTTCATTTGAAACAATATTCATTGAAATATTAAAAATCCAGGGTCAACGGTTTTTGTTTCGTTTGAACAAGCCAATATTCCCCTGCCAATGTTTCAACCCAAGATAAGCTGCTTGGTTTTATTATTGCTTCTAGTCCATTTCCTTTCCGGGTTCTCAGGCCCTACGTTCGAGCATTGCTACCCCCAGTATAGTGCAGGAGAGCCCGAAAGAGAAACTGAATACAAGTAAAAGTGAAATTTACCTTACAGCATTTGCCTGGTGTAGCTGGTAACTGGGGCCAGGCTCACCCTACAAAGTTTTGTTGGCGTAGCTATGTCAGTGAAGGGGGTGAAAAAAACCACACCCCAGCCGAGGTAGCTCTGCCGACAGAACCCCCAGAGCAGATGCTGCTGCCAGAAGAGAGCTTTTTTCAGGATCGCTAATGTCATTCGGGGAGGGGGTGTTGTTCTGCCAGAAGAACGGTGGCTGTCAGCATACGCTGGGGAGCGCTGATGGGGCAGCTGTACTGAAAAAGCATTTGTCGCCTAGGCAAGGCCTGAGAGTTTAAAGAATTCCTTCCGTTTTAGTGCCCACGGGCCAGAATGTGCACAAGCGCCTAGCACTGCTTTGACACTTCAGTAAGTGCCCAGATGTTCAAACGAGCTCCGCACATTGCGTGCGGAGGTTTCCCCCCCTTTTTTTGTTGTTGCAAATCTTAGGTGCCTGAACGAGAGCTGAGCTCTTTAGAAAATCTGCCTTCGATCTCTCTGGGTCTCAGTTCCCCATCTGTAAAATGGAGCTAATAATCCTTCCGTTACCTGTTTTATCTATTTCCACTGTAAGTGCTTGGGGTCAGGGACTGCCTCTTGCTCTGTAGAGCTCCCAGTAGAACAGCGGCTTCTGATCTTGACTAGCCACAACCGTCTTTGCTAGAGGAGCAGAGGTAGGAGAGAGCTGCAGGCTTCCCCGCCCTTGGGACCCCAGCTGTGCGTGCTGCTGTTGTTCGAATTAACCATTTGCCTGTTTTCCATAGGGCCTAGGAAGTCCTAGGGATTGGAGATCAGGGCTTGTGCTGGGCGCCGAGCAGAGTACGTCCATACACTACAGACTTCTGCCAGCGTAGTTATGTGGGTCGGGGTGTGAAGAGATGGGTGATCTCTGGCCGACACGGGTGTACTGGGAAAAGCCACCAGTGTGGATGCAGCTAATATCAGCATGTGGTTTTGCCCATTCCGCTCAGGTTTGGCTGGTATAAGCCGTGTCCGCACCAGGAACGCTTTGCTGGGTTAGTCTACTGGTATAACCACACTGGCAAGGCCTTCCTAGTCGAGAAGTGGTCTTAGAGGCAGTCCGTGTCCCAGAAGGCTTATAATCTAAACGGACGGGACAGACCCAGGGCTGGGGGGACCGGATCTACCATACAAGCAGGGGCAAGAAGCTGCAACCATCATGTCATGTTGGCTTGTTTCCCTTTGATTTGTGGGCGGGGTTTGTGGTGTGGGAATTAGCTGGCGATGGGGGTGGATGGGAATGAAGGTGTGGGGGCAGGAGGGGAGCAAAAGGGGCAGGGAGGAGTGAGTCTGAAGCAGACAGACTGTGGGGGGTGGGGGTGGAAGCGAACAGCCAATCAGCGGAGCGGGATCAACATCCCGGGTTAAAGCAGCAAAAAGCCCCGCTGGGTAACCATGTGCTGGGTGTGTCCCCTCCACCACGCGGGGTGCTGTGCTAGACAACACCCCCATCCCCTGAGGAGCCCCCGCTCAGACAGCAGGGGCCGCCCCGAGGGCGGGAACTCTGGATTTATTCCCCCCAGAGGTTCAATCTCCTGCTGGCCCCCAAGAGAAAATTCACTAAAAATAAAAGGGAGGAGGGGGAGGGGATTTGGAAGAAAACAAACTAATCACCCCGCTGGGGCCAAACGCAGCCCTGGCGGAAAGCCAGTGACGGGAGAGGGCCTTAAACCAGCGCTGAGGGGCCCCAAATCCCCCAGGTGCCAGTCGAATGACTGGGATCCCCCTCCCATCCCAGTCCCCCCTACCCGCTGGCAGGCACTTCACACGAGCCCTCACTAGAGGGGGCCCTTCCTCTTTCTCTCTCTCCATGGAATGCCAGTGTCAGCTGTTCCCCACCCCTTCTTCCTGCCCTCCCTGCCTGGCACCCTGGCCCTGCTCAGCGCCTGGCAGCAGGGACCCCGACTCCGTCCCTCGCCGCCCACAATGTCCTCGCTGAGGAGAAACCCTCCAGCTTCCACCTCCCTCCCTCCTGTGGGGAAGACATGGACTCCCCTAGATTCCATTCCAGGCGTTCCCAGCACCCCCAGCTCTGTGCCCAGCACCCCCACGTGTCTAGTGGGCTGTAACAAAACCCTGGATCCGGATCTTGACTTGAATCCAGACTGTGTGTGTCTCGTATTTCTGCTCCGGGGTCTCGGTGCCACCTGGCTCAGAGGGGCCCTGGGATGTTCTGAGCCGCAAGAGGCGGAGGAGGGTTTACGCTGCTGTGGTCTACACTGAAGTGCCCATGAGAGCGGGTGCGGCGTGGTTTAGGGTGAGGCTCTGAGCTGGGAAGTGGGAATGTGCCCTGGTGCGACCGGAGTCTTCCACCCGGCTGTGCTGGGGTGGCAGCTCTGGGAAACGCGAGCCGCTGGGTCTCGTCCTCCCGGCCTAGCCCCTTCCCGCAGGGAGCAGAGCACTGGAGAGGTGACTCTCTGGACGCTCACAGGCACCCAAGAGGTCCAACATCTCGCAGGAGCAGGCCCAGATGGGACAGATCCATTAGGAGCTCAAGGCCATTCCCTGCCATAGCTGCGTCTCGCCCCCTGATGGGGACACGTCCCCGGCCTGGCTACAGTGATAGATGTTTGGGGGAAAGAGATTCGAGGCGCAAGTAACTCTCCTTTGTGACGCCACCTCCCAACCCAGCTCCCTGCAGAGCTTCCCGGGCCAGTTATACCTACTCTATTTTCCGTGCCCATGCTGGGAAATTCATGGGACGCTCCTTTGACGCTCACCGACCCCGCACCCTGCAACGCTGCTTCAGTCCCCAAGCCACGAGCCGATCGGGGAGATGGGGGGGACGGGCTGCTAGTCTCCCGCTTCCTCTGAGTCTGGAAGGGGTCCCGGGGCATCGCCCGTGTTGCACAGCCTGGCCCTTGAGCTACTTTCAGGTCACGGCCCGGCCCAGCCTGCACCCATCAGAAGGCTGCGAGCCATGGAGATAATTAACAGTCAAATCGGCTTGGATGTGAATTCCAAGGCCAGAAGGGTCACTGGGGTCATCTAGTCTGACTTACCAGGCCACCTCCCAGTTGGGGATCCCCAAGTGTGTTTATAAAGGGGGGGTTCCTCACTTTTAGAGATGGGGAAACCGAGGCACGAAGCAGGGAAGGAGCTCACACAGCAAGGCAGTGGCTGAGTCTGGAATAGAACCCAGGAGTCCTGCACAATTATTAGCTCCCACTCCCTCCCACAGGGCAAGAACCCAGGAGTCCTGATTCCCAGCCCCTCCTCCCCCCAGTCACTAGGTTACATGCCTTACAGAGCCGGGAATAGAACCACCGGGTCCTAATTCCGAGGCGCCTGCTCTAATTATTAGGCAATGCTGCCTCTCCACAGCCATGATCACGAAGCTCCTGGATTCGCATGAATTGAAAAGAGGAAGGGGGTCTCTGTATCAGCCTGGTAGAGCACAGGGATCTCCCAGAGGGCAAGGTGCTTCCCACCATGTGTTTGTGGCTCTGTGTCTGGAGGTCCCAGGCTGGTACGATTAGTAGCGGGGGAAGCGTGGACTGGTTGTCAGGGAGGACTGAGTTTGTCCATTGTGGGATTAGCCTGCTAATTGATGGCCAGGATGTGAGCTCATTTCCCGTCTTGGAGAAGGACGGGAAGAGGGGGCACCGGGGCTGGCATTCACAGATGGAAAATGTGAGCAGGTGGCATTTGGACAGACTCCCTGCTCCCCCTTCCATGTAGTCTAGGGCTGTCCCCATTGACTGGGCTCCGGGAAGGGCTTGAGATCAGATTGGATTGTTCCTCATGTTTGAAATATGGTGCTGAGGTTTCCTGAAAAGGGTCTCAAGGGAGGCTGGGGCCGGGGCTGGCCTGGCTGGCATTTCCCGCCCCCATCCCATACTAGTGCATCTGGGATTGTGGGGAAAGAGGGTAAAATAAGACTCCAGAGACTTGCCCCTGCATGGGGGCGTGGGCAGGGTACGTCAGAGGTCTGCTTCACTTGCAATCCCTTGGAGGGCGTAAATCACTCAAAACATCAGGCCCTGCTTGTGTTGCTCTTCCTAACTCCTGCCTCACTGGATTGTCTCCCCTGGGCGCAGGGTTGTGGGGTGGGAGGGGGCTGGCCCAAAGCAAGGTGCTGCAGGAAGTGATGTCAGTGTTTCGTCAGTATTGGTATCGCAGGAGCTCCTAGAGGCCCCATGCCGCCAGGTGCTGTCCGGGCCCCAGCTGAGATCAGGGCCCTGCTGTGCGAGGTGCTGCACACAGAGGCACCTGCCCCAACGAGCTTACCATGTAAATAGACAAGACAGACCCAGGGCAGGAGGGGAAACTGAGGCACGGGTCAGGGAAGCGACTGCCCAAGGTCACCCGGCAGCAGGCCACTGGAATAGAACTCATGTCTGCAGATAGTGGCCTGTCCGTTGATGCTTGCACTTATAATCCAACTGGGCAACTACGTCCGGCCTCCCTTAGATCTCCTGGCCGTCTCAGCGGTGCGCAGGATTTGTTGTTACTTTGGGCGGTTTACCAGCTGCTGTGTTCCATCCCAGAGGTGGCTGCATTTCAGTAATGGGTGAGGGGCTCCTGTGTGCATTCACAGTGTGTAAGGAGCTTTGGGAAACCTTCAGGATGAATGGGGCTATGGAATCGTGGATGTTAATGTCACTGGTGTGTACAGATGTCTACTGCCGGGGGAAGAACCTCCACAAGGTGCTAGCAATACACGGCCAATGACACACAGTTGAACTTCTCTAATTCGGTCCAGGAGAGGGCAGTGGTGGCCCATATATACCATCCAGGGCCCTACTATTCCCATTTTACTGCTGGGGAAAAGAGGCACTTAGACATGAAGTGACTTCCCCTCTGATCAGTGAGAGTCGGCACAAAGCTGGGGATGGAACCCAGGAGTCCTGCGTCTGAACCATCTTGCAGGGAGGTGCCGGTGTTGCTGAGGGTGAATGCTGGGCCTTCAGCTTTTAGCGATGCTATTAATAACATCACTCCCATTATCGCAACCCCTTACTATGGTGCACCCCACCCCGTGCACCCCAATGCCAGTGACTCATTCCCCAGGAGAACACTGGCTGCCTGCTGAAATGTGGCCGCTCATCCCCCTGCTGCCACCAGCAGATCCGCTTTGCTAGGTCCCCTCCCCCTCCTGCCTGCAGCGTTCAGCAATGTTTGCTGGGGTGGGGGGAAAATCCAATCGGAGGCATCGATCCCTCCCGGGACTGCAGCTCCCAGAGCATCATGCACGGCCAGCAGCCTGTGTGGACATGCAGGGTGCGGGAGGCTCCCAGAGCTTCCATCCCAGGTTGTGGAACGGGGGCGGTTTATGGCGCACGGGCGGGTGGTGAAACAACGTTGGGGCAAAGATTGGGGTGTTCGGATTGAAAATAAAACGTAGCTGCCTCAGCTTGTGATGACCTGGGTGAGGTGGGGGGAAGAGGGGTGACAGAGAAACAGCGATCAAAAGGAGAGGCTGAACATTAGGGAGGGGGCGTCTGTCTGTCTATCACTGTACGTACCCCAATGTCTGTCTGTTGGGGTTCTCACACCGGTGCCCATCACCGTAGTATCCGACCGACCGTGTGTGATGTCTCGAGTGGGGGTGCCTGTATCCCCCTCTCCTTTCCAGGCCTGCCCTTCCCCACCACCCCCATGTTCCCCGCCCCGTGTCACCAGCGGTACTGGCGGGGGGCTGTGTGAAAGTCAGTCGTAAGATGTCTCTCTCTGCTGCATCTGGTTCTGAGCCCTCAGGGGAGGGGGGAGCTCATGTGAAAATGGGGCAGGTGGGTGTGGAGCCCGAGAGACATCAAAGAGGGGGAGACGGCAACAAGGAAGCGGGGAGAGAGACAGATGACAAGGAGGTGGGAGACAGACAAGGAGGATGGGGGGGGGGAATGTGGAACAGACATAAAACAGGGGGAGGGGAGAGAGATGGGACTGGAGCTTGATAGGCCCCCCCCAATAGTAGGACGCCCCCAGGCTCATAGGTGTGGCTATCCCCCGGCCCCACTCCTTCCATTGTGCTCCCTGCGAGCGTGTGTGTCTGGGGAGGGGGCGCTTTCCGTCTGGCTACGCCCTGGTGGGGAGGAAGTGACTTGTCACTTGTATCCGACTGTTTATTCCCCGCAGCTGGCAGCTGCAGGGAGGGGAGAGATTCCTGATGCCAAGGCCGGTTGCTGGGAGGGGTGGGGGGAGGAGGAGAGAGGAACGGGACTTCGCGGCAGGGTTCGTTAACGAGGTTGTTAATAGGGGACGGTCAATAAAACCCCCTCGGCGTCCCCCGAGGCCGTGCAGAGGGGAAGGCATCTGTCCCACTTTCCTGATCTCCGGGGACCCTCCGGCTGCCGACTTTCAAGAACTCTCCTGCTGGCTGAACCCAGCGCATCCAAATCCGAAGAGCTCGGGCCCAGATCTTCCAAGGTGTTTAGGCGCTTCAATGGGAGTTAGGTTCCTAAATACCTTGGCGGCTCCCCTGGGCCTGAGCTCAGCCTTAAGGCATCTAAATGAGGGCCCAACGCTTGGCGCTCCTGGTGTGACGCTGACAGCCAGGTCCTGAACAGATGTTGGCACCCAATGTGCCCAGCTCTTTGGAAAATCCGCCCACATACTGCGGTGCCTAGATGGGAGCTGAGCTCTTTCCCAAATCTAGGCGATTGTGGGTGCTGACCACGGGAGCATCTGGTCCTTAGCGGTTAAAACACCGACACTTTTCCCACCGTTGCTGCCAGTGTCAGCGAGTTCCCCCCCCCCCCCCCGAGGTTTCCACCTCCTTGGAAGTTTTCAGCCCAGGAGGAACTTTCCCAGGTTCCCATCCTGGTGGTGCTGACTCACCCCTTTTCCCTTCTGAGCCAGATACCACGGGACTCCACGCCGTTTAGCGCGCATGTGGGATCTTTCAGAGGGAAGCTTCAAAACCAACATCCTGTTTGATCCCCACAGAGGTTAAAGATCCCACGGCATGTTCCCGAGGAGCTGTGGTTTGCCCTGATGTCCCTTTGCCCCCTCTCTGGTGCTGTGCAGTGAATTGCTGTTGGCTGCTGTCCTCCACCCCAGAGGAGGCTGCATTTCACCACTGCTGGGTACTGATAGCTCGCAAATCACTCTGGTTATTATTTTGATTACAATAGCATATAGTGGTAGGCACTGAACAAACACACAGGAACCGGCGGTTCATACTCTGGAGGCTCACACTTGAAGTAGACAAGACAAGCAGAGGGCACCACGAGAAACATAGGCATAGGAAGAAATGACTTACCCAAGTTCACACAGCAATAGAACCAGGTCTCCAGACTTCCAGTTCAGTGCCCTATCTACTAGACCACTCTGCCTATCCCAACTTCTCTTCTCCATACAGTGTTTGGAAGGTGATCTCCACCCCAGTAGACGCTTGTTTTGATCCTCCTATTTGCCCATACGACTGTGAGTTCATTCAGGACACAGGGGGCTAGAGAGAGAGAAAATCGTTCTTTTCTAATTGAAGTTTCCATTTCAGTCGGTTTCTGTCGTTTTATTATTATTTTTGCAAATGCCCCAGAGGAAATAGTTGTTGATATGAACTTGCTTAATTGTGTCATGGAAAATTTATATTAGACGTCTGTGTTTATGCTGCGTGTGTGTGTGTATGTGTGTGGGAGAGAGGCAAAGATTAAAATCTTTGACAATTTACAGGAGGGTCCAGTTTACTTAAGGGAGAAAACAAGCGGCTGCAGGAAAGCTGCTGTTTGCATGGTCAAAAGAGCTGTGAACCCGTTTGCTCTGCCTTTGCTCGTCTGTTCCTTATTAATACTTAATACTTAGCACTATTGTATTGTGTTTTCATCCACTGATCTCAAAGTGCTTTGTAAGCATTAATTCATTAAGTTTTCGAACCCCTCCTCCCAGGGCCGGTGCAAGAAAGTTTCGCGCCCTAGACGAAACTTCCATCTTGCGCCTCCCCCCAGCCCTGCGGCAGCTCCCCGCCCCCCCCCTGCCCTGAGGCACCCCCCCCCCCCGCGGCAGCTCCCCCCTGCCCTGAGGCGCCCCCCCAAATTTGGCTGGACAAGAGACAAAGGCAGCAGAGTCCCTGCCTCAAGGTGTCTACAACACATGAAGGTTTATTGATGATAATCTATTTTTGCCCCCATATCTACCCTGGTTGAACTCCCAGCCCTAAGTCTAGGACCACAGCCTGCTCCTACACCGGAGCAAACGCTGCTCCGGATTTACTCCAGTGTCCCGAGCTCCCCCACCCATTGCCTGGCCCCGGTGCAGAGGGTGAGTGGCTGCTGTCTCTGGGAAGGATCTTTGGCAGGTAGCAGCCGGGGGCAGAGGACAGGAGCCGGAGCCCGGAGCAGGGCAGTGCCATGTGAACGCGCTGCCTTCGGAGTAAGGGGTGGGCGCAGGATGTTGTCACCTGTCCCCGGCAGGTTGATCAGCACAAACTCCTTGGCCGCGGCCACGTCCCGCTCCCGGGTGACATCCAGCGGCAGCACCTGCAGGCGTCTGGAGCCGGAGGCGGCTTCCCACAGCAGCCGCTGCGCCCCTTCCCCGCCCGGGCAAAGGCAGCTGGCGAAGATGGTGAAGCCCAGGAGGTGTGGGCGCAGCGCCAGCAGGTGCCCGAAGCCGCTGTCGCAGCCGGTGATGAGCACCACACGGCCGGCGGACTGCAGCTCTGCCTGCCGCGGGAGCCTGGCCAGCAGCGCCAGGGGTCGCTTCCCTCATGGTGGCTGTGCAGGAGCGGTGCCAGGGATTTTGCGGCCTCCCTAGGTGGGGGGGTCCTTCCGCGCTCCCGGTCTTCGGGGCACTTCGGCGGCGGGTCCCGGAGCGAGTGAAGGACCCGCCGCAGAAATGCCGCCGAAGACCCGGAGCGCAGAAGGATCCCCGCCGCAGAATTGACACCGAGGGCCGCAAAATGACGCCCCCCCAAATCCTGGTGCCCCAGGCGACTGCCTAGGTCCCCTAAATGGAAGCACCGGCCCTGCCTCCTCCCCTGTGAGGTAGGCCTGTGGTCTTCATTTTACAGATGGGAAACCAAGGCACGGAGGGCTGGCTGTATGTAAGTCAATGCAATTCCATTGAAATGCATGGAGCTGCGCTGATTTATGCCAGCTGACGATCTGGCCTGCGGAGTTGCAGTGACTTGTCCAAGGTCACACAATGAAGCGGTTGCGGAGCTGGGAATCGAATCCAGCTTTCCTGCTCTGCTTTAGCTATAATGATACTGGAGGACCGCATGGTCTGGTGGTTAGAGGAGTGAACCAGGCCTCCTGCGCTCTGTTCCTAACTACCACTCAATGGATGTATCACCTCGAGCAAGTCACTTGCCTGCTCCGTGCCTCAGTTTCCCCATCTGTTAAATAGGGCGAGAAGCCCTCATGGTCTGTAGCATGTCACAGGTCAGTACCCTTAACCAACTCACCTTTGTAAAGCGCTTTGAGATCCCTGCTGCTACATAAAGTATCACTAGATGTCATGGTTTGCAATGTTGGCGTAGCTGCGTTGGTCCCAGGATATTAGACAGACAAGGCGGGGGAGGGAATATCTTTTATTGGACCAACTTCTGTTGGTGAACGAGACACGCTTTGAAGCTCTCTTTCAGTTAGATGGGCCGGATTCTCAGCAGATGGGAGGCTGCTTAGCTCCATTGATTTAATCCAAGAGCCGCTGATTGTCCCCAGTTGAGGATCGATGCTACGGGCCTAGAGCGAGACAGTTCTGAATATTCTGTGCTGCATAAAAAACACGAAAGGAGAGAGATCCGCAGCTCTCGGCATCCTCCCGCCTTCCCTGAGATGCTTTGCTTATTTACGTCTTTGAATGCTGAGTTTCCATGGCAACTCTGCCCCCCCACTTCTTCTGCGGTTAGAGCCTTGATCCCCCTGGGGTGGGGAGGAGGGTGATGCAATGATCGAGGGGGGGCTGTCTACCCGGACCGGGAGGCTCATTGCCGTGTAGACGCAGCCTTGCAGAACTGGTGCCGCGGCTGTTGTCTGGAGTCTGTTGTTAAAGGCCTTTAGTTCCCCTGCCCCTAGGGCTGGTCCCTTCTGTCTTAACTAGAAGCTCCCCCTTGGAGAACCCTGCTAGTAACACTGATGCACCTTTCCTAGAGTCCTAGACTTTAAGGTCAGAAGGGACCATTATGATTGTCTAGTCTGACCTCCTGCATAACGCAGGCCACAGAATCTCACCCACCCACTCCTGTAACAAACCCCTAACCTATGTCTAAGCTATTGAAGTCCTCAAATCGTGGTTTAAAGACTTCAAGGTGCAGAGAATCCGCCAGCAAGTGACCCGTGCCCCACGCTGCAGAGGAAGGCGAAAAACCCCCAGGGCCTCTGCCAATCTGCCCTGGAGGAAAATTCCTTCCCGACCCCAAATATGGCGATCAGCTAAACCCTGAGCACGTGGGCAAGACTCACCAGCCCGACACCCAGGAAAGAATTCTCTGTAGTAACTCAGATCCCACCCCCTCGAACATCCCATCACAGGCCATCTGAGGATCTCAAAGTGCTTTGCAACCACCAGCTAGTAAACTGAGTCTCACGCGCCGGTGAGTCAGTGATAATCCCAATGTTATCCATGGGGGGAGTCGGGGCATACGGAGAGGGGAAAGGATTCTCCCAAAGTCACACAATGGGGCAGTGGCAGAACAGGAACAGAGCCCACAGCTCCTGGGCCTCAGTTACAAGCACCAGGCCACGCTTTTGTCTCCTGCGAGGAACAGAACCAAGCAGTCCTCCCCTGCCAGGACCCAGCTAGACCAAAACTTCAGGCTGCAAGATTGAAGAGCAGAACCCAGGAGTCCTGACTGCGGTTCCCAGCTATAAGCCGCAGACGGAACTCCCTCAAGAACTAGGAACAGAAACCAGGAGTCCCGACTCTCAGTCTGCTCTGATCTGTAGGCAAATGTCCCCTGTAGCACCAGCATTCTCTGGTCTTGTGGCTTTTGCTGTCCCATCCCCCATGCCCCAGTCTGGATCTCTCCATCCAGAAAGACATGGGCACAATTCCTCCCTCTTTTCCCCTGCCTTGTTTTGCTCTTCCTGTCACATGCCTTTCCCCTTCCTCTCCGCTGAATGATGTCGCCTGAGCGATGATGGCTTGGAAAAGAAGGGGAGCTCGCTCAGCTGAGTCTGGCTCCGGCAGGAAGGAAGATGACATCTTGGCAGGCTCAGCGTGCGTAATGGGAGCTGATGCTCCAGTTTATAGCTGGGACCTGACAGTCAGGACTCCTGGGTTCTGTTCTGGATTCTCCAGCGTGAACCAGAATCGCTGCATTATAGTGACTGGAGTTACACTGGTGTGGGCCCTGGGGGACTCTGCAACACACTGATGTCAGGTGAAGGAGAAATCGGGGGAGTGAATAGCTTGATTCAAACCCTGCTAAATGGAGTCACTGTCTTGTGGAGGGCAGCGCTGGCACAGACTCAAGGGGGCTGGAACAATTTGTACAGTGAGGGTGCTGAGCGCCATTGAACCAACCTGTAAACCCTGTACAATGGAAACCACCGCAAGCCAGGGGGTTTCATCCTGGATGAAAATACCGAGCTGTCTACTCTTTTAAGCTCTGTGAGCACCACTTTCCACGGCATTCCCCCCTTTTCGTTCCGGTGTTGATTTCCATTTCCGTGCTGGGGTCAGTGTTGGTGAGGGGGGAGGTGGGTTATGGCGAGTGCTGGCGAGCGGCTGCTGGGATGTGGCAATGAGGCCTGATAAGTGAAATAAAACCGTAATAAAATCCACCTCTGCTGTTAAGCCCCCACAATGAGGGCTAGATTTTTAGAATGCCACCTACGTGAGTTTGCTTTAACTGCTCTGCGTCACTTTATGGCCTCCATAACCCCGCATGATACCTGTGTGATGTATCATCCCCATTTTATGCTTCGAATCATAGGACTGGAAGGGACCTCGAGAGGTCATCTAGTCCAGTCCCCTGCACTCATAGCAGGACTAAGTATTACCTAGACCATCCCTGACAGGTGTTTGTCCAACCTGCTCTTAAAAATCCCCAATGATGGAGATTCCACAACCTTCGCAGGCAACTTAGTCCAGTGCTTAAAGACCCTGACAGTTAGGAAGTTTTTCCTAATGTCCAACCTAAACCTCCCTTGCTGCAATTTAAGCCCATTGTTTCATGTCCTGTCCTCAGAGGTTAAGAAGAACAATTCTTCTCCCTCCTCCTTGTAACAACCTTTTACATACTTGAAAACTGTTACACGTCCCCCCTCAGTCTTCTCTTTTCCAGATTAAACAAACCCAATTTTTTCAGTCTTCCCTCATAGGTCATGTTTTCTAGACCTTTAATCATTTTTGTTGCTCTTCTCTGGACTTTCTCCAATTTGTTCACATCTTTGCTGAAATGTGGCGCCCAGAACTGGACACAATACTCCAGTTGAGGCCTAATCAGTGCGGAGTAGAGTGGAATAATTACTTCTCGTGCCTTGCTTACAACATTCCTGTTAATACGTGGGGAACCGAGACACAGAGAGATTAAGTGACTTGCCCAAGGTCACATGGGAAATGTGTGGCAGAGTAGAGTGTTAAATGCAAGGTTCCCAAATCCTAGGCAAGTGGTGTAACCACTGGACCATCCTTCCTCTGGTGCACCATCCTAAGAGAGAGGTTTTCACTCTCCTTGGCAATCGTGTATGTCTGAGAGAGTTTACAAGTTTGTCCCTAGCCTCTGTTTTCCAGAAGCTGGGAATGGGCAACAGGGGATGGATCGCTTGATTATGACCTGTTCTGTTCATTCTCTCTGGGGCACCTGGCATTGGCCACCATTGCAAGACAGTATACCAGGCTAGATGGACCTTTGGTCTGACCCAGTCTGGCTGTTCTTATGTTCTTATGTTTCTATGCAATGCTTAAAAACTGAGTAATGATTATTTTGATGCCGAGATGCAAATAGGCATTTACAGGGCAAGGTGAGGGAAGTGGCAGAGTAGAAGCTACTGGGCATCTGGACTGAGAGCAGACACTTTTGTGATGTCCAGTGTCTTCATGCGCACCGTGTCCCTGGGTTTCATTTCAGCACCTGCAGGGTTGTTTTGTATACCACGGGCAAAGCTGCAGGTGGCAGGGAGGTGCAGAAAGGGTTAATGGTGCCCTCCACTGTCCACCCTTTCTTTGCTGCTTGATGTAGGTTCTCTCTGGGGAAATGAAGCTGGGACCCCCTAATAGAGTCTGTCTCTGCCAGGCCCTCTGTCTATCCAGCTCTGCGGCTGTCTGTGTGTGGTTCTTACCATGCCACCCCCTGTTTTCTATGTCTGTGCTAGTCCCTGCTCTGCCCATCTGAGTGTCCGTGCCTGTCCCTTCCCTGCCCTGTGTCAGCCCCCCCCATCCCTCTGTCTGTCTGCCTGCCAATCCCTGTGTCCATGCCAGCCTCTGCTCTGCCTATCCCAAACCCCCTCCTGGTGTCTCTCTGTCCATGCCAGCCCCTGTCCATCAGCCCTGGTGTTTGTCTCTGCTGGTGTGACTCTGACCCTGTGTCTGGCCATGCCAGTTCCTGTCCCTCTGTCTGTCCATTCATGCCTATCCCTCTGTTTGTCCGTCTGTCCACGCTAGTCCCTAACTCTAACCTGTGTCTGTGTATCCTGGGGTGTTCCTGTCTGTCTGTTTGTCCATGCCTGTCTCTATCCCTCTGTCCTGGAGTCTGTCCCTGTATCCATCAGTGCCTGTCCTGGGGTCTGTCCCTGTCATTCTGTCCCTGTGTCCATCAGCGCCTGTCCTGGGGTCTGTCCCTGTCATTCTGTCCCTGTGTCCATCAGTGCCTTTCCTGGTGTTTGTCCCTGTCACTCTGTCATGGTGTCCGTCCCTGTGTCCATCGGTGCCTGTCCTAGTGTCTGTCCCTGTGGCCATCATGGTCTGTCCCTGTCCCCGTCAGTGCCTGTCCTGGGGTCTGTCCCTGTCACGCTGTCCCTGTGTCCATCGGTGCCTGTCCTGGGGTCTGTCCCTGTGGCCATCGGGGTCTGTCCCTGTCCCCGTCGGTGCCTGTCCTGGGGTCTGTCCCTGTCACGCTGTCCCTGTGTCCATCGGTGCCTGTCCTGGGGTCTGTCCCTGTGGCCATCGGGGTCTGTCCCTGTCCCCGTCGGTGCCTGTCCTGGGGTCTGTCCCTGTCACGCTGTCCCTGTGTCCATCGGTGCCTGTCCTGGTGTCTGTCCCTGTGGCCATCGGGGTCTGTCCCTGTCCCCGTCGGTGCCTGTCCTGGGGTCTGTCCCTGTCACGCTGTCCCTGTGTCCATTGGTGCCTGTCCTGGGGTCTGTCCCTGTGGCCATCGGGGTCTGTCCCTGTCCCCGTTGGTGCCTGTCCTGGGGGCTGTCCCTGTGTCCATCGGTGCCTGTCCTGGGGTCTGTCCCTGTGGCCATCGGGGTCTGTCCCTGTCCCCGTCGGTGCCTGTCCTGGGGTCTATCCCTGTCACGCTGTCCCTGTCCCCGTCGGTGCCTGTCCTGGGGTCTGTCCCTGTCACTCTGTCCCTGTCTCGGTCGGTGCCTGTCCCGGGGTCTGTCCTTGTCCCTCTGTCCCTGTCCCGGTCGATGTCTGTCCCTGTCCCTCTGTCCCTGTCCCGGTCGGTGCCTGTCCCTGTCGCGGGGTCTGTCCCTGTCGCGGGGTCGGTGCCTGTCGCGGGGTCGGTGCCTGTCGCGGGGTCTGTCCCTGTCCCTCTGTCCCTGTCCCGGTCAGTGCCTGTCCCGGGGTCTGTCCTTGTCCCTCTGTCCCTGTCCCGGGGTCTGTCCCTGTCCTGGTCAGTGCCTGTCCCTGTCCCGGGGTCTGTCCCTGTCCTGGTCGGTGCCTGTCGCGGGGTCTGTCCCTGTCCCGGGGTCTGTCCCTGTCCCGGTCAGTGCCTGTCCCGGGGTCTGTCCCTGTCCCGGTCGGTGCCTGTCCCTGTCCCGGTGTCCCCCCCCCGTCCCGGTGTCCCCGTGTCGGTCAGTCCCTGGCCGTGCCAGCCCCGCCCTCGGCCCGCTCGGCTCAGGGCGGTCGCTGTCCCCGCTCCGCCCGGAGCCGCGGGGGCGGGAGTCTCTGGCGCGCCGGAGCCCGGAGGAGGCGGAGCCGGAGCCGGAGTCGCGCCCGCCCAGCCCGTCCCCCCGCGCCCGGCCGCCCCGCTCGGTGCCCAGCGCCGCCGGCTCCCCGATGAATGGAGTCGCCTTCTGCCTGGTCGGGATCCCGCCGCCCCGCAGCCCCGAGGTGAGCGCGGCCGGGGGGCGTTGGGAGGTTGGGGGGACGTTGGGGCTGTGGGGGGCTGGGACTGGGGGACGTTGGGGGCCTGGGGAGATGTTGGGGTGCTGGGGACCGGGGCTGGGGGGACCAGGGACTGGGGGGGGGACGTTGGGAGCCTGGGGCTGGGGGTAATTGGGATGTTAGGAGCCTGGAATGGGGGGATCTTGGGGGGCTGGGAGCAGGGTTGTGGGGGGGGGGCTGGGGATGTGGGGGGCTGGGGATCAGGACTGTAGGGGGGATGTTGGGGGCCTGGGGCGATGTTGAGGGGCTGGGGGTAACTGGGGGGATGTTAGGAGCCTGGGACAGGGGGACCTTGGTGGGCTGGGAGACATTCGGGGGCAGTTGGGAGGCTGAAGTGGGGGGACATCGTGGGGGCTGGGGAGGATTAGGGACTGGAGCTAAGGGGGCATTGGAGGGGCTTAGGTTGTGGGGCCTGGGGCTGGCACTGGGGTTGGCACTGGGGTGCTGGTGGGGAGTTTGGCACGCAGCGGCCGGTGACGGAGGAGCTGGTATTGAGGAAAGCGACTGTCCCGGGGAGGCTGGCGCCTTAGAAGTGGAGACTTTGCAGCTGGTTCTGTGGGGAGGAGGTTGGTACCATGGGGTGGGTGGGGAGGTTGGTAGCGCAGAGTCTGAGGGCAGGACGGCTGGCGGCTCCGATGCCAGCACTCTGGGGGGAGGCTGTACTGTGTCTGCGAGGCATAGGCTGCCAGCGGACACGGTGCTGCTGGTGTGGTGGGTGGCCACTAGCAGGGAGTTGAATGGAGAGGTTGCCCATGGTGGGGGGGGGGGGGGGGGGGGGGCGATCTGGCAGCCTGGTGTTTGTGAGTTGGCTTAACCAGGTCTACCTAGGAGCTCGGCCAACCATCTTGGTCCATCCATCCTCGCAGGCCCCTGGAGTATTTCGATCGAACTTCCTTGACCCGAGCGTTTCCCCCCAGCACAGGAACCATTAATGCCCACGCTTCTTGTTTCCTCTGCAACTTCCATTACCTTTGTCTCCCCCGCTGACTCCAGGCTGCTCTGTGCGCCTTATCAGCCCGAGAGAGGTCTGCGTGCCAAGCCATCCGGCTCTGCAGCGTAGAGTCAGACAAGAAATCCTCGAGAACCGGCCTCGAGACCGTCCCCTTCGGCTGGATGAGTTTTTGGTTTTGCTTTTAATTTTGGAGGTCTGTGAGCTGACACTGCTTTAAGCAGATTCCCCCCCCACACACACCGCCACCCCCCACTTTGAGCGACAGGAATAGATCCCCAGCTGATGTCAACCTGGGCAGCTACGTTGACTTGAAAGTCTGTGCTGCCCACATGACCACTGTAACTCAAAGTTGTAGAAACTCAGACGTTGCTAGACTAGATCAGATAGCGCTCAGTGGAACTGCGCCAGTTTATACTAGCTGGGGCTCTAGCCATTTCTGGAGAGGGGGAAAAATACTGCATAGAAAGTGGCAACATTATTCCTGTGGTAAACCATGGGTATCTCACCCCCTTTTGACCACCTCACCTGCCCTCTGGCCACTCGGGACCAGATCTGGCCACCTGCTGCGTGTCAATTTCCCTTGACTTCAGCGGAAGCAGAGAGTGCAGGATCGGGCCCCGTTTTGAGTGAAGCCTTCGCCCCGTGCTCGTGCCATGACACAGCAAAGGTGTTTTCTCGATGATGCGCATTGCTCAAATTGTTTCTGCTGGGTATGACGTTCGAGGAAGCCAAAGGTGTGGGTGTGGGTAGAGAAACCGGAAAGGGAGTGCATGGGGTGGGAGAGAGAGACAGTTTGGGGGAATCCTGCGTCTGCTGTAGACTGGGATATTTGGAAGGGTTGTTTGCAAAAAAAACATCTGGGCCTCTTGCTGCATTTGTCCGGATTCTCGTGTTTGTGGATGAAGTTTGGTGCCTGGAGTGGCTTTGAGACGGGAAGCCAGACTGGTTGTTGGCGTGAAGCTGGCCCAGCTCCTGTAGGTTTCAGTGGGGCTGAATTCGGTCCGTGTTCCTTTGTTGCGAGTTGTTAAACTCGCCTCCTCTGTCCACGGAATGGGTCTGATATAACCGGCCTCGCAGGATTCATCAAGGTGTGCGCAATGCTTTGGAAATGAAAACGCTGTTCGGTAGCAGTGTGGCGTATTAACCATGGCTTGTGTTTAATCTCTTGGAAGTTTCCTCTTTATCAGTCTATATTAGGGCAAAGATTTTCCAAAGAGCCTAAGGGATTTGGGAGCCAAAATCCCAGGCCTTTGCCTTATTCCACTCTTTTCTTTTTTGGAGCTGTCTGTGGTTTAAAAGGGCCCTCTCCCACCAAGGGAGGCAGTGTGGTCTAGTGGTCAGAGCACAGGGAACTGGGCAATAGGAGGCCTTGAGTCTGTTCCTGGATCTGCATCTGACAAGCTGGCTTCAGTCACTTAGGCCTGGTCTACACTACGGGTTTAGGTCGACTTTAGCAGCGTTAAACCGAATTAAGCCTGGACACGTCCACACAACGAAGCCCTTTCTTTCGACTTAAAGGGTCCTTTAAACCGGTTTCTTTACACCACCTCTGACGAGGGGATTAGCGATAAAACCAGGTAACCCAGGTAAAGAGGCGCGAATCTATTGTCTGCCGTTGCTGTGACGGGGGAGGGAGGGGCCTGACGACATGTACCCAGAACCGCCCGCGACACTGTTTTGCATCATCCGGGCATTGGGATCTCAACCCAGAATTCAAAGGGGCGGCGGAGACTGCGGGAACTGTGGGATAGCTGTGGGATAGCTACCCATAGTGCAATGCTCCGGAAGTCGACGCTAGCCTTGTACTGTGGACGCGGTCCGCCGACTAGAGCACCTAGAGCATTTTATTGTGTGGACACACACAATCGGCTGTATACAACCGATTTCAATAAAACCGGTTTCTATAAATTCGAACTAATTTCGTAGTGTAGACGTACCCTTAATCTCTTGCTGCCTCGGTTTCCCCCCCTGTAAAAGGGGGATACTGATACTGGCCTGCCTTTTCAAAAGTGCTTGGAAATCCTCAGGTGGAAAGTGCCGTGGCGGTATTTCTCATTGCTGCCGCTGCAAACTTCTTCACCGCAGTGCCCTAAAAGTGCCCACAAAAACGAAAGCAGCGGGAGAAGGCTCATTGGTTCTTGTGTACCTGTCTCCTCTTTTTCTCCATTACAGTAGCTGCTCTGCAGATGTGGAGTTTCTTACCAGGTGTTTTTACTATGAACTTGAAATACCAGCAGGGCTTTTGTGTGATCCTGCTGTCGCAATCTGAGACCGTGGCTTTGAAACCCTGCGCTAGAAGCTCACGGGTGCTGTGCTGATGTGACTTAAAATCCGTAGCCCAAGATGCTCTCTGCAGTCCCAGTCCTGCCCGGCACTTGTGCCTTGCCGAGAAAACTCTGCCGCTTACTATTTTAATGCTTAACCTAGAGAGCTAATTGTGCGTTGTGTCTTGGCACTTGGGTCCCGTTGTGAGTTCGAATTGTGGCGTTGGTGCGTTGCTTGGAGTTCGAATCCACCCGCGTGTAGAGCTACAGATTGCAGCTCGCTGGTGGTTTGGGAGTTTGGTGCAGCACTGTGATTTTGAATACTGTCTTCTGTGCTCTGTTTCTGAGTTGGAACCTGGGCCGGGCTTCTCCCCAGCGGCCTGCCTACATGCCATGCGTTTTCTTTTACAAAAGATTTTGGGTGATTTTTAGTGTCCCCAAAACCGAGGCAAGAATAATAATACACTCGGCTTTTCATCAGTGGGCCTCAAAGCACTTCACAAAGGGAGGTTCGTATCACCGTCCCCATTTGGCAGGCAGGGAAACTGAGGCACGGGGAAGTGACGTGACGTCACCCAGCAGGCCAGTGGCAGAGCAGGGACTATACCCCATGTCTCCCGAGTCCCAATCCAGTGCACTATCCTCTAAGCCGCGCTCTCTCCCTCACCATCTGGAGCCAGCCGAAAACTAATTTAGGCCGCCTTCTGGGCTGCAGTGTCGAATGCATGAAAAACAAACGATTATTTACCAGGAGACTAAGAACAGGCCTTGGCAAAAGACAATAGATGTGTGGCCTCTGTATGTATGTTTAATTTTATAAGGACAAGTGAAATTTCTCTGCTTAGAATAGATTCTCAACCTCAGTTGTGCCCCAGCACAGTACCTGGCTGAGTGAGGTTAGCCTGGGTGTAGTAATGTTGCTGTGTGTGAATATTTACTATGGTTCATTAGCCTTGAACTAGGAACAACAAGAACTAGTCACACGAGGTTCTGTTGGCTTCAGCGAAACCTTCCTCTGTTGATACCAATTCATCCTTCTGGGGTAAGGGCACAATCCTACGCTTTGTCTTGCATGAGGGTACTGGGGCGGGAGGAGTGGAAGAGCAAAGTGCGGGCAGAGAGTGTCTCTTCTCCGTCCCTTCACTCTCCCGATGCATTCACATGGCAGCTGAACAGGATTCCATCCGAGTGATTCCTAGTCTGGTAGCCAAGCCTGTTTGACACGCTTTATCGGGTGTGGCCTGCCAGTCTAGGGCATGGGCACCTCCCCATCATCTCTGCGCATATGCTGCCTCCAGCAGTAAGTGCTATAGGTGGGTGTGTGCGTGCGAATTCACAGACATGTGGAATGCAGCTGAATGCACGGGGCTAGTGCCTGAGAATGGGAAAGTGAAACTTACTAGAAACAACCGTGAAACTGGCCAGTCTTATTTCCCCCTCCTTGTTCAGGCTGAGTGAAATACAAAAAAGAAAAAAAAATGTAAACAAACAGCATATAGGGAGAGAAAGGAATTAGACTTGAAGCCTCCTTTACTGTCAGTGATCACGCTGCTTAAAATGTTTTACCTGCTATTGTTACAAATAATACCTAAGGGACTGATGTGCACACCGCTCCATTCCTGTGCCTGCGTGGTGCCTCCTTACAATCTGTGGGGCTCTGTGTGGGTTCGTGGGGCTGCCTGAATGGAGCAGCTTACAGGATTGGAGCCTGAGACTCTATATAAAAGAGATTAGATAAGAAAATATTTCTTGTTACCCTCCTGCACCCCAATTAGAGTCAATTTCACTTTTGCCCCCTCTGTAGCCAGTTAGCTGTTGTCCCATATGGGACTTTCACACAGTGATGGGAGAGAAATTTTAAAAAGAAACGTAGGAAGATGTGATCGTAAAAGCACAAACGTCAACAAGGGGACACGGGAGCAAGCGTCCTCTGTGAAATTGATTTTTAGACTCATTTTGAAAAAAATTGATTTGATTTTCAGTGATGTTGTCCCATTACTTAACTAAGAGGTCACTTGTAACAGAGGCAGGGATCCAATTTAAAGAGAAATGTGTCCGAGCCAAGGTTTTCAAACCTGTGTGCTTAAAATTGGGCACCTCACGCTATCTTTACACTACCTAAATAATCATTGTGACCGGTGAGAGCTGAATGACCTCTGAAAATCAGGCCACTTGCTTACATGTCCGAGGATGCGTTCAGGTGTCTCATGCTAAGTTCACCAGTGTGAAAATATTGGCCATCTTTTTAACCTGACCGTGTTCTTTCAGAAACCTTGATTACTTCCCAAATGGCTCTTTCTTTTGCGACAGACATCAGAAGGGATTCAGTCCCTTATACAGACTGGTTACTTGCAGGATTTTTATTAAAAACTCCTCCAGTTTTGCTCTGCGGCAGCCCAGAAACAAACCCACCTCGGAGGACCTTGGTGATATGCAGCAATGGCATGTGGGTCTGCGCATTGGCGCCTAGACCGGAGAGGGGTTAGTGGTGATTCACTCTAGTGAACTGTTTGGAGGAAGAAGGCGGGGGAATATGAAAGGAAGTAAAGTCTCGGTGAATGGGGGGTCTGCTGGGGAAGACTGCAGCCTGTGGAGCAGAGTCATTGATCTGGGGCCGTGGGTGAGCGCTTTGATTCCGGTTGCCTTTGAAAGAAGAAGTCTCTGTCTCTCTCACTGCCTGGACAACACGGTTTTGACAGGGATTTTCTGTGCAACGTGAAGTTTGGTTCAGTGGTTCCCAACCTTTTTGGCACCTGCCCCAGTTAAATAGGCGAAGGTCTTGTCTGCACTGAGGAGATGTGTCCTAGGAACAACCATCAGCGGCTGGGCGCTAACATAGTTGCGACGATGCAAAATGTAGACAGGCTCACCTGGGTGCGGATCATGGCTTGGCTTTTCCTGTCCACACTAGTGGTTTGCACTGGGGGCTGGTCACTGATGGAAGACACTTGCCTAAAGCTTTTTCTGTGTCAGCTGGTGCCCACCTGCTTCTCATTGGGTTTGCAAGCTCTTGCGTGCAATGGAGCTTGCGGTTGGAATCGTAGAATCATAGAATATCAGGGTTGGAAGGGACCTCAGGAGGTATCTAGTCCAACCCCCTGCTCAAAGCAGGACCAATCCCCAACTAAATCATCCCAGCCAGGGCTTCGTCAAGCCTGACCTTAAACACCTCTAAGGATGGAGATTCCACCACCTCCCTAGGGAACCCATTCCAGTGCTTCACCACCCTCCCAGTGAAAAAGTTTTTCCTAATATCCAACCGAAACCTCCCCCACTGCAACTTGAGACCATTGCTCCTTGTTCTGTCATCTGCCACCACTGAGAACAGTCTAGATCCATCCTCTTTGGAACCCCCTTTCAGGTAGTTGAAAGCAGCCATCAAATCCCCCCTCATTCTTCTCTTCTGCAGACTAAACAATCCCAGTTCCCTCAGCCTCTCCTCATAAGTCATGTGCTCCAGCCTCCTAATAATTTTTGTTGCCCTCCGCTGGACTCTTTCCAATTTGTCCACATCCTTCTTGTAGTGTGGGGCCCAAAAATGGACACAGCACTCCAGATGAGGCCTCACCAATGCCCAATAGAGGGGAATGATCATGTCCCTCAATCTGCTAGCAATGCCCCTACTTATACAGCCCAAAATGCTGTTAGCCTTCTTGGCAACAAGAGCACACTGTTGACTCATATCCAGCTTCTCGTCCACTGTAACCCCTAGGTCCTTTTCTGCAGAACTGCTGCCTAGCCACTTGGTCCCTAGTCTGTAGCAGTGCATGGAATTCTTCCATCTTAAGTGCAGGACTCTGCACTTGTCCTTTTTGAACCTCATCAGATTTCTTTTGGCCCAATCCTCTAATTTGTCTAGGTCCCTCTGTATCCGGTCCCTGCCCTCCAGCGGATCTACCACTCCTCCCAGTTTAGTGTCATCTGCAAACTTGCTGAGGGTGCAATCCACGCCATCCTCCAGATCATTAATGAACCAGCCAAGCTCTGTGGCAGGTTGGAGCAGCACACTCAGGGTATGTCTACTCTGCGGTTCGACACCCGCGGCTGGCCCGTGCCAGCTGACTCGGCTGTTGAATTGCAGTGTAGACATTTGGGCGCAGGCTGGACCCTGGACTCTAGGACCTCTTAGCCCGAGCCCCGTGACCCTGAGTCAGCTGGCATGGGCCAGCCACGGGTGTCTAATTGTAGACAGAGGCTCATCAGTGAGGTGGGGAGTGGGTCCTAGTTAGAAAAGCTCATATTGGTGTGGGAGCGATGTCTGCCAGCTTGGCAAACACACCAAGAACTGAACTGTGGTGACCTTCAGAGCAGGAAGCAGAAGCTGCTCCAGTTTGAGCTAAACAGGCAAGACTGTAGCTGGGGCTCTGACCGCTCCGTCTCCCGTGTCCCAGGGACTTGTAACACACGCCTCAGTGGGTTGTGTGTGTCCCACTCTTCCGGGCCTCGACACTGCAGGTCTCGTCCAGGGGCTGGTCTCCCCACGCCGAATGGGGCGGTGCGAATGGCATTAGAGGTGTTTGTGGGCTGGCACTGAGCAAAGGGAAAATTTGAGCTGGGTGTTAGGAAAAGCTTCCTGACAGCGAGGGTGTGACCTAATCTCCCGAGGGAAGTGATGGAAACCCCCATGACTTGAGTCATTTGAAATGAGACGTGACGAAACTCCGGCGGCGGTGCCGGTGAGCACGGGCCTGCGCTGGCTCCGAGGGGACGGACTTGATGACTTCCGGAGGGTTTCACGTCTGTCCGGTCCGCTGTAAGGATATTCCGGCTCCAGAGAATGGGCTCTTCCCTAGTCTGCCCTGGGCAGGTTTAAATTTGTGCTCTCCAAGGGATCTGCACGCAGGTACTAACAGCCTGGTTCTCCAAGGGAACCCAGGATACCTGCCCCGGGGAGATTAGCCCCACCCCCTTAACTAAGATATTTAAAAATGAGACTCAAATCAATGCTACTTGCGGAGAATTGACACAGCACACCTGCCGTGGTTGGGCGACCTTTGGCTTGGTAGCTTGAAAACACACCCAGGTAGACGTCGGGACAACTAGGCCTATCAGCACACGTGGGGCTGTGCTTTGACCTGGGGCGTTGCTTGGGTCTGAGAGTCCCAAGAAGCATGCGGTCGCGTGAGCAGCTTGTGGGGGGAAGGCGTCACAGTGGTGCTCTTCATGGGATTGTGCGTGGAGAGGGTGGGAAAGGGGATGAACAGCCTCGTTGTGACAATTGCCCTATTGTGGCTTCGTAGCTGAGTGCGTTGTCTTGCAGTGTGGCTGGGCGGGTAAGGATTCCCCCAGCCCCCGGGTCAGGGCAAGATCCCTAGCTGGGGGTACGCAGACAGAGCTCCATTGACTTCACCGGCCCAATGTTGCTTTACACCAGCTGGGGAATCTAGCCGCTCGGAGCGCCAAGATTATTTTTAAATTTCAGAGTCGTACGGAAAAGAGAGAAAGCGCGAGAGAGTTCAACAAGGTTCTCAAGCTTTTGATTAGAAATGTGTGTGGGCTGGAGAATGTTAGCCACTAGTAATCTCTGGAAAACATGTGGCGGGCACCATCTGCACAGGAGAGGCTCCCCCTAGCGCCACAGAGCCGCCCTCCCTCTGGCCCCGGGCCGTAGCTCAAAGGAGAGAAGAGTTTTCCGAGCTGCCAGAGGAGACCAGGATGGGGCCTGGAATTTCCCATTGCATCAGTTTGCGATCCCACAATCCTCCAGGGACGTCCTGCTCCGGAGGCCAAGTTTGAGTGGGGCAATGGAGGGCGAATGGTGTGAAAGAGCCATTAATCTCCCGGCAAACTGTGGGATAGACGCGGGGCTGCAGCTGTAACCTTCATTCAGCGACATAGAGTTTCATTGTGAAACTCCAGCCCTGTTATCGCGTGGCCTAGAATCCTGGGCGCCAGCTGTTCCCAGCCCATTATTTGCTGCCCAGCCAAGCCTTGAACCTGATCCCGGAACCTTTACTCATCCGAGTAGCCTCGGGTGGAGTCCAAGGAACCGTTCGAGCAAATAGGAACTGCTGCTAGGTTCTCCAGCAGCGGGCCGGAGAGCGATGCGCCCCCTTTGTGTCCTTGAGAGGGGCAGGGAACGGCGGTCAGCCTTCCCCTGGCCTTGCTGGGTCAGATTTCCCGCCAGCAGTGCTGGGGGGGAGCTGAGCCGGGTGCCTTTCCAAGCTGTCAGAGGAAATGGCTCATTGTTAGCCCTGTTTCAGCCAAAAAAAAAAAAAAACCTCCCCCCCCCCACACCAAAAAACAACCACCCCCAAAAATGAGGCCAGCTTCTATTTGAGGGTTTCCACGGGGAAAAACAGGAAACGGAATTCTGGTCCTCCTTTAGGGCCTGCTGTTGATAATGCTGTTTTTAGGACAACTCAGCAGAGGAGGCGGAGTCTAAGGAAGGGTGCAGCCAAGCCAGCAGGCCTTCTTCCTCCGTTTCTCGAAGAGAGAAACTCCCTCTCTGGTGTCCCGTGTAGCTCAGGGCTTCCCGAGCTCTTCGATTTGAATGGAGAAAGGAGAGGGAGGAAGTGGGAGGACCTGTTCTGAATGAGAGAGAGAGAGAGAGATGGCCATGTGGCCATCAGGGGAGCGCAGACCTACCTTGTCAAAAGTGGTCGGTGATTCCCAGTGCCTGACTCGAGACCCCTGAGAAACAGGCTTGTTTTTGAAACAAATGATCTACTTTTACGCGTAGTAACATGCTCTTCCAGCGCCTTTTGTACTGCCAGCCCCCAAGTCACTTCACCAGCTACCTCTGCTGAAATGCGGCTACTTCTGGGGTGGAGTTCTGCAGACAGCACGCAAGCCAGGGAGGGGAGTTTACCATAAGTGATCAGGACTACAGTCCAGGCACCGCAGCATCAGGTCGCTGCGAACTCGGAGGGAAGAGCGCCACCTGCTGTGTCGCCAGCCTCACTTCCTGCAGCACCCCAGTATTTCCTTGGAGACTCTCCTTGCAGTCCTGACTCCGCTTATCCTGGAAGGTCTGACAAGGTCACCGCCCAGGGGGGCAGGCGGCGGGAGCCTTTTAGGCATTTCCGTTGTTGGGGCCGTAGGTTTAAGACGCGTCGCGTAGACTAGGCTGCAGTTATTGGTTCTCTGGCCCCCTGGCAACCCTGCAAGGACGGGGGAAGAAAGATGCTTGTTCAATCTGGAGCCACCTGTGTTCCCCGCGGAGCTCTGTGAGCCTGATCCAGAAGCCCCCTTGGGAACAGAGGAAGGACTGTCGCTGGCTCCAGTGGGCATTGGGTCAGGCCCGGGGAGAATATTCAGGACTCCTGCACCCACGCGTGGAACAGAGCTGCCAGTTAAAGGGACCCAGCCAAGATGCAATCACATCTGTGCCCGAAACGACGTTGCTCCAAGGGACACCTAAGATGATTCTCCCTGAGAGACAGGAAGGAGGGAAGTAACTCCCTGCTCTCCATGTGTCAGTATATAATGCCTGCATCTGTAACTTTCACTCTATGCATCCGAAGAAGTGAGGTTTTTACTCACGAAAGCTTATGCCCAAATAAATCTGTTAGTCTTTAAGGTGCCACCAGACTCCTTGTTGTTGAAGGAGGGAGAGATTCTTTTGGTCCCTTCTCTGGCTGTTTACTCCCAGCACTTAACAGCGCTTTGCCTGTTTAAATAACAAATACAGAGCAGCTGAAGTAAATGCCACCTACTGCCATCTGCCTCTCAGCTCAGCGTGGGACTTCGGAGATACAGGTTCAAATCCCAGCTCTGCCACAGAACCCCAACCCCTCCCGGGGTGACCTTGGGCGAGTCACTTAATCTCTCCCTGCCTCTGGTTCTCCTTTGGTCTGCTCTGTTTGATTGTAAGTTCTTAGGGACAGGGTCTCTCATTCACTCAGGGGATAGCTACGCTGCAGGGGGAGGGGTCCAGGCAGACCTCCCCAGATGCTAGACCCACGCTGACGTCCGCGTGGTCACATCTATGCGGCTGTTGTGAGCTGCGCTCGCTGGATTAAAGCTAGCACGCCTGTGCCTATCTGCTACAGTCACACTTCCTCTTCTAGCGCAGATGGGTCTGTACAGCGCCTAGCACACCGGGGCCGTGATCTCAGTGGAGGCCTCTCGATGCTACTGGCATATCCCTAATCGCCTTCCTCGTGAACTGGCTGGTTTCGTGGCCGAGGTGTGTTGAAAGATTGGCATTGCTTTGCCTGGGAGCATTGTCTCCAGCTGGGGGCGGAGAGGCACGTGAGAGAGAATCCACACGGCCCAGCATTCTGTTTCGGCGCAGGCCGGCTCGTGCGCTTGCTGCTGCGGAGGTTGAGTTGCTCCCGCTGCAGTTTGTACTCCAGCAAGGCCCTGTTCTTGTCCCTGAGCCACCCCCCGCCCTCCCCATCTGCGGAGCCTGATAGGGAATGGCAGTCAGGCAGCGCTGTAAATTAACACATTGTATTCACGGGTCAGAGAGCTCAGCGCTGCGGAATGCGTGAGTGGCATGTGCGAGTCCATTATTAGCACTGAACAATGAGCCAGAAGCCCCACGTCGGCCCCATGCTCCATTAATTAGCAGGAAGACGGCCGTTTAAAATAGCCATCGCTGGTTTTCCTTGCTCCGGGGGCGCAGCGGGAAAACACTCTGCTTCCTTGCTCTTCCGTTACAGGGGCAGGGCGGCCTGGTCGGAAACCTCAGCCCCCGAGGTGGGGCGATGGGGGAACCTACCAGCCCCCAGGGTCACGGGGAGGAGAACGGCGGCGGAACGCAGCACTCAGGCATCACGTGCGGTTACTTTCCCCTCTTCCTTGGAGTCGGAGCCTTGGATGCACACGGGCAAGCTGAGAGATTTGTCCAGTGTGAAGCCAGGACTGTTGATCAGCGAGGGCAGGGTTTAAGTGCACCTTGCTCCTGTTAGCATGAGCCAGTTTCCTTGCCTGTCGTGCTGGATAGTTCTGCCCCGTTTCAGGGAAGGCGCGTGGAGGTCATGGTTATTGATCTGCATGTATGTTTTGGAACTTAGTGTGTTTTTCATAAAAAAACCCGGAAGCCCTAGAGGCCTCTGGCCATCCAGGGAGTGCAGCTCTGGATTGGGGAGCGTGATGCAATAGCTGGGGGCAAGGACTGCACCCATCCGGGCTGCATGGCTCTGGGCTTGTCTAGCAACATGTCACGTCGATACGGTGACGTAAGTACAGAGCCACAGAACAGGCTCACTGCACCCAGGCAGAATGGGGCCTGTTCGCATGTCCGGTAACGTACAGGGGAAGTCCTGCCCTTGCCTGTCTTAGGGCAGGGATACCCTAAAGGCGCTGGAGTGGGACAGCTGCTCTCATGCCACTGGAACGCTGTACTGTAGACGCTTCCTACGTCAGTGGAAGGACATATCTGGCTTCAAGACTAAGCTTGAGAAGTTTATGGAGGGGATGGTATGATGGGATAGCCTAATTTTGGCAATTAATTGATCTTTGATTATTAGCAGGTAAATATGCCCAGTGGTCTGTGATGGGATGTTAGATGGGGTGGGATCTGAGTTACTACAGAGAATTCTTTCCTGGGTCTCTGGCTGGTGAGTCTTGCCCACACGCTCAGGGTTTAGCTGATCGCCATATTTGGGGTCGGGAAGGAATTTTCCTCCAGGGCAGATTGGCAGAGGCCCTGGGGGTTTTTCGCCTTCCTCTGCAGCATGGGTCACTTGCTGGAGGATTCTCCGCACCTTGAGGTCTTTAAACCACGATTTGAGGACTTCAATAACTCAGGCATAGGTTAGGGGTTTGATACAGGAGTGGGTGGGTGAGATTCTGTGGCCTGTGTTGTGCAGGAGGTTGGACTAGATGATCATAATGGTCCCTTCTGACCTTAAAGTCTATGAGTCTATGAGTTTTGGAAGAACTGTCCCATCAGGGGTTAGGTCAGCTTAACTATGGTGCGCAGGGGTGTGAATTTTTCACCCCCCCCGAGCAACATAGCTCGTCAATCTAAATGTTAAGGGTAGACCAGGGCAGTGGAGCTGTATTGCTGTAGTCACAGTGCTACAACCCCCCTCCCCCAGTTTAGACAGGGCCCAGTTTAGATGTGTGGCAGAACCTGGGTTGGTTCTGCGAGCACGGATTTCGGGCCGCAGGGCTGGCGCGATGCAGCGTGGTGCCGTCCCTGGCTTGGAGACGGTTTCACGGTCACTGAGGCTGCTCTGTGATGGCGCAACGGCATTTCCAGGAAAGGTCAGGAAATGGGACGACACTCTGCCCAGATTCCCAATTTCTCTTGATGCCCTGCCAGCGAGCCCCGCTCTCTGGACAAACAGTCGGAGCGAGACTCTGGTGAGCTGGGAGCTGTTGCTTTTAAACATGAAAGGAACGAAAGCACAGCTGAGCCGAAGTTGACATTCGAAGTGCCGAGGCTGCCAGGAGAGAGATTAGTTTGGTCATGATGCAGATGAGCGGGGAACAGAGCCAAATGGGAATCCAGCGCTGGCTGACAGAGGAGCATTAAATGAGTTGCTGTCAAGATAAAAGTTTTTTGTCTTTGAAAAGAACAAAACAACTTTCTTCCCTGTGTTAACACCCCCAACCGGAGCTGAAAGAATGTCAGAAATCCAGTTTGCTGCTGCTTGCCTTTTGCCTTTGACTTAATGGGGACGGGGTCAGTTTCACGCACTGTTTCAATCCCTGCCGCCAATCTGGCCTGGTCAGTTTCAGCTTCAGGTTGTCCTGGTCTAACATGTTGCAGTCCAGGCTTGGGTTTCTCTCTGTACAAGGGAAACATCTCCTGAAAATATGGACTCAACACAGGTTGCAGTAGATAGGCACCCACATCTCCTGTCACCAATCGACCCCCTCCTGTCGGGGTCTCAGTGAGAGGTGAAAGATTTTAATGGGCGGTGGAGATTCAACTCCCCTCTTACCTAGGAGAGTAGTTCCCCAAGGCCAGGGCTGAGGCCTGCTGGGCAGGACATTGACAAGGCAGCACAGGCTTGTGGTTGAGACACTGGATTGGAACTCCAGTGACCTGCCTTCAGTTCCCAGTTTTGCCACTCACTTCCTGGGGGATCTTGGGCAAGTCACTTCAGGGCAGGGACCGTCTCTTACGGTGTGCAGCGCCCAGCTGGCCTGAGATGCTGATCTCCCGGGATCGTGTAATTCAAATCACACTGGAGAGGCTGCCTGGGCTTTCATCTTCAGACCTGTCAACCCAGCATCTTTCAGCAACACCCAAATGGTGTTCAGTTTGTTGAATCCCCCTTCTTTCACCAGGGTGAGAACTCTGGACTTCTTGATTGCCAGCCCTGGATGGGCTGGGGATGCCGGTGTGTTTGCATTGCAAGGGACTCAGTCAGTATTTGATTGCAGTGTTTATGTCCGGTGAGCTGAGTCTGTCCCCTGATGAGGAAGCTGACATGCAAAACAAGCAAATGTGCGGGTTACATTGGTGGCACACTAATTAGCAGAGCATTTGGGGATCATAAGTAGCCACTCCATTGCTCGTTAACCGTATTAACGATCTGGCCTGGTCCCCACCCACTGGGCAGCCCACACCAATTCCAGTGTTTCCTTGGGGGTTTCCCCTCCGATGGTTGACTCTGCTTAGTTCTTGTGGGCTGACGGGTTGAGGTCCAAATCCTCGAAGGTATTTAGGTGCCTGTTTCAATGGGCTTCATTGGGAAGTAGGAGGCTAAAAGCCTTGAGGCTCTGGGCCTTAGTCCAAGGTGGATGTGGCTGCACTGGGGTGGTGCAAAGAAGTGGGGGGGTTTCCCGTGGCTCTGTTTGAGGAGAGTTTGGCCAGCCCTGAGTTTTGGGGAGGCGTTCTGGGCCCATTTCTGAACTTGCGCTCACGCAAATGGAAAGTGAGAGCGGAATGGGGCTCCTCGTTTCTGGAAGGGCCTGTGCCCGGAGAGAGAGGAGTTTTTGGGGTACGTCTCCTCTGCATTATAACCCCCCGTCTGTGGGACCCGGGCTTGTGGACTCGATTTTTCCCCTGCAGTGTAAACCTGGGCTTACATTTGCTGGGCCCGGGTCTCACAGCCATGCTATCGCATCCCTACTGCACTGTGCAGCCCTTCTAACCCAGGGCTGTGGCTAGGTCTGTGTCCACACTGCAAAATGACAGGGCATGCACCCGTCACAGCGGGACTCGGGCTCTGACCCACCCCGCTAGCAGGGCCCTGGGCCCCAGGCCCTGAGTGCTCACTGATCCGAGTCAACCTCATTTGTGTGTGGACGGGGCTGGGGCTCAAACATGAGGAGCCTGGGCTCTGTGCAGTGCAGACAGACCCTGAAAGGCCTTGCTCTGGGAGTTGAATGCTGGAGAGAAAGACAGTTCTGCCCTTCCCTCTGATGCTGTAGTGACATTCTCTCCGGGCCTAGCGGGGCAGGCAGGGGGGAATGGCAGTAGAGCAGCACTGGGGAGGCGGGGACTCCGTGGGACGCCAGCATCAGGCTGCCTGCCCTGTCCCCACAAGACTCATGGGGTCGGGGGAGTGGGGACTGAGTGATCTGACCCAGCCTGCACTGCTCCAGACTGGAGGTGACTGGCTAGGGCACGTGGGCTGCTGTGACCCAGACAGCGCACCCCACGCTGGGGCTGCAGCAAAGCCTCGTTCTATACATAGAGCTGGTGTGTTTGCGGGGCCGGGGCTGCGTGTTCGGAATACCTTCCCCGTCAGCATTCCAGGCTCTCGGCTTTCAGACAGCTGGTCCCCCGGGAGACCTCCCAGATCCCCTTCTCCTGCGTCTTCACCTCTCCTTCCCTTGCCTCTGGCCTTGTCTACGCACAGACCTGGCCCCGATGCGACTCAGTTGGTCGTGAGGACGGCCCTAAACCGAATGAAGAGGGTCCATGCGAGCGGGTTGCACCGACCTGACTAAATCGGGGTCTAAGCCCATGTCATCAACTCGATCTAGACAAGAGGGGAAATCGTGGGCCCCAATGGAGGGTCTGTCTACACTGCAGCGAGAGGTGTGACTGCAGCTCGTGTAGAGACATCCGAGCTCACTTTAATCTCGCTGCTCGGGTACCAATGGCAGTGAAGCCGTAGCAGTGCAGACGTCAGTGCGGGTTAGCCATACGAGGGAGGACCCTGGGTCCCAGGTGGGCTTGTATAACCATGCGGCCTCGCCTTCGTTCTAGCCGCCCTCGCTACATGACAGCTAGCTCAGGTATGTCTCCGTGTGCCGCGATCACACCTCTGACTGCAGTGTAGACCTACCCTCCACTGGGGACGTGATTTCCCCCCTCCAAGTTAACTACGTGGGTTAGATCCTGATTGCATTAGGTCGGATGGAAGCGCCGTCATTGTTGTCACTGGTTTTACCTTAGGTCTCTGTCCCCCAGGGCTGTTCCCCTTGTTCCCGTGTGGCTCTCTGGCCTCTCTTCCCTGTAGCCCCGGCTTTCTGGCCGTGTATAAATACATCTCCAAGGCATTCGCAAATGAAAGTGCCCGCTCCTAAGCAGTGTGCCCTGCCTCTGTCCCTGCCCTGTCTCTTAGTTTGCTGTGCCAATCTCTCCGCCCTCCCCCTTTAGCATAGCTCCCCGCTGGGTGCCAGCTGTATTTTCCCTGGGCCTGGGGTGTAGGAGTCGGGGGAACTCCAGGAGTGGCTCGTCTGCCCCGAAGAGGTGTAGTTAGAGGGGCCTACACGCTTTAAAGAAACAAACTGTTGCCCAAATCCCCGCTGAGCTGCAAAGCTCTTTCGCTGTGTTTTTGGTTAAAGAGAATTCAAATGCTTTCTCGCACTTGGGCGCTGATCTCCCGGACCGGGCTGCCGCCAAGCGCTTGCCTCTCTGTGCATGACTCTCGCCCACAGCCGGGTTCGTATTCTCCGTTCCTGCGACTCATTCTTGATAGGTGTTTAAAGAGCTGATCATCCTGTTCTCTAGTCCGATTTGGTGTCTATGACAGAGTCACACCCCATCTTGTGATTTGTCGGTCAGAAACGTGATGCACGTTGTGACAGGGCTCCACAAACCCTGAGCTGGGCCCCTAAGCTCCCTGTACTATCAGTGTGGGGAGAGAGGCACCTTACGGGTCTGTTGCTACAGAGGCCTATAGTGGATTTGACCTGGTGATATCGTCCTTCCCCGGTGGGGATGGTGGCCAGGACAGCCTGTAGCGCCTCCTATGGGACAGATGCCACCGACTGATTGTGAAATGCAGCCTGCAGGCACGCTGTCGCCCTCCCAGCAGAGGGGGTTGGCTGGAGGTTTCCGGTGCTGCCAATCAGCAATTTCCATTTGGCTGCCAGGGGAAAGCTCACGCCCGGGTAACAGTAGGGGTGCGTGTGTGTGTGTGGTGTGTTAGAATTAGAAGGGGTTGAAAATCTTCCGATGGGAGAGTTTTCCTTGGAAAATGCTGATTGGATGACACCGACGCGTTTTGCGGGAACTTATCAATGTCGTCGGCATTTTTGCAGGAAACGATCAATTTGTTACAGTCGTGCTTGAATGTTGTATTTTATAGTTCGGCGAAGTGATAAAGGGGGAAATGAAACGTTTCAATAGGGCGGGAGGGGATTGTTTCATTTCGTGACAAATTCCGGGATTTTGACTTTCCGACCTAGTTTTGAAATCTTGGATTTCCTGCTGGGACAGAAATTCCGAATTTGCCCAGCTCTAGTTAGGACTTTATCTAAATCTCTCTGCAAATGGGGCTGGGCGTCACAGAAATCAGACACCTCTCCTCCCAGGCTGTTCACTTCCTCTCTTCACCTGAGCAGCAGAGGACCCATGAGGTACTGCTTTTAAGAGTGTTGGCTCCCTGTAGCGGCTGACCTAGAGATCACGAGAGTTGTACTGCTCTTACCAGTCAAGGGTGTTCACCTCTAGCCCACGTGATAGACGCCTCATTTTGGAGCTGGTGGTTCTAGGCCGGGCTTCCCAGGACAGGCATGTGTGTGAGAGATTTCTCTGGCAACTGTGTCTGTGTGCTGCGGAGACCCTTCTCCGGGTACTCCTCTGCCAGCCCTTCCCATGTCCTGCCAGCCTCCTTCCCCTTTCCATGTCCCTGAGGCCTCCCTGGAATGGTTCTTGCTCTGAGGATAATCACGATAGACTTACCTAGCCCTGGATGCTGGGCGGCTAAGATCGAGGGGGTGGGAATGGAGGCGTAATCAGGCCGAGGGCTGGTTTTAAATGGATTAATTCTTGGGAGTCACCTTTGGGTGGGTCTGATCCCAGAGAGCTTGGGGCAAGAGAAAAGCCTTCAGTGTGCCAGGGCGGGAGGTGGTGGTGGGGGGAGTCCCTGACCCCGAACATGGGAGGAGCTGGCTGTCAGCCAGGCAGTGCTGCGTCTGCTTACCTGACCCCCCAGGGCGGCGATTGCAGGTTGGAACCCGGCCGGGCAGGTTGGGGGGTTAACCGCACCTGCCCAGGCGCTCGACTCTCAGAGCCACGCTCCATTAGCTGCCGGGAAGCTGCTGCCTTGGGGGTGCATTTCGGAATCCAGCGATCCCACGTGGAATCCCCTGGATCCCACCCCCTGCCTCTCTCTCTGCAGGGCATTTCCCACTGTTTGCCCTTGAAACTGACCTGGGTCCATTCACTCCCCTTCCACCTCCTAGTACAAACTATTCCCTTACCATGGGGAAACACGGGGACTGTGGGGGGGTACGGGGGTTATCCACAAGAACCCTGACGAGTGTCTGAATTCGTACTGGCCCTGCAGGGAGGCGATGGATGGAACCCTTCTTCCCTCCCCCTATCTCGGCTGCCACGAGCCCAGGTGGGGAAGCTCTTTCCCATATAAGGTCTGAAATTCAGTTATTGTTTCAACATGGGCTTTATCTGCCCTGGAAATCCTATTAAGCTCTCATTTTTCTGACCCTAATCTCAGCTCACAGTTCGGGAGGGATTAGTGTTTGGCCATCTCCCCCCCCCTCCCCCCCCCCCCCGGATGACAAAAACAATCTCTCCATCCCAGCTCTCTCCATCCTTTGCCGGCCTGTTCCATTTAGAGAAATCCTTCCTCCCAGCTCAGAGAGTCATTCGCTTTTTCCATTTCTTCTTCCCTTGTTTGGTTTTATCGCCTCCCCTTCATCTTCCCAGGGAGCTAAGATTTCTCTCTTTCCCATCTCTGGTCCAGGACTGAAGCTAGGAGAAGAGTTACTAGTCCTGAAATCACATGGACTGGTTCCAGTCAAGCCCTGGCTGCGTGCAGGATATCCAGGATCCCGGAAGTCACACTGTTCTGACAGTGATCTTGGTTAGCAGCTGCTTTCTTGCAAACTGCTACGATGTAGGAACTGCTGCACCGGATGTGACTTCTGACCTGCCCAGGCACTATCCTGTCTCTCCTGGACATGGTCCGGGTGATTCAGAGGAAGGTGCCAGGACCTAGGTGAAACAACCTACCCTGCGGGCAAACATCCAGACAGTGGTTGGCATTTGCCCCGGCGGTGATGTTCTTCCCACCAGTTTTTATACTATCTAATGTGTATCGTCTCATTCTCCATATCAATGTCTAGCCCTCTCTTGGAACCCCTTGAGCTCTTGGCCTCGATAACATCCAGTGGCAGTGAGTTCCACAGTTCAATTGTGCCTGGGATTTAAAAAAAAGAAAGTATTTCCTCGTCTCGGCTTTGTTGCCTTCCAGTTTCATTGATGCTTCCCTTATTTTGGGGCGATGGAAAAGGACAAATAGAAGAGCTCGATCCATCATCTCTATGCTATTCAGTAACTCCGCTGTGTCCCCACTGACTTGCCCCCTCTTTACAGCCCCTGTGCTTAGAGATCGTTGCTTAAACTGTCCTTGAAAGCTGGGATTCCAAGCTGCAGTCATATGATCAGTGCCTCTAGGGCTGGAGACAGCAGCTAGGATGGGGGGAGCGGGGAAGGGACAGTCGGAAGCAGAGTGACTGGAGGTCCCAGAGTTCAGCTTTCAAATAACACCAGGCGTGTCTCCTCTCTCCCTGTTGAATCTTCATGATCACTTGTCCCTTGGTCTGGGATCAGAAGCCTCCATTCCCTGCTCCTCTCTCACTTCCTCTCTCTTTCCCAGAGCGGGATGTTCTTCTCTTCGCGCTGGGGCCAGGGGTTAGTGGGAGGCATTCTGGCAGTGACTGGTCCAGCTGCAGATGTTCAGGGAACAGGACGTGCGCTGGAGGGTGGCGGGATGTGGCTTGCTGATATCCACGCAGGCCTCTTACGCAGTGCGCTGTGCTCTGGGGGGTCGGTGGCAGGAGAGGAGAGGCACTTTGTGAACTCGGTGGCGGGTCCCAGCTGGAGCGGACGACAGCTCGGGCCCCGGGGGCTGTTGCGTGGACGCGCCAATGAACGGGTTCCCCGGTGGGGTGTAGCAAGCGCTTTGCGGGGACTGTACTGTTACCCAGAGCCCTGGTGACCCACAGCTCCTGACTGTGGACTCGGAGAAACGCAGGCCGCTGTCACGGGACACAGGCGTGATCCGAGCTGAAAGTTAGGACTCCGGGGTTTAATTCCGGGCTGTGGCACAAATTCTCTGGGCATCCTTGGATGATTGTTGTTGTTTGTACCATGGGGGCACCTACCGGCCCCTGAAGAATGGTCCAGCGGAAGGAAGGCTTGCCTAGTGGTTGGGGCGCCAGCCTGGGATGTGGGAGACATTCTCTCCTCTGCCACAGACTTACCTTGGGCAAGTCACTTAGCCTTTCCGGGGCTCAATTCCCCATCTGTGCAATGAGTGGAAGAGCCCCACCCTACCTCTCAGGGGTCTTGGGAGGATAAATACAGTAAAAATTGCAAGCTGTGTGTACTCTGGAGCTGGGGGCTAGAGGAGTACCTCCGAGGGACAGCCTGGGACAAGGTCCCCATCGCGCCAGGTGCTGTACGCGCATAATGACAGGCCGGCCCCTGCCTCAAGGAACTTGCAGGCGCAGGTGGATCCAAGATACAGGTGGGGGAGGGACACGGTGAGATGGTTTGGCTCTAGTGTAATGACCTGCCCGGTGTCCGTCTGTGGCAGCGAAAGGAACAGGCTGGAGATGCTGCCCGGGAAGGGATGGGGGAGGCTGTCTGAGACGGACATTGCAGAAGGAGCTGGGTCTAAGTGCTTCCTTCTCCACTTACTGCTTCTGCCCTAGCGCCCCTGGGAAGCCCCCATCCCTCTGAGCTGATCCAAGCCATGTGACTTTAGATCACTCCGGGCCTCAGTTTCCCCACCTGTAAAATGAGGCGAATATCTCCCTGGGGGTTGCAAGTATTAAATAAAGTAGGTTATTACTAACCAGTGAATTACAGGAGCCTGCCCGGCGGTGGGAACCGATAGACCAGAAGAGGGCAGTAGTGGGCAAGGTTGTCCTTTCTGGCACGTGTTGAGCTTGATCGCACAAGAATGATCAAAGCTGAAGCTGCCTTCTGGGAGAATCTTTTGTTGTTTCTGCCGAAAGGAACTTCCCAGTTGGGTTCCTGTTTGTCAGGTGACGATGGGGAGAAAGGGACAGTTTGGTATAAAGGCTCAGGACTGGTCCGTCAATTCTCATTCTGCTTGTCGCATCCAGGCCTGGTGAGAGATCCCCCTTGTCCCTGCGCGTCTGGTCGCTGGAAGGCTTGAAGGGTTAGAAATGTGACCTAGAGCCTTGCTCTGTTAGGCCTGGGGGTGGTTCGTATCTGGCCCGGGTCCGTAGTGCCTCTGGAGAATGAATGCCTTTTGATCATGCCATTGGTGGGAGGGGGCCTCTGCTTACACCTGTTCTGTTGATACAGGAGCGCAGTCAATGATGGGAAATCAAGTCAACTTTTGAAAATAAGTTGCAAGGGACTTCCAGGCTGTCCACCTGCCCTGGCTCCCTCTGCCAATTCCGGTGGTTTCCCCAGCCCGTTTTCCTGTCAATGATAAATCGTTTCCTCTCCCCTGTTTCTGTACAAGAGACCCACACAACACAACAGGCAGAGCTTGTGCAAGCGACTAGGCGCAAAGTGCTGTCAAATGCACAACATAAACAGTCTGAAAAGAACAAAGGACAAAGAGAGATTTCTCTCATCACCGTCAGTTCTGTTTGCCTTTGCCCCCGGTCCTGCAAAAGCTAATCCTCACGCCAGCGGGGCTAGTCCTGGTGCTTAAAGTTAAGCAAGTGTGTGAGTGTTCGTAGGATTGCTGCCTGGGTTGTAACTCGTTACAGGAGAGGTAACCCTCTCCCGAGAGAAGGGTGTGTTGGAGAGGAAAGATGGTCTAGCGGGTAGGAAAGCAGCCTAGGACTTGGTAGACCTGGGTGACCTTGGGCAGGTCACATGGTCTCTCTGTGCCTCAGTTTCCCCACCTGCACAATGTGGAGAGTAGCCCCTGCCCTGCCTGACAGGCGTGTCGTGAGGATAAATACATTACCAGTATTGGAGCATCTCACCGCCTTTAAAGGGGGCTGGTTAAGTACCAGAGACGGGTTTGTGTGTTCACAAGACTCCTTTTCATCCCTTGGTGCTGTGAGCCCGTGGGGTGGGCGATGCTAGACAGAGGCAGAGGAGGCTGAAGGCAAAGCCAAGCTCAAAGCTTTGTGTAAATGTGATAAACACTCAGTCACTTCGCTCTCCTGCCCGTTGTTTCCATTCCACCCTGAAAGGGAACAAATGCTGGTAGTGGGCCAGCAGAGGGCTCTGCCGCCCACAGGGAGTCAGCTAAGGGAAAGTGTAAGTGTGTGTGGGGGGGGGGGTGAGAGAGAGGGTGTGTGTGTGGTGGGGGTGGGAGTGTGTGAGGGGGTGGGAGTGTGTGAGGGGGTGGGAGTGTGTGAGTGAGAGTGAGGGGGTGAGTGAGAGAGGGGGTGGGAATGTGTGTGTGAGAAGGGGTGTGTGTGTGTGTGTGTGTGAGAGAGGGGGTGGGGGTGTGAGAGAGGTTGTGTGTGTGTGTGGTGGTGGGGTGTGTGTGAGAGAGAGGGTGTGTGAAAGGGTGTGTGTGTGTGGTGGAGTGTGTGGGGGGGGTGGAGGGGTGAGAGAGAGAGAGGGTGTGTGTGTGTGAGGGGGGTGTGAGTGTGAGAGAGGGTGTGAGAGGTGTGTGTGTGTGTGTGGTGGGTTGTGTGTGAGAGAGAGGGTGTGTGAAAGGGTGTGTGTGGGGGGGTGGAGGGGTGAGAGAGAGAGAGAGGGCGTGTGTGTGTGAGAGAGAGAGGGGTGGGGGTGTGAGAGAGAGGGTGTGTGTGTGGTGGGGGTGGGGATGTGTGAGGGGGTGGGGGTGTGTGAGTGTGAGGGGGTGGGAGTGTGTGAGTGAGAGGGTGTGTGTGTGAGAGAGAAGGGGTGAGTGAGAGAGGGGGTGGGAATGTGTGTGTGAGAAGGGGTGTGTGTGTGAGAGTGTGAGAGAGGGTGTGGGGGTGTGAGAGAGGTGTGTGTGTGTGGTGGTGGGGTGTGTGTGAGAGAGAGGGGGTGTGAAAGGGTATGTGTGTGTGGTGGAGTGTGTGTGTGGGGGGTGGAGGGGTGAGAGAGAGAGAGTGTGTGTGTGAGGGGGGTGTGAGTGTGAGAGAGGGTGTGAGGGTGTGAGAGGTGTGTGTGTGTGTGTGGTGGGTTGTGTGTGAGAGAGAGGGTGTGTGAAAGGGTGTGTGTGGGGGGGTGGAGGGGTGAGAGAGAGAGAGGGTGTGTGTGTGTGTGAGAGAGAGAGGGCGTGTGTGGTGGTGTGTGTGTTGCATTCTGGGAACTTGCTGTATTCTTCCATTGCCCCTGCTCGGCTGTATATTTAGGACACTCCTGTATGAAACTGCGAAGTATGTTGGCAGGAGGCCAGTCGCTCACATTCCGACGGGTAGGGGCTGCCCTGCTGAACGCCTCCTGACCTTTCCCAGTGTGGGCTATCAGAACGATCCCGGAGCCCCAGCCTGCCGCTCTTACTCGCATGAGTAAACCCTCCCTGCTCCGCTGGGCGGTGGGAGAGCCCTGGGTGAGGAGGGGGAGCTGCTGTTTTGGACAGTGATCCCCAGAGCTCCAGGTGGGCGTATTGTGAAAAACGTCAACACAAATAAATGGGAGTAAAATGGGCGGGATCAGCCATTTAGTCTGTCGGTCCCCACCTGAGGCACCTGGAGGCCGACAATGCTGCTGCCGTGAGTTGGAGAAAGGGGCATTCTCCCTTCCTGTGAGTTCCAAATGGGACTGGAAGTAGTGAATGGGGGGCCATCACCAGTGTCTCTAGGTGAACTTTGGGCCAGTTTGAAAGAATCCTTCCCCCCCAAATAATGGCTGGAAAGTGAGACGTTTCAGCCACCGCTGTCCCTGGCGGGGTCTGAGCCGGCGCCCAGCTCTCTAGTCCTTTAACAACTGCCTGAGCCATATGGCCTGCAGGGCACCTTCCAAACCAGAGCCGTGGGCTGCTGAGAGCGGAGCGGATTGTGCGTGACCCTGCCCAAGACCTAGAGGGGAAAAGCAGAACGTGGCCAGGTGCCACCTGAGCTCGCCTGCCCCCGTGGGCAGGAGGAAGCCAGCTCCACTCCCAGGCAAGTCACTTTTTGGGTTTTAAATAGTTTGCTTGGGCAATTGGAAACAAAAGCCCCCCTCACCCCCCCTCTCCGTCCTGCCCAACCCTGTGGGTTGGCGCTGACAGCTGCACAGTGGCCTGTCTCGTTTCTCAGGCTCAGCCGCTCTGCTTGTTGGGACATGTCGGGGAGACGCCAAACAGGGCCGTGTAGCAATCCCCAGCCCACCTTGGAGCAGGGCAGGCTGTGCTGGGAGCTGGGAGGATGTTTCCACGGGGATCTGGGGAGATGGGAGGGGCCGAGGGGCCGGCACGGTGTGCATAGGGGGGGCGTAAGGGCGGCCGCGTGGAACCTCGTGAGCTGGGATCAGCCTGGACAGAGCATCTTGCTTAGGCTGAAGCTCCCATGGGATGCACACCTCTCCGCCAACTATGTCATGTTAGCTTAGCCAGCATTTCTGACAAAGACCGGGAGGAAGGGGGCCGCGGAGAGGGAGGGAGTTGGGGAAGGAAAGGAAAAGGGAGGGTGCAGCCTGCCAAGGTTGAATCAGCTGAGAGAGCCGGATAGTCTGTCCCGAGCTTCCTGCTCCATGCACGTCGCCCTGGATAAAGCCAGAGGGGTAGGTGCCTACAGGGATGGGAGGGGGTCCCCAGCCATAACTAGGGCCCTACCAAATTCATGGTCCATTTGGGTCAATTTCACAGTCACAGGATTTTAAAAATCGTCAATGTCCTGATTTCAGCTATTTAAATCTGAAATGTCACCGTGTTGTAATGGTCGGGGTCCTGTCCCAAAAAGGAGTTGCGTGGGGGTCGCAAGGTTCTTGTTGGGGGTGGGGGGGGGTGCGGTACTGCTACCCTTACTTCTGCGCTGCTGCTCACGGCGGCGCTGCCCTCAGAGCTGGGCGGGTCGCAGAGCGGCGGCTGCTGGCCGGGAGCCCAGGGCTGAAGGCAGAGCCGCCACCAGCAGCAGCGCAGATGTAAGGATGGCCTGGGATGGTATTGCCACCTTACTTCTGTGCTGCTGCTGCCGGTGGGACGCTGCCTTCAGAGCTGGGCGCTCGGCCAGCAGCCGCTGCTCTGCGACCGCCCAGCTCTGAAGGCAGCGCAGAAGTAAGGGTGGCAATACCGTAACCCCCTAAAATAACCTTGTGACCCCCCTGCAACTCCCTTTTGGGTCAGGACCCCCAATCTGAGAAACACTGGTTTCCCCTGTGAAATTGGTATAGTGTAGATAGGGCAAAAGTACACAAAAGACCAGATTTCACAGGGGGAGACCAGCTTTCGCAGTCTGTGACGCATTTTTCATGGGCGTGAATTTGGGTAGGGCCCTAGCCATAACCCTTGGGGCTTTGCCTTGTGACACATCTCTGTGACGAGCCTTTCCGTTATTCCTCCCCTCTGCAGCGAGCTCTTAGTCCAGTTCCACAGGGCGACCACGTCGCTGAGCAATGCTAACGGGCCCCCTTGCTGTCCATCTCCTCAGAGACCTAGCGATTGAATGGGCCATGCAGATGGGCCATACGTAGGAGGCTCCAGGGCTGTAACTATGGCATGGAACACATGGACTAATAAATATATTACACGTGTTTCCTGTGGAGTCGTGATCGCAGCCCTTCAACGACACGCTCCCCTCGCTTGCTCTCGTTCCCCCTCCAATCGACACGCTCACATTGGAAAACATAATCCTACCTCTACATGTACAATGATGGGGTCTAAATTAGCAGTTACCACTTGAGAAAGAGATTTTGGAGTCACCATAGACAGTTCGCTGAAAACATCTGCTCAATGCGTAGCGGCGGTTAAAGAAGTGAACAAAATGTTAGGAACCATTATTAAAGGGATAGATAATAAGCCAGTACATATCATGATGCTACTGTATAGATCACACCTTGAATAGTGCTTGCAGTTCTGGTCGCCCCATCTCACAAAAGATGTATTAGAGTTGGAAAAGTACAGAGAAGGACAACGAAAATGATTAGGGACAGGGGCAGCGTCCGTATGAGGAGAGATTAATAAGACTGGGACTGTTCTGCTTAGAAAAGAGATGACTAAGGGGGAATATGATAGAGGTCTATAAAATCGTGAATGGGGTGGAGAAAGGGAATAAGGAAGTGTTATTTATCCCTTCACCTAGGACAAGAACTGGGGTCACCCAATGAAATTAATAGGCGGCAGGTTTGAAACAAACAAAAGGAAGTACCTCCCCTGTGGCACTCATTGTGAAGATCAAAAGTATAACTGGGTTCAAAAAAGAATTCCAGTTCCTGGAAGAGAGGTTCATCAATGGCTATTAGCCAAAATGGTCAGGGACGCAGACCCATGCCCTGGGTGTCCCTAAACCTCCAACTGCCAGAACCTGGGACTAGATAACAAGGGACTTGTTCTGTTCATTCCCTCTGAAGCACCTAGGGTGACCAGACGTCCCGATTTTATCGGGACTGTCCCGATATTTGCTTATTTGTCCCGCGTCCCGACCTACCTTTGGTCGGGACGCGAATTGTCCTGATATTTTGCCTCTGCTCACAGGTGGAGCGGAGGGAGCCCGGAGGGGGCTCGTGCCTCCCCCCCCCCGACTTCACCCCCTCCTCCCCCCATTGGATCCCTCCTCAAATCCCTGCCCTGGCCCCGCCTCCAGCCCCACCCCCTCACTGCACCATTGGATCCCTCTCCAAATCCCCACCCTGGCCCCGCCTCTTCCCCAAGCACGCCGCATTCCTCCTCCTCCCCCCTCCCTCCCAGGCTTGCGCTGATCAGCTGTATGGCGGCGCAAGCGCCGGAGGGAGGGGGGAGGTGGAGACGGAGCGGAGGCATGCTGGTGTGGGGGGCGGGGCGTGGAGCTCCTGCTGCCGTTTTGCTCCGCTGCCGGCTTTTTTTTTTTTTTTGCTCCGCCCCCCCGCGTCCCGATATTTCACCTGTGTGAGCTGGTCACCCTAGAAGCACCTGGCAATGGCCACTGTTACAGACAGGCCATTGGTCTGACCCAGCGTGGCCATTCTTGTGTTCTTCTATCCCTCCGATCGCTCTCATGCCTGCTGCCCCTTGATCTCATCCATCTGATGGTCCACGCTCACAACCGCTTTTTCCCTCTCCCATCCAGCACACGTGCCCCGTCTCTGTCCTGTCCAGGGCACGCTCGCCTTCCACGTGCACGCGTGCGCCCTCTCTCATTGGGCTGAGCGCACTGCACCCATTCTGTCTCCGCGGCGCTTGTCACCAAGGGATCTGCTGGGGCAGAGGAGGGATCGTTGCTTACGGCCAACAACCCAGGCCTTGATGTAAATTGCTACCTGCATTGTTGGGGTGACTCCGATCCCAGCAGGCACCTGTGCCCCCAAGTGAGATGAATCTGATTGGCCGGCGTGCCTAGCCAGGGGAGGTGTCTTGTGGCGTTGGCTGGCATTGCTGTGATGAGGACGAGCCCAGAGAGGTGGAAGGGGCAGTGCCTGTTGGCAGCTGAGGCCCTGGCCCCAGGAGGCCGGGGGATACAATCCGAACAATGATTGGCATTTCCCCGGAGCGGCCGCACATGCTTGTCCTCAGACACTAGAATTGCAAGAATGCTCCGTGGGACCTGATCATGCGGGGCCTGGCCACAGGCAAGTGGGTCCATCCTGCACGGTACTGACCCAATGGGAGGGGCAGGGCCCTCAGCACCAAAGCCAGATGCTTGCCCGAGATCTGCCCCGACCCCCTGCCACCCCCTCTGTGAGTCTGCTCAGCCTTCTCTCTCCCTTGGAGGTGGCGGGAGGAAAGAAGCTCACTGCCAAATACCCCCTGCCCCTTTCACCTGCCAGGCCCTGGCAGGAGGACTGCAGAGCGGGAGTCCCCCGCTTTTAGCAGCCTGTGGCGCGGCTCTGCCCCTCTCCTCCCATAGCCCCACGCTGCCCACACTGGTCGGGGCCACCCACCTTTCACCTCCGGAGCCCCCTCTGCTCCACAATGGGCTGGGTTTGCCTCTGACCCCTCAGCCACCCTTCTTTGCCCCAGTCCCAGCGGTGGGGCAGCCCTGGCTTCCTGGCCCACTCTGGCCTGGGACGGGCACGACGCTCCTTCCCTTCTGCCTTGCACCAGCCGCTGACCTGTCCCCCTTGGCTCCCCGCCTCGCTCCCTGGCCTCGTCAGCTCCCGCCAAGGCAAAGTCCGGCTAAAAACTGGCAAACAGGAAATGAGAGGAACAAACGTCGCCATGGAAACGGCCTGGGCTTCTGTCCGATCCTCCCCGCGGCAGGCGGCTGGACCCCCCGCCTTGAGTTTGCAAGCGCCAGCTCCGTGCCCCAGTTAGGTGGAGCCCATGTGCAGGGGGCATGGGTGCCGTTGGGGGCTGGGTGATCAGTGCCCGCGTGGCCTGGGCAGCGCCACTTCCTTTCCCCTTCCTGTTAATGCCCACCAGGGTGAGGCGTCCTCTCCCTGTGCTGGGGCCCAGGCCCTGCTGGCTCTGGGTTGTAGCTACGTCCTAGCCGGGCCGGAGCCCTGGAAGGGCATGTCAGGGAAGCACCTGGCAGGCCAGGCCGGGCTGCAGTCAGAGTGTGTCTGCTGGTCCCTTGGCAGCACCATGTTACAGACGGTCTCTGTCCAGGTCCTTATCTGGCCCCCAGCGCCAGGGTATCCGAGCGCCTTGCCCCTGGGAGGTGCTAGTCCCATTTTACAGATGGGGAACCGAGGCCCAGAGGTTCTGAGGCCCAGCAAGTCTGTGGCTGGGAATTGGATCCAGGTTTCCTGAGCCCCTAGGCCATCCTTCTTCCCCTCCCCTTGTCCGTTGCAGCCTGCCTGCCCTCGCTCTTTCCAACGTGCTGCAGGTGAAATGATCTGAGGGTGCGTCTCGCACACAGTCCCTTCAAATCAGTCCCTTTGTCCTCTCCTTCATCCCGGTTCTTCCCCTTCCCCTGCCTCGGTCCCTGCCCTGATCCCATGGCCCCACACCCTGCCCCTTCCTGCCCCTTTGCGAATTGTCGCCTGTTTTCCATGCCCCCACCTGCTCCTGGGCTGATCTCCCTCTTCCAGTGCAGCAGGGACTAATCAACCTTCCTTATGTTACAGTAGTCAGAGCTGTCAGCCACAGAGGGAGAGGCAGTCCCTGCCACCAACAGTTCACAGGCTAAATGGACCAAACAGGCTCAGGGTAACTGGGGAAACCGAGGCATGGTTTGCCCGAGATCAGTGTCCGAGCTGGGAATAGAACCCAGGTGTCCTGAGTACCAGCCTAGCCACCTGGCCACACTACCTGCTTCTCTTTGCCTCTCTGCTCCGGCATCATCTCCTCCTCCTCTCTTAAAGCCTCATCCTACTAGGGGACTGCCTGTTCTCTCTCTGCTCAACCCATCTTCCCACCCCTCCCTCTGGCCACCCTGGTCAGTTTCCACCACTCGTCTCAGCTCTTTAGGGCAGGGACCATGTCTCAGAAGCACTGAGCACACACGCAAGGTGCTGTACGAATATTGACCCAGGATGCCCTGGGAAGGATTCCCTTCCCTGCCCACACATCTCCCCGGGAGCGAGTGTGTCTTTGTGTGTTCCAGCGACACCAGCGTGCCAGCATTGTGTTCTCACTGCCTTGTGTGTCCAGGCCCTTGAATGTGCTGGGCAGGGGACGGTGCAGGGTGAGTGAAGATGCTCTGTGGTGCTGGGTTCTTAGAACATTGTCCCCCCCTTCTCCTTGAGGGATTTTACCGAGCTCTGGCCCGGAGGGACTAATATTAGTTAGCACTTTTCCAAAGGTGGGGAAGTTTCATTTCCCCCATTGTGTAGAGAGGCAAAGTGACTTGCCTAAGGTCGCACAGCAGCTCAGTGGCAGAGCCAGGGATAGAACCCAGGAGTCTTGGCACCCAGTTCGGTACCTCTAGTCTCTGGACCCCCCTTCTCTCCTTTCCGGGACTTCAGTCCTGGGCTCCCGACACAGCCCAGAACCCAGCTCGCCCCTGGAGCAAGAGGGTCTCAGACTCTTTTCAATCCTGTGCTTTCCTTTCCCCCCACTGCTCCACTGAAAGATCTCCGCAGGGATCTGGGGAGAACGCCCTGTCTGGGGTTGAGGGGGAAATGTCACTCCCCATGGACCGCAAACCTGGCCTGGAGGAGACGGCTTCCAGCCCTGAGCTCTCCCCTCCTTGCCTTGCAATCCTGCTCCCATCACGCAGGGGCATGAAGATACACTCAGCCTGGGGCACCACCCGCTCCTTGAAAAGCTGCTCTCTTGAGGACGACACGGTGAAGAGGAGGGGCTGGGGCTCGGGGCAGGGTAATTTATCCCCCCCCCCCCCCGGGCTCTCTGGAGGAAGCTTGCCATCCTCGCCTGCCTGCTGCTTTAGGAGAAAGCCAGGATTTGTCATCCAGGGTGAGACCACTGGGCCGTCCAGTCTGGCAGCCTGCCGCTGGCTGGGGCCTACGTCGGATGCTTCGGAGGAAGGTGAATCCCGCCCTTCTCGCTACCAGGCTGGTATGGCAAGACAGTAACAGGGCAGGGGGCACATGGGAAGTTCCTTCCTGACCCCCCTACAGCGATCCTCACACACCCTGACGAGTGAGATCCGGCCCCGTTTCTGGTTCCAGGCTGCCCTGAAGTGCCGGGGCCTCCACAGCTTTCAGGTGGTGGTTTTGACTCAGAAGGGACAGGATCCAGAGGTCTCTCGGGCTGGCTCGGGTTCTGCCCTACCTAGTGGCCGGTAGTTTGAACTGACTAGTGCCCTCCAACGCCCCCGGGGCCACGAAGAGGCGTGATGCTGCTATTTCCCTGGTCCAGTATCAGCAACAACAAAATAACAAATACAAGAACGACGGGTGGCTCCGGGGATGATTCATGGCAAATGGCAACTCCCGAGGTCTTGGCTGTGCTGGATCTAATCAGAATCCTGGTCAGCATTACCTTGAGGTCGCCGGGTCGAACCCGGCTGCGGCTGAAAGTGACCGAAAGCCAGTCCCTGGGCAAATGCTCGGCTTAGAGAAAAAACCACAAGGGAAGAGAGTGAGAAAGTAGAGACGGGAGCCGCCCGGCTCTGAGAATGTGTCCTGGGGTGACCCCTCGTGCAGTGCTCCCCAGTTCTGCCCTGCCTTGTGTCTACTCCCCAATGCCCCCTTTCAGTCAAGGACCTCAATGCACTTGGCGGAAGTGGGTCAGGCTCATTACCCCATTTCATAACTGGGGAAACAGTGATGCACGGAGCAGGGCTGGTGAGTCAGCCCCGTGTAAGCCGCCCGCTCCAGGAAGAGAACCCAGGAGTTCTGGCTCTAGTCACTAGACTGCACTCCCTTTCCCCCTCCCCCCCCCCCCCCGCCCCTTCTCTTGGCGGGCGCAGGGCTGCCAGGCTGGGAAGTGAGTTGAGGAAGGAAGGAAGAGGCCGGGAGGGAGGGAGAGGAGGAAGCCGGAGGATTAAAAAAAAAAGTATCAGCAAAGTGAAACTTCCAACCCCCCTGCGCTTGTGTCAGCTGGAGGGGGCTGGGTCGCCCAGCCAGGCAGCGCCGGAGGGGGTGGGAGGGCGGGGTGATGCTGGGTGGCCTGATAGCCCGGAGCAGCTGCAGGCAGAGCGTGTGCATTCTCTCTCGCTGTCTGTCTGTCCATCTGCCCGCCTGCTCCTGCCTCCTCAGCTCAGCCTCGGCTGGTTCCCCGTGTGGCTGGAAGCTGGCTTTCTGGCATCGAGGGGTTTCGGTGCCTTCCCCTCGGTGGGGGCGGGGGCGGGTGTGCGTCCTGGGGAGGGGGGGTGCGTGTATCTGGCATGCCCAGGACTGGAACGATCAACATTCGTCTGTGATACACCAGACGGTAGAGCTGACTCCGGCTGGCAGCCAGGGAGGGTTTTGACACCAGACTCTCTGCTGAAGTTTAGGGGCTAGCCGAGGGAAGCAGGGAGCAACCTCTGCTGTCCCCTCTCCACCGATGGATCTACAGGGGACGGGCACCAGCTGCACCAGGGGCTGAGATCCGTTCAGCTCACTTGCCTCTCCCAAAAGAGCCTTTAGTTCACCCCCTCCGCCCTGTCAGTGACTTTCCAGGGAGAATCTCTCCCTTGCCCTTTGCTGGATGGTGGAAGAAGGCGTGGGCAGCGGGGACAGGGCACCCCACAGGGGGCTGCGGGGACCCCGTCGTCCTCTGGCTGCGCCGAGGAACATGTCGGTGGTGGGCAAGGCCCTGTGGAGCGTGGAGCGGGCGGGGAAGGGCTGGCGGTTTGAGCAGCCCATCGGAGTGGACTGCAGCTCGCCCGAGCCCCGCTGCATCTGGTTGAGCAGCCTGCGGAATGACAATGCCGACCTGGAGCACAGGTGGTACCGTGCCGGGGCCGCCCTCCCCAGGCAGAAACGCCGCTCGCGCCCACGGCTGGAGACACGCCACACGGTGAGAGACGCGGCGGCGCGCCCTGGTCACCACACCCAGATCCCCTTTCACCCTGGAGTGGGGGAACCTGGGGAGGGGGGATCTGGTCCTTGTAGCCTTAGTTCACTGTCCTATGGGGATGTAAATACTTTTGGGGGGTAGGTGAACGATTTGGGGGGGCATGTTTACTAAACCCCTAGTGGATGGGCGCTAGGAAGTAGAGGGGTCACTGGAGACCAAGTACTGCTGTGTGCCATGATTAACACTTGGGACTAACGAGTGATGCCCGTGAACATGGCACCTGGGGCAAAGACACCAGCTTGGGTGGAGGTCTGCTAGCTTTTGTTCCACCTTAATAGGAGTGGGTTGGGTCTCTCTCTCCTGGGACTTTACCCTCCTGCCCCAAGTTTTGCCAGGAGTATGGGGGAGGTGACTGGGCGTGGCGTTGGGGTAAGGTGCCTGCGGGGTTAATCTCCAGGAGTGCATTTCGTGATATCCCTCCCCAGAAATTCAGCAGGGAGGGCAGTCCCTTGCCTCTGCTAAGGCAGATCCTGCCTTTTCTGCTGGTCTCCACCACCGTCTTGACCATTGATCTGAAAAGACCTGAAGGGTCTCTGGCCCTGTTGTTTATGAAATCTGCCTGGTGCCCTCCAGCGGCTGTCGGTGGTGGGGTGCTGCGGCTCTCGGCCCCAGCGTCAGACTCCTGGAGACAGGACTTCTCCATCAGGGTTGTCCTTGGCTCTGCCCAGTTGAGATCCATTGGATCCATTTAGGGTCCAACATCCGATGCCTCTTTGTTCCTATTGGTGTTGGACTCGGCGTGGTGGGTTATCTGCTTGGTCTTATCTCTGTTGAGGAGATGATCTGGGTTTGTGGGATGGGGGTAGTGGAAGTCATTCCCTACCCTATATCGCAGTTCATATCTTCTCAGTGAATGGCGACCAGATACTCCGGCTTAGCCAGGTGGGTGATAAACGCGAATGGAGCAGACCCTGGGTTTATTGGCGTTAACGTGAGTTTTGCCTGAGTGCGGCCCACAATAAATATATGGGGTTGGGAAGAAAGTGGGTGAATTGTGGAGGGGATGTGGGGAGCTGGGAAAAGAGGGGACAAAGGGAACCCCAGAGTTTGGGGTTCCACCTGCGTCTCCTTGGTGATCCGTTGCTTCCTGCTCTCCTAAGCTTCTGCCGGAGCGCCTAGTGCGTGCCCAGACCAGTGCTAAGAGGCTGTTTGTAAGTTCACTGTGTGTGTGCTTGGATGGTTGTGTATCCGCCGTCCCTCCTGTCGAGTTGACTCACAATGGGGGACAAAATGCAAAGCAGACAGAACGAGAGAGGCGAATGAATGACCGCAGGGTGAGGAACATAAAGGGAGGGGGTTAAGGTTTCTCTGTGTTTGTCAGCCCAGGGATCTGCTTGCCCGGTAGTGAGTGAGTCAGTGATGGCTTTGTGCCCAGCGTCGAGATGACCGGCTTGCACAAATCGTTACTGTGATTAGTTTTCATGTGGGTTGTTTATACACAACATTGGGGCAGCCTTGTTGAGTGATTTAGTGCAGGGGGCTGGGGATGTCCGGACTCGCTGCTATGTGACCCTGGGCAAATCACTCGCCTCCTCCATGCCTCAGTTTCTCCATCTGTAAAACACAGATAATATTTACCAGCGTCACATGGGCTCTGAATTAGTTATGTGCTGGGAGCCTCCTAGAACAGGGGCCGTAAGACGTTTGAGTTGCTGCTGTTACGTTCAGAGCAAAATGGAGACCTGTGTAACACTGAAAGAGGGTGGTGCGAGGGACGTGCCCACAGGAAGGAATCGCCCCCTCCCCCGCCGCCCTTTGGGGAGTCAGGCATCAATCTGTGGGGCTTCTTTCATCGCTCTTTCTGGGTGACTCCCATCACCAGCAGATCTGCGCATCTCATGGTGAATTTCAGCGGCGCAGCGTTAGGGAGTGGGCCCCAGCCAGTCACAGCACCTTGGGACGCTTCTGTCCTCAGTTAAAATAAAAAGAAGGGCGGGGGGGGGGGGGGAATTGGCTTCCCCCAGGGCAAGGGAAGGAAGGAGCCGGGGGGAAGGGTGCCAGATCAGGGATTGAACTCGGCCTTTCCTGATGCTCAGGGTGGGATATGAGTTAGTTTAGTTATTTATCGCAAGAGCACCTAGAGACCCCAGCCACAGGTGGGTCTCACGGTGCTGTGTGCTGGACAAACGTATACAGAGAGACAGTCCCTGCCCCAGAGCGTTTACAGGCTACGCAGATGAGGGGCGAAACCAGGGCACAGAGAAGGGACTTGCCCAAGGCCATACTGCTGGTTAGGGGCAGAGTCAGGATGCCGAGGTTCCAGTCCAGGCCCTTACCAGCCCCAACGGCCTCCTGACCTGAGCGTTTTGTCCTCTGGTTCTTTCTGTCAATCTGCAGCGAGGGGGAGGGACTGAAGAGCGAGAGGAAATGGAGCCCGCAGTAGGTTCAGCCGATAGAGGTTGCAAGGCCAGCAGCAGGAACACACCGGGCATGTGCCACACAATGCCCCAGCCCAGGGGTTCTGCTGCTCCAGCCGTGTCCGCTCCTCCCAGGCCACAGCTGCACACTGGCAAACTCAGGCGATGCTACAGCTGGGAGCGAGAGCCGGCCCTGCTCCCAGCATCCAGTTGGGAATGGGCTTGGCGGGGCAGATAACCTGCCGCTGGACAAAGCTGTATGTTCTTCCTTGGGCCTGGCATTCGCTCCTGCCCGTCTGTCTCACCGGCCATGGGGCTGGGCTACGTGTCTAGAAACATCAGCCTTCTAGCTACAACTCTGTGACGGAGCAGGGGGGGAATGGACGCCGTCCCTCTCTGGAAAGGCAGCCTGCCCCGTGTGCTCACTGACGAGCCGAACCCAGCGCCGGGGCGAACTGTCGAAGGACGCGCGAGCGTTCAGTTTACTGAGAAACGGACGTGCGTTCGATGGGCTGAGTCCAACTCCTGTTTGAAACCACCTGTCTCCCCCAAACGTGATCCGTTTTTAGAGACGCCTCCCCCGTTCCTCCTCCAGGGAAAGGGGTCGAGGGCCGGAGGAGGCCCTGAGTTTGATCCTATGGTTTACAGAGCATCAGCCTGGGTCTCGCTCGGGGATTGGGGGGGGGGCATGGCCCCCAAGGAAGGTCACAGAATGTTTCAGGAGGTCGCAACCACCTTCCTGTTTTTCAACGGCTAGATGAGCAGAGCGCTGTGAAACTCGGTTCTGCTGTGATCTGGGGGGCTGTGCAGTGGGAATGGCGGAGACCCATTGGCCAATGGGCACCATCTCCTAATCCTTTATGGCTATGATGTTGCAGCCCTGATGCAGAAGCACTTACGGCTGTAGCTGTATTCAAGTCAGTGGGCCTACTTGTTTGAGTAAGTGTTACTCACCGTGAGTAAGGGCTGCAGAATTGGCCCTTTGGCCCCGTCTAGGCACATGGGGCCAGTCAGCCCTGGTATAACTGACTCTGGAAATAATTGACCTGTGGTCTGAAGGCTGTGCCCAGGCCGGCCAGCAGCAAGAGACCCAGCTGGAAAGATGAGCTAAGGGGAACGGCCCAGAAAGGGCAGGCTGGCAGGAAGGAATTGCCCATGTTGGGGGTGCCCCCTTGGTTGTGAGGGGCAAAGGAGCTCATGCTATGGGGCCCCTTGGTCCCTGGCCGGCTGCTGTCTGGTCTGTCAGCAAGGAACTCCCGCAGCCCCCCTCCTCTTGGCATCTGGTGGCTGGGGGGTGGTGGTGAGGGGGCGTGAATGGAAGATGACGGGGGTGAGAGACAAGGGCAGGAGCTGTTACCACGGGCAGGTGTGGAATTAAACCAAGTGCCCCGGACTGGCCGTGTGGGAGCCCTGCCGACGTCCCTGCGATGGGTCGGCTGGTGTGTCTGGGGCGGACGCTGCGGGCGAGGGAGTCGTGGCTGCAGGTTAACGTCTAGGTAGCACATGTGCTGCTCCCTCTCTCGGGCTCTCTTTCCGAGGCTTGTCTGTACTGGTTAGAATCACAAGGGCACATTCAGCTGTCAGCTTAAAAATAATCCAGCGAGCAGGCAACCGAGACAATGGAGACCACAGATGGGGAAAGGAGCTGAGCCAGGGCGCTCCTGGTCCAAAGTGGCGAGGATCCACCCGCGCCCTTCCCAGCGGGGCCAGCGCTCCCCTGCCTTGCCTGGAGCCCCACGCTGAGAGGCCGTTCCAGGGACTGGCAGACGTCGGGGGAAGGATGAGTGGCCTGGGGCTGGTTCTGCGGGTTCTCTCTCTGGTTAACAGGGCGGTGGCAGAGAGGAAGCTGGGTATGAATCCCCTGCAGCTGAATTCTCCTCTCCTTGTCCTTGTGCCTTTGCAATGTGGGTGCAAAACACGACCTGGATGAGAGGTGTTTTTCATCCCCTTTGCCCAGCTCGGCGCACAAGGCAGCAGAGAATCAGACCCCTTCTGTCCCTGCCGAGGCTCCTGAGAGGGGCGGGACAGCTGGCTAGCAATCACCTGGGGGCTGCCATGTTCAAATCTCCCCTGGGGACCCAGCACTCGACGCCTGCCCTGGGGGCTCTGCCCACATCCAATCAGCAACTCTCCCCGCGAGTGCTGCGGGCTGCAGCTGGAGGATGGCTGGAGAAGGCTACGTCGGGGGGATTAGGCCTTTCACGGCCATTAGCGCAATTGCGTTTGCTCCCCTGGTGCCTTTCACCGTTGGAGAATCAGGGCTTCCTTTGTTTAGCCTCGAGCTGCATCTCAAACCCAGCGTGGCCCGGTCGCTCCTGGACTCTCGCTTGGATCCCGGGAGATCCGTCGAGTGGCTGATCTCAGGCTTTCGGGCCTTTCGTAAGCATCTGACCCGAAAACCAGAGATTTGGTTTATTCCGGGGCTGCTGGGATGCCCAGTCCCGGAACGGCCAGGGTGTCCTGAAACCAAGATGGCAGCTTGGTTGGAATCGGAGTGGGTCATTGCATGCCAGTGCGTAGGGAGCAGGGCTTCCCAACGGGCTGCAGGGAATTCCTTGTACCGTGGGGCAGGTTCTGCTGGAGTGAAGGCAGCGGGATGCCTTGCGGCGAGCTCTCTCTCCTGCTCTGGAGCTAGGCTCTGAGCTCTTGGGGGCAGGGGCCGTTTGTTCCTTGTTTGTACAGCACCTAGCGCCACGGGGACCTGTTTCAGGACTAGGCCTCCTAGGCTCTGCCACACTACAAATAACTAATAATAATCCTAGACATGCTCCCTCCCCCGCCCTGCAGTTTCTGGGTGGGGGGGCCAACTTAACCTGCTGTAAGGTGACCAGACAGCAAGTGTGAAAAATCGGGAGAGGGGACGGGGGGTAATAGGAGCCTATATAAGAAAAAGACCCCAAAACTGGGACTGTCCCTATGAAATCGGGACGTCTGGTCACCCTAACCTGCTGCGGGTTTTCATTGCCAACAGGCAGCCTGTCGTCGTCGCTCGGGAAAGACGCAGGTGAGTGTGTCAGGCTGGGCAGCTTTAGTTTTGCTCTTCGGAGTTGGAGTGGGAGTGGCTTTGGAGGATAGCGATCAGGACTGCTTCCCGTCTTGGCTTGTCTGCAGGATCCATGGCCGTGTGAACGAATGGTTAGGGCGCTGGATAGGGACTCGGGAAACCTGGGTCTATCCCCGGCTCTGCCGCTGGTTTGCTGGGGGGCCTTGGGGCAATTCCCTGCCCCTTGCTGTGCCTCAGTTTCCCCATCTGTAAAATAAGGAGGATGATCTCAGAGATCTCCTGGAGAACAGTGCTGCGTGAGAGCGAGGGATTATCATCGTTAACAGCAGGCAGGAGGGAGGGAAGCGGGTTAACGGTTGTCCACGATAACGCCGGCCTGGGGAGCATTAAGCGACGGGCTGGGCACCTGCGATCACTCCTGTTTCAGAATGGCGGGTTGGTCAGGGCGGCCAGTGGCTGGAAGCAGGCAGCTTCTCTAGCAGGACAGGCTCGGAGCCCGGGGCCAGGCCTGAGCCTTCCTGCCTTAGCTCCTCTGGATTGGTTGTGGAAGGAGAAGATCTTCCCACTCTGCAAATCGCGACCCCAAGAGAGCTCGAGCGCCCCCCCGGCCAGCGCCGGGACAGGACGCCACGGCCGTGGTGTGTGCAAAGCTGGCACCGGGCCCGAGGCAGGGGAACCGTTCCTGGGTAGGAGGCCGGGCACTTGGGAGCTGAGGGCAGCGTGTTCCCACATGCGGGACAGGACGAGCCTTTCTACAGCCTGACTGTATTGTCCAGCAGCATGGGGAGAGACAAAGGGGTTTTGTACCCCCTCCCCTTTGCTGCACCCCCCCCCGCTCCCATTCCCCCCTGCTCGCTCTTTCTTTCACACATCAAGTAACGAGGCTGTGGGAGGACAGCGCCTGAATTTTAACACCCTCGGCCCATTGCCGGTTCGCTCTCCCATGCCCTCCCGCCTCGAGAGGCGATTTCATTCAGCTGCCGCTCAGGCTGGAGCGCTGGGAATATTAACGAAGCCCCAAGTGGGGGAGGAAGAAGGGCTCGGAAAGGACCCCACTGATCCTCCCCCCCGCGCCGGCTTCTGCCTCCGGCCGTTTGGCCCAGGCCTGTTTGTATGTGGTGGCGATGCGCGGCCAGGCCGGGGCCTGCCTCTGCGCTGGCTGTAACTACCCGGGGTTCCCGAAACGGGCTCCTGCCGGGTCCCGCAGTATTGGTTTGTGGAGCGAAGTTCCAGGCAACTGGGCATCCCCTGGAGCGATGGGAGTGGAATGAATCCTACTTGTGTGCCTCTGGCATTGTCCACTGGAAGATCCCAGAGGTTCCCACACGCTAGTGAATCAAGCCTCACTACCCCGTCTCCCTGTGATGGAGTATCGATGCCTCTTCCTGTGTTACAGATGGGGAAACCGAGGCACGGAGCTGGGAATGGAACCGAAGGCTGAGATTGTCAAAGCCACCTAGCGGATTTGGATGCTCAATTCCCAGTCATTTGAGCGAGGATTGGGCATGCACAGCTGAGATCTCTGTGCAGACTTCCCTGCCCTCCCCGCCCCCCAGAGAAACATCCTGGGCATTTGTATCCCTGTAGGACGTAGGGACCCAGATCGAGGTTGGGGCCCCACGGGCCGGGCACTCCCTTCCCCGAAGAGCCTCTGGCTGCTGGGATGGTCTGAAAGGAGCAGAGCGCTGAACAGAGGGGCCGAGCCAGCCCCCTCTGGACTCGTCACGACTGAGTGTCTCTTTCTTCCGCCTCTCTGCCTTGGGGAGACTCGGGCAGTGCCAGGTGCTCGCACGCAGTCACTTTATTAAATAGGCTTCTGCCCTCCACGCATTGCTCCTGCCCCCCTGGCAGCATCAGGCCCATCTTCTCTAGGGCGCCACCTGCGCCCGCCTGATTGGAGCATTTGCATTCCCCCCCCCCCCGGTTATCGTCGGCAGAGCAGCCGTGTGTTCTGGGGGGCTGTGGGGGCGAGATGGGGGTCCCTTTGGGCCCTGTCTGATGATGCTTTGTTTCAGGGGTGTCCTGTGGGGGGATTTGTCTCGGCTTATCCAGCAGCGGGAGCTTTTTAGCGCACAGATGCGGCCTGATCAGATATTCGGCTTTTCCGACTGGTTGGACACGCAGAGGAGAAGGATGCCTGGGAGGCGCTTTTGGCTGAGGGGGGCGGGGGGGGGGTGTCTCTAGATGTGGCCTTGATCAGCAACCTGCTGGTGCCTCCCACATCCTTCTCCTTTAATCTCTGCTTCGTTTTTCCCCTTGCCCCGTTTCCCTTCCTGGCCTTTTTCTTTTTCTTTCCCTGGCCACTTTCTGTCTGTCTGTTTCACACCAGTCAAACGCTCCCCGCCGGCTGGAACAGAGAGGGTGCCCTTGATGCTTTCCCCAGCAGCCCTGCCCTCCGATAACCCCTCCTGTCTCCTGCTTCCTGCATTTTTGGTGCTGTTGTGACAAGAGCGAGCCCGGGAGGAATCTGGGTTTGCTGCCGCTCTGGGGCTGTTTTTTCCCCTTCCGAGCGCTGACCCTGGGTGTTACACCCCCGGAGTGCAGCTGGGTTAGGCCTGCATGATGTGTGGTCGAGTGTCCCACGTTCCTTGTGCCCCATCCCAGACCCCGCTCTGCCTCCTGGCACAATCAACCCCACCAGGCTCTACACAGAGGGACCGGTTGGTATCCAGCTGTTTGTCACGTGGCTTGGCTCGCCGTGGCCCATCTCGGCTTGCTGTGCCGGCGCAGCGCGGGCTTGGAGGGTGCCGGGTGGCTGGCACAGGGGGCTATTCAGAGAGTTATCGGGGGGCTTAATCTCACAAGCCGGCCCGAGCCGAAGAAAGGCTCCGTGTTGTGAATGCCCGATAAGGGTTGCGGCCGCAGCGGAGCGTGACGCGCTCGTCTGGAAAGGGAGAGCGTGGAAAGCGCTTTATGCCCTGGATAGATTGCTTGGATCTCGGTCGGGACTGGGAGTCCCCTGGGGGGCAGGAGGCGGCTGGCTCAGTGCGATTAAAATCCGCATCCCCTGCCTGATGGGGCTCTCTGTCTCAGAGCGACCGCCTTAGGGGACGGGGCAGTCCAGCCGTGCCGAGGCAGACAGCACACAATAAAGCCAGACACTAAGGCACAATTTGCACCCAGCGTAGCGTCCTCCTGCTTGGAGCCCGGCTCAGCTGCGTGCGGCTTTGCCTTTCTGCACTTGGGTTCACGCTGGCCACAAGCGAGTGAATCCTCCGTGCAGGCTAAGCCGGGGTGAAGGCATGAGACTAGCTCCGATCCATTCTCTTGGGCACAGGATTCTGGTCTGGTCTGGTCTGCAAATGTCCCAGATTAAACAGCTTCAAACCAAGGAGGCGACATGCGATTCCCTCAGCGTCGAGAGCAGGGCTGGGAGTGCCGGCCTCTGCTATTGTGAGCTGGCGCGGCCCGAGATGTCCCTCCGGCTATGGAATTGCCAAGTCGTATTCTATGATAATACTGTGCTCTTCTGTTCTGCCTTTGGCTGAGGCTCCTCTGGTCCTTTAAAACATCCTGTGTATTCAGGCTCGCCTCTCCCCTGCAAGGAAGCGACGTGATCACCCCTCCCCCCATTGACAGGTGGGGAAACTGAGGCACGACGCGGTGACTAGAATTGTCCGAAGTGATAAAGGGAGTTTGATCCAGGCACCGGAGCTGAGCCCAGATATCCTGAGTCCCAGCTGTATCCACCAGGCCAGCCTTCCTCTTGAACCGCGATTCTTATCTCCTTCCAGTCCACCCCCTCCCAGCTGCCGACCTCTGTTCCAGTCATTACCAATCTTCCCCTTTTCCTCCTGTCGGTTTTTCACCTCCACCCCCCAGAATGTTTCACCCCTTCTGCTGTTCGGCCCCAATCCCATTTTGCTGCCACATTTCCTGCGACGGAGTTTGAGCCTGTCAGCCGGGTCTAACAACCCCGAGTCCCCACCGGCCTGCCTCTTTGCAGCCATTCACAACAGGGCAAATTTGCACCCACTTTGCATAGGTTTAACAATGAAAACAATACTGCCTAGCTCTTACGTAACACTGGCCGAAGGAAGGCAGAATCCTCATCCCTGTTTTACAGATGGGGAAACTGAGGCATAGGGCGTTGTTGTGACTGGCCGGTGGCATAGCCAGGACTAGAGCCCAAGACTTCTGAGTCTCAGTCCAATGCTCTACCCACTAGGCTACACAGGCCAGTGGAGAATGGGGCCCAGCGTGCAGGGCAACGCAGAGTTGGGCCCCAGGAGTAAACTTTTAAAAAGCAGAAAGCACCCAAGTGACTAAGCAGCTGAAGTCCCATTTTCCAAAGGGACTTAGGAGCCTGCGACTTGTCTGGGCAGGAAAGTGATTCTGGAATCAGGTAGGGCGCGAGCTGAAAACACTACAGCTGTTCCAGAATAAGTGCGTCCACGTGGGATGTTATTCCAGAGTAGCTTGGCTGGTCGATTTCCCTCGGTAGACAAGCCCCAAGCTTTCCCATTGAAAGTCAATGGGAGAGAGGCTCCTAAATCACTTAGGGGGCTTTGGCTAATTTGATCCCACCTCTTTGTTTTGTGCGTGTCTCTCTTAGGGGGCAGGGGAAGAGCAATAAAATCATCTCGCAGCTGGAAAAGGGGAAACGTGGCGGGAGTGGAGTTATCACCACATTTATCTGTCTCGCAAGCCCCGCCAAGCACGACACCCGGTTCTCCTCACCGGATCGCCGAGCCCTTCACAACCTGTAATGGATTTATCCTCACGACGCCCCAGGGAGGCAGGGCAGTGCTGTTGTCCCCACTTTCTCTGTGCCTCGGTTTCCCCTAACTGCGAAATGGGGTTCATGCTACTGACCTCCTTTGTGAAGCGCTTTGAGATCTGCTGATGAAAAGTGCTAGGACAGAGTCTATTATTCATTATAGAGGCAGGGTGGGGGAGCTAATATCTTTTATTGGACCAACTTCTGTTGGGGGAAGGGGCAAGCTTTCGAGGGACACGGAGCTCTTCCTCAGATCTGGAGAAGGTAACCAGAGCCTCCAAGCTACATGTAAGGTAGGACTGATTGAGTATGTGGGGTTCACGCACATGCTGTAGGACACCCCTTAAAATGGAGTGGTCAGTTATGTGTTAGCAGGCAGCAGAGCGTGTTACCCGGTGTTGTGATGAGCCAGAAAACCAGAGTCTCTGCTGAGTCCATGGTTTTGAGTGGCCGGAGGAGTTATGAATTGACACCCTGGCAGCCTCAGGACACTTACGAGGCCCTGAAGCGGCTGTTTGTTTGTTGGCGCGTGCAGGCGGGCGATTTCAGTGGCCTGTCGTATTTCCCGCCGTTGGAAATGGGCTTGGAGTGTTGGTTTAGTCCAGTCCTGCAGAGCTCCCGGTCAAGTCCCGCAAATGGGGCAGGAGGAAGGGTTGCAGGATCGGGCCTGTCGTTGGAACAGCTTTGTGGGGACGGGAGGGTTGGGAAGAGGCCTTCCCCATAGGAGGGATCCGTTGGCCAACAGCCACAATCGCCGCAGGGACGGGTCTGCCCTGTAATCTTGTGGAGCCACGTGACGTGCGGCGAGGCCCCATGGAACCAAAAGAGCCTGGGTCCAAGCGGGGGCCCAAAGGTGAAGCGTGTCTCTAAAGTACAGCGTGTCGTGTTGCAGAGCTCGGGGAGCGGGAAGGCGGGGCGGCTGGCAGGGAGCCCCAGGCTCTGCAGATTACACCCTGTGCTGCCTCTCGGCATTCCTTTGGTTGGCTGATTGAACGGGGCAGCTCCAGCCGGGCTGTGGCAAGTCTGCTTCCCACACCCTGCTGGGGAGACGGTGCCATCAGATTTGGTAAACCTCCCCTCCTCCCATTTCTCCCTTGGCGTCTTGTTCGGTCTGCCACAGGCAGCCAGGGTGCGCTTGGCTTTTTCAGTGGCCCAGACGTCCAACCCAGAGAGCGTTTCCCTGCGTGTCTGGTGACTCAGCTGAAAATTCGACAGCCACCAGCTGGGAGCCGCCGATTGTCCGATCTGGGCGTCGGTCAGAATGTGCCCGCTGCCGTCAGGCGATAGCAGCCTTTATTGTGGGGGGGTGGCAAGGAGGAGACCGAGTCGGCCGGCTGCCTGCAGGAAGGGAAGGAGGAACGGGAGGTTGTTGAGCCCCAGGCCCTGGGACGTGGGATCTGCTCCAGGAAGTGTTGAGTGCCAGGGCCCACAGTGATGCCTGCCCCCTGCCCCCTTCCCGGCTTCCCCCATGCTCTGGTTCTCACCAGGGGTGTAATTGGAAGGGGACGTTTTTTTCATGCTGCCCCTGTCCTAGCAGTTCCCCTCCCCACGGCCTCCCTGGGCTCCAGCACACTGCCTTTGGCCTTCCCCAGCCGCATCCCCCTCCTCACGCCGCCCCGCCGGCTCCCCATTCACTCCGGGATCCAGTTCAAAGCCCCTGCCTCGTTTTCCCCTCAGTCCAGCCAGCTACGCAGCACTTGTCTCGCTCTCTCCCCCACCGTCTGTGCACTGGCCTCGTCTCCCTCCAGCTTCACACATGCTCCCGGCAGCCGGTGCAAGAGCCTTCTCCAGCGCAGCTCCTGCCAGTCGGGTCACTTCAGCGATACCGGTCTCGTTCCCAGGTTGTTGATCAGGGTCCTTATGCCAGTGTAGCTATTCCTGTGTGGGAAGGGGAATAAACGAATGTACGGATAGGAATTTCTCTTGGGACATGGAAACTTTTTGACTGTGCCCAGGAGCAGTTCAGGGTGGGAAATGTAGACGGGTTTCCTGGGCCAGTCTTTTTGCTCGACACCTGGATAGCGCCTATGTCACAGCCTGGCACAACAAGGCCCTGATCTTGGATTGGTGTTACCGTGACGCCAACAATGCATCACAATAATGAATTAGCCCCCAGAGGCCCAGCTGCGATCGGGGCCCCGCAGTGCCAGGCGCTGCAGACAGAGGTGAAATGAATTAACCCAGGTCACCCAGCAGGCTGGTGCCCCGAGTGCCAGCCCAGTGCCGTAACCACCAGGCCGTCCGTCCTTTCATGGGGCTGACATGGGGGGCTAGGAGGGAAGAACACAGTAATCCAACTGGAGATCTCCCTTAACCGCTTTCTTCTTGCCCCCCGACAGCCGCCGCTGGGCCGGAGAGATGGGACCTCTCCGAATGACAACGCCCCCCTGGAGGAGCCCTTCCCCTGGGTGGGGCCGAAGACAGTGCTGCTGCGGAAGAGCTCGCAGGGGGGGTTCGGCTTCACCCTCCGACATTTCATCGTCTACCCCCCGGAGTCGGCGGTCCACTCCAATGTCAAGGTAGCACTGCCTGGCTCCGTCAGCCTGGGGGGGCGTGTCCGTTTGGAATGGGCTGGTCCCCTGGGAGGAAGACCCCTCCCTCTGCTGAGTACAACGATAGCATTATTTGAGGGGGGTTGGGAGGAGCGGGGAGAGGGCAGCTGTTTTGGGTCCCCGTCCTCCCACGACAGGCCGGATGTTGATCCCTGTCAAATTCCCCAGGGTGATTCATGTGGGCGAACGTTACCGGGGTCCCCAAAGGGGAAACAACCCGAATAAGCCAATTTCCCTGGCTGCCTCCCAGCTGTTATATGGTAGAAGCCTCCCTTCAAATTCTGCCTGCTTAAGAAGTCACTGGTTCCCTCCCTCCCCACAGCCTGTGCTGGGCCGGGGGTCTGACTACCTGACCGTGATCCCTCCTGGGAATCTCTGAGTCTCTGCAATCCGATGCGCTCAGCTCAGGGTGGTCCCTGGATCCGGTGTGAGCGGCCCACAGCGCTGCCTTCCCTCTGGCCCATGGACCGTCCTGACTTCCTTGCTCAGACTGTCCATTGCCTTGGCTTGCATCTCTCCCATGTGCTTTGAGTTCTGCCTATTTCCACTGGGGACAAGCACCCCACAGTCCCCCAGTTTTTTTGCCCTCCCACCCCTCTTAAGACAAAACCCTTGAAATTCCATCTCTCAGTCCCAGGCACTGTCACTCCAAAGTGGCTCGTTCCCTCTTCCCCCTTCTCTCCCATGGTTCAACCACCCACCCCGCATTGCCCTCCACGGATGCTCTCCAGCATCGCCCCTGGTTTAAATACCTGCAGAGGCCTTGCATCATGGTGACCTCCCTCTGGCCAAGGTGGACACTGGATGAGCCTGGCCAGGGCCTTGGCTGTAGGCATGCAGGCCTCCTCCCCGGGGCTGAACATGCTGCATCCATAGCTCTCAACTCCCGCCGGCAGGACGCTCTTCTCTGGCTCCAGCCAGCTGGTGGCAGAGAAGATGGCCCCTGACGGTCCAGGGAAGGAAAACTGGCTTAGATTTCCCCACATTGTTTGTTCTTTGGTTGTGGAGTGGAAGGGCAAATGGAGGCGAATGGATCCGCTCCAGGCCTGGTGAGAACCACGGTGTCTGGCCAGTGAATGGGGCCACAGCTGAAGGAGAAGCCCCCTCCCCTCCCCCCAGCTCTCCACCACTAAACGCTACTGTCTTAATGAGAAACCGATGGCTCTGAGCGGCCACCAGCCCCGCAAACCCGCCGCTGCCTGGCGACTCTGCCTGGGTGCTCTGCCGGTCTTGCCATAGAATGGAGCGAAATAAATCCCGTAGCTGCTCAAGTTGCTACTGTGGAGCCCATGCCAGAGGCATGGTTGGTTGCCTCAAGACTATTGACCCAGAGGATTTTCCTCCTGCTTGACTGGGGCATTGGCTCATCGGGTCTGGTATCTTTCCTCCAAGAGAGGCCGATGCATGTTGCTTTTGCGGTATCCCCTACCGTGCAATGCCAAGTAGGGGGGAATTCCTTCCTGTTCGCTGCCGCCGGCGGAGGCCTCCCTGAAGCATGGCGTTTGCCTACCCGATTGGAGAGAATAGCCATACAATCGTCTCCAGCGCTGCTGTTTGACTCCCTGACCCGCTACCGCCTGGAATTGCTGTTGGCCTGGCCCCTACGGCACTGCGGATGTGGATGGGGACCTTCGCTCGCCTCCCCAGATGTACCACGGCCAGATGGCTGGTGCGTGGGGCGATCCCAGCGACGAGGGCTGGCTTGCTCTGCGATCGCTGTCGAGAAGGCTGCTGCGGATCCGGGTGTGCGGGAGCCCGGGGGAGTGTTGCAATGCCCAGCTGGGGAGCCAATCCGCTTCCTCATTCAGGGTTCTGGACCCTCTCCCGTAAGTGTGCTGCTCCCCCCCAGGGATGCATCCCAGAGCCCCCTACGCCTGTCCCCAGAAGGGGGAGTTGTGGGGCTTTGATTCTGAGCTGTGTGGAAGGGTGGGGAGCCGGGGAGCATCGCAGCCCCCCACCCCCGGCCCAGCTGCTGGCGCCCCCCGAGTTCAGGCTGAGAACTGCACCTTCGGCACACAGTTTAACCCCTTCACCGCTGACCAGCAGGCTAGACAGGCGCAGCCGATGGGCTCCCTTGAAACGGTCCAAGGGACGGGGCCTGCCCTGATGTTCCCTAGCAGGGCGCGTACACGGCAGCAAGTGGCGATTAAAGCAGCCAGCCGGGGCAGGCGATCTGGACGCTTCACCCGGCACAAGTCGTGCAAAATAACCGCCGAGTTTCAGGGGAATATTAGTTCAGCTGAGGCCTGGGTGGGGCCAAATGAGTTCTGCCCGTGGAGTGCGGCAGCATTACGGGGGGAGAGTAGGTGTATCCAGCCCCCTGCCATGGAAGGGATCCCCTGTTTGATTCCTAGATTTGCCCCCTTGGTCCCTGGGGAGACAGAGGGGTGGGGTGGGGTGGGGGGGCACAGCTGATCGCTGCAGCCTCGGGGGTTGGGGAGGAAGAAGAGGTTTCAGCGGCAGAAAATCACAGCGACGCAGGAGCTGCCCAAGCAAAAGCGCCCGAGTCTGCTCTTGTGCCCAGGGCCTGGTGTCTCAAGGGAAGCTGTCGCCCCTCCTCTGCCCCGGGGCCGTGCAGCTGACCAGTTGCACAACGCTTCCTTTCGGACCCGGCGCCCCCCTGCGCGCCTCCCCTCCCTTCCCAAGCGGGGAGCAGCCTCTGCCCTGCAGCGTGACGATTTGTCGGAACGTTTTTTGACCCGACTCCTTCGCTTTGTACAGCTGCCTCTGTTGGTTAGTGGGTGCCCGTAAATCCCCCTGTGCAAATCCCGCCCAACTGTTGGCTTTGCTGAGCGCTGGTGGCAACGAATTCCACAGGTTCGCTACATGCTGCCTCCGGCAGATTGACTGGTAGCAAATTTACAGCTTTTCAGAGTTACTGCCTGTCGGGCGGAGGAGCTCCTTGCTTTGCTGTGGCAGGAGGAAGAGAAGTGGTGGCTGGTTTCTTCGTTAACCAGTCATTATCTATAAATCATCTCCCACCCAGCTCCTCTCTAACCGAAATAGGACAAGCCTTTTTTATCTCCTCTCCGGGACCTCTTAACAATCCGAGCTGTAAAACCCCAGGGACCACTCAATTCGACTTGGACTGCTCCCGAAAGGTATTTGTGTAAAGAGGAAGGATGATCGTATGGGTCAAGACCCTTGGCTGGTACTCAGGAAACCTGGGGTCAGTTCCTGCCTCTGCCACCGACTCCCTGGGTGACCATGGGTAAGTCGTTTAATCTCAGCCTGCATTCTCCAGCCTGTACAACGGAGAAAGGAAAGATTATTTCCCACCTTCCGTCTTGCCTGCTTAGATGATAAGCTCTCATTGGAAGGAGCTGTCTCTTGCTGCCTGTGTAGACCCTCTTCCACCCCCGCCCTGAGCTCGGTTGGGGCCCTAACTTCCGCTATAGTTAACAACATGTAGAATACATGCCTAGTTCATGCATGAAGGTATTTACAGCTTTGGCGTGTAAGCCAGGCGGCCGCGGGCACGTGCCCAGTTGCACGTGGGGCACGCCGTGGTTTTCCCGCGTCGTTTTGCAGCCTGGAGTTCATTTTGTGCTCGACACAGGACCACATTGGCCCCTCTCCGCTCCGTCCTCGGTTCGACTGCCACCCTCCGCCCCACAGGCGGCTGCGTTTCGCTGGTGCTGTAGGGTAGGTACTTGCCGTGAAATCTGCCCGAAGAACCCGCTCCAGCGGCTGACCTGATTGGGTGGAGGTGGAGTGGGACGGTACCTCCCTGTGTTTGGGGCAGATTGCCTTACGCGGGCAGCTGGTAAAATACTCCAGGACGAACATCTGCCAACTTGGAATTTCATTGGCTGGAGACGTGAGACCCTTTGGGGCGGGGAGCATTTAACGACGGAGGTACACGCAGGGCTTTCTCATAGCTGCTCAGGACTGGTTCCTTCGCTAAGTCGTTTCCTCCCCCTGGCCGCCCGACTTGTTTTGGGAATCAAACAGCGTCTTGTCTCCAGGGGGCCTTTGATCTTCCCACCACGTATTTGCAGACTTCGAAACGTCTGACAATAGCACCCAACTGTTAGCCCCTTTCCCCGTCCTGCTCCACGATGGATGCGAGGAGCCCGTTAAAACGGAGCTTTGTGTGACGGCAGCATCTGGAGTCATCTGACATTGAGACGTGTCCCTCGGCTGCCTCGCAGCATCGGGGAACGTGTGGCAGCGAGACAGGACTGCGGTACCTCAGCATCAAATCCTGAAGCCTCCAGCACAGAGACCTGGCTCTCTAACCTCTGCTGTGCGCGGAACCGCGACGCGACTGCCCAAAGCACAAGGCCCAGGGACCCCCTCGGCTGTATCCCAGCCCAGGACCTGAAAACCTTCATCCAGAAACTCTGACGCCGAGCCCTGGCTGCATCCGGGAGCTGTTCAGAAATCCCTTCCCCGGACACAGGCCTGCTTTTCTCCTGCTGCGTGACAGGGCTCCGACGTGGGCCTGACTCCTGTCTGCCTTTCCCCGGGGCGGCCTGGTGCAGAACGGGCAGCGTGAGTGCGACGAGACCACCCGATAACTCCCTTCCGCGTGGGACCGTGGCCTGGCCGCTTTCCCCTCCACCCCCTTTCCCAGCACTGCCGAGCTGTCCCAGCGAGCGGCGGGGATCCCAGGCACCGAGGGGCCTGTCCCGAGCAACCCCCAACCCCAGCACTGTTTGCTGGCGGCAGTTCATTCAGATTCAGCGTCTGGCCTGGAACTGCTGACCAGGCGGGACTCAGCATTGCGGCCGGAGCCAGCGCCTTTGTCTGGGTCACTTTGGAAAGGAAAAGCAGGTTTCTGCCAGGCCCGTTCAAAGGCTGCCTGGGGTCTGGAATCGCTTGGATTCTCTCCCCTCTCTTCTGTGTGGTGCCCTTCAGACAAAGGGGGACCTGTCTTGGAGAGCCCGGTGACCCCTGGGGCACTCCATCCTTACAGGTTTTTAAGGCCCGGCTTGACAAAGCCCTGGCTGGGATGATTTAGTTACGGATTGGTCCTGCTTTGAGCAGGGGGTTGGACTAGATGACCTCCTGAGGTCTCTTCCAACCCTAATCTTCTGAGAGTCCATGCAGCCCCCTGCCTGACTCTGTAGTGCCCCCATCTCCAGCTCTCGTCACGCCGCTCTCTGAGTCGCTAGTGGGGTTTATCCTCGCCGTGCCCTGTGCTAGCCTCATTGTCCAGCTGGGGGAGCGAGCCCCAGGGCAGGTTCAGTGACTTGCCCAGGTCTCCTGAGTCCCTGCCCAGTGCCTGATCCACTCGATCATCCAACCTACTTCTTGCACAATGTCTCACTTTTGCCTCCCTTCCCACACGTGGGTGCTGTGGAGTGTCTCCCCCTCACCCCGCCACTTGCCTGCCCACACTAAAAATATAAGTCCCCCCAACTGTGCAAAATGGGCCTGGAAATGTACCAGCCCAAGCACCCAATCTCCTTGCCCGCCATCCCTGGATGCCAATAGGTGCAAAAGGGGGTGGGTGTTTTACTCGCCCGTAAATAACACCGATGACACCTCTACTACTCTCCCAGGGTGAGCAGATCCTTTCCCAGGCTGCTGTAACCAGCTCCCACCCATCCAGAAACCTCCATCCGGCCTCCTTTCTGCCTCTGCATTTCTTGAAGCATCACAGGGCTCCCCGACCCTTGCTTCCCGCAAGTGCCCAGGAGGGAGGTGTGATCCTGTCTAGGACAGGTGCAGAACAATGCCAGAGGATGTCGTGAAGGCCAAGACTATACCAGGGTTCAAAAAAGAACTAGATAAATTCATGGAGGACAGGTCCATCAATGGCTATTAGCCAGGATGGGCAGGGATGGTGTCCCTGGCCTCTGTTTGCCAGAAGCTGGGAATGGGCGACAGGGGATGGATCACTCGATGATTCCCTGTTCTGTTCATTCCCTCTGGGGCACCTGGCATTGGCCACTGTCGGTAGACAGGACACTGGGCTAGATGGACCTTTGGTCTGACCCAGTCTGGCCGTTCTTATGTAATGAGCGTAGGGCCTAGTGATGAGAGGATCGGGAAGCACCCGGGATCCCCGGGCAAGGGAGCCCGAGTTAGGCCTGGAAAGAGCAGGAGGGAGATTTGCACCTGGGATCAAGGCCCTGAATTGGGGGCTGGTGCTTGGCAGAGGGACCCATGAATTGATCAGGGATGCTTCAGGCGTAGGGTCCCCTCGTGGGTGCTCGGAGCGAAGGGCAGCTGTTCCCGGGATCAGAACCGCCGGCTCTCGGGTGGTGGGAAGCAGGGGAGTGGGGGGGGAGCCGGGCCCCAGGCCAGACCTGGGGGGCAGGTTTCGGTGGAACTGACTCAGCAGGGAGTGAGACAGGAGCTCTGCATTCTGCGCAGCGCCGGCATCACACCTTTCCGTGCCGCGGGGGAGCCAAACCCCCACGACCCCTGGGTTGCCTGGCCTGGCACAGGAGCCGGGGCAGGCTGGAGGGGAGGGGAGAAGCAGGGTGGGGCTGCGGAGGAGGAAGCCTTGGGCTTAAGGGAACTTTCCCATCCCACTCCCTTCCTGCGGCCCCAGGAGTTCAGTAGCTGGGGGTGTTTGTATCCCCCCCCCCCACTCACCAGCTCCACTCTCCTCGCGCCGAGAGTCCCCCGGGCTGCAGGGTGGGACGGCGTGTCCAGGCTCCCCTGCCTGGAGGTTGATCAATCTGTGCCCCCCAGCCAGGCGGGGATCCCAACGTGGGACCTACCTGCCACGCTCGCAGGCTGCATGTCCTAACAGGGCCCTGCCCCCACTTCCCCGCTTCCCATTGACCCGGAGCTGTGGGTTAACGTGGGGAATCCTGGCATGTGACTCTTGGAAGCTTGTCCCCAGCTCATGCCCTCCAGGCGACCTAGAAAGTGACATTCAGGGGAGCCCAGCAGGGCTGGAGTCTGAGAAGTCTCGGGCGTACCTTGGAGCATCCCCTCTGACTGGGACCAGCTGGGGTCAAGCCATGATCAGAAACATCAGCTCTGAGTTCGGAGGGATCCTCCCCCACCCCCCGCTTGCTCCCAGCCCATCCCCACGTCTGTCTCCCAAAATCCAGACGCCTCCTTCGCTCCCCCCTCCCAGCTCCAGATCTTGTCAGCTCGTGTCGTGCCATAAATAATGCAGCACCGCGAAGACGGCCCCTCCGGCCGAAACCGGCACGTGGCCTCCCGTGATTCACCCTCGATAATCATTACAGCGCTAAATATAGCCACGCTCGCGGCTTGGGACCGGCCTCCAGAGAGCATCACCGGAGCAGCGCTTCCGGATGGGGGAGACTTTCAGCCCCCCGCGGCGGGGCGCTCCCTTTCCCTCTGCCAGTCCCTCTGTTGGCGTGGACGCTGTGCCTGGTGATTAGGGTGGCACCATCAGCTTTCTTCCGAGCCGCCCTGCAAGGTTTTGGCCCTTGTAACCCGGGGTTGCTGCCTCCAGATCACCCCCTTATGGCACAGGGCGGCCCTGCAGCACCCAGCCCTCGGTTTCCCTTCTCGGGTCTTCACAAGAACTCTGCAACCCAAAATACTTCACAAGGTTCTGTCTGGTGTATTGAGTCCTGGCAACGATGTCTCCCCCCGCTGCCCCCCCTGCACCCCTCCCCCCCGAAAAAAGGAATTCAAACCAAACCCACCGGGTCACACCTCGGAGCACCAGGCCAGGCCTCCCTTCGCTAGCATCTCCCCATATGTGTCTCCCCTGCTGTCTCAGAGACGTCTGCAATGCCATAAAAACCCCGTGGCATCAGTCTCAGATCCCAGGTTAATTGTCTCGGCCTGCGGGGCTGTTCGCGTTTGGGCTGCGGCTGGATCCGCCCCCCTCGTGCGGTGTCAGAGCCCTGGCCCGAACGTCTACACTGCTATGTATAGCCCCGATCGCTCCTCTGAAGCCCTTCTGCTTCCCTTGCTCATTGTCACGTTGCCCATCTGGGATTCCCGTCTGACGGGACGCGGGAGAGGGCTCAGAGCCGGCCTCCCCCGGCTGTCGGAAGCTGGTAGCTCACCAAGAGCAGGGAGCTGGTCTCCTGGGGACGGAGTGGGTGGGATTTGCAGTGCTGCCTGGGGGATTTAAACACCCAGTCCCCATTCAGTTTAATGGGAGCTGAACGTCCAAATCCTTTAGGCTGCTTTGCCGATTTTTCGATTGCTCTGCAGTGACCCCTTTGGCTGACTCGGGAATGGCAGGCAGGGGACAGGGAAACAGGGTACCCCGAAGGGCTCAGGGGGAATGTCTGTTTCCCCAACCTACTGGTCCTTCCCAGCCCACGACGGTGCCTTGATTGGTCCGGGTGGCTCCATCCCTCATTGCCTCTGCTCCAGACCCAGCCAATCCTGATGGGGTTGAATTGGCACCTTCTGTTTCCCTCCGGCAGTGCCAGCTGCCCACGGCATCCCACAGCGATCACCCCAATCGCACCAGGGTCGCCCCTCCTGACACAGGCTCCTGTTGTGGGGTGAGAGGATTTACCCTTGCGGTGGGGGCCCAACTTTACGTTCCAACCAGGGGCCGGCAGAGGCTACTCAAGGGATCCCCGATCATGGTGCCCCGCCCCCCAACTCCTGGAGCGGCGCTGACCCCTATGGGAGAGAGGAGATTACAGCTTCATTCTCCAGCAGGGCCCTGGGTGAGCACAGCCCACAGCCCGGTGGCCCCAGGGGGCTGTGATTGTTTCTTCCGGGGAGCAGGGGAGCCGAGTTTGCACCCACCCTCCCGGCAGCTGTATGAGTGGATCAGGGCTTCCTCTGAGGCCGTCAGAAAGGGCAAACCTGCCGTGGCGCTCTCCCCTTGGCTAGTCCCCCCATGGCCGGAAGCTGGGATGGCCGTTATACAGTCGCTGTGAGGGAGAATACACCCCCTCCCCCCCCGCTGAGTTGGATGTGCTGACGCCCAGGGAGATCCTGTGTCAAGAATTAATTTTACCCTCTGGGCAGTCCGGGCGGCAGAGGGAGGATAAGAAGGCTCCAGGTCACTTTGCTGGTGTTTCGGTGCCCCAGAGGTTACCCGTGCTCCCTGCTGCCGGGTTCCCCCCCTTCGCGTTAATCAGCCGTCCCGAGGGATCTGCCCCTCTCCCCACGCTTTCGGACTCCTTCAAAGCCTCTGTGACATTGGTCTCTCTCTCTTCCCTGTGCAGGAGGAAGAGAATGGAAACCGAGGAGGTAAGCACCCATCTCTGGCACCCTGCCGCTTGTCTCGTCTATGCACGTGCGTGTGTGTGTGTCACGTGTGTGTGTCACGTGTGTATGTGTGTGTGTGTGTCCCCCCGTGTGGCCAGACACGTATGGGTGTCCGTGTGTGAAAGGGAGCCGATTGGTGCTCTGGCCTGCGTTACCGACCAGCCCACACTCAGTACCTCCCCGCCAGGGAAGTGATTGCGGACGATGGTGAGCAGCGGATCAGTGTAGCAGCCGACTGGCCGGGCAGGGAGGGGGGATCTTTCCAGCACAGACGAGTTACCCAGCTCCCCTTAGCGTGAATGGCCAATCTGCTGAAATAAACCTAGGCCGGAGCTGAACCGGCTCAGCGATTGAGTGGCAGCTCCGTCGCACGCAGAGATGGACAAGCTGGGCACCCCCGATGCCAAGGGAGGCTGCCCTGCCTGCTGGGGCGAACTCAGGAGGAAGCCCGGGTAGAGATGCTGTGGTACGATCCCCCTAACATCCCAGCCATTCGGGGGTCTCTGTCCCCTTCCCCCGCTTACTAGCGATTGCATTATTCATCCCCGAATCCGTTAGGTGATGCCCCATTGGCAATACCTAGATCTGCAGCTTGGGCACTTCCCCACATCTCCGCCCCAGCTAGGACCTTCCCGACTAGATCCCACACCCAGCTGGTTCTCCCACCTCTCTCGGCTGCCCGGATGCTCTTCGTTGGCTCCGGCTGTGTGCCGGCCGCAGACCGGGTGCTCCTGGGAAGGGATAAAGCTGGTTTCGGTGCTGTTCATCCCTCCCCAGGCTGGGAACTGACTTGCCCTAGATTTACAGCGTTTCCCCTCAGGGAGGCTGTGCTAATGCCCAGCTGGGGACATTTTGGTTTGGGGGGATCGGAGGGTGCAAAGCGACTCCCTCAGCCTGCCGGCGGGTGCTTTGGGTGCACGTCACTGGCTTTCACCTTGTTTGTATCTGGATTCTAGGCCGCGGTTTCTTGGTGTCTTGCCCCAGCCAAGAGCCCAGCAGCTGCTCTGGGGGTTACAGTGCAAGACAGGCCCTCTGGCTCTCAGCCCCCGTCGTGTTGTGTCTGAGACAAGCGTAACGCTTGGGCAGTGGGCTAGCAACTGTGAGAGTCAGGCAGCCAGGCTGAGTCTTGGGCTGTGCCCTCCCTGGCCGCAGCTCCGCCAGTGCTCTCCGATGTGACTGGCAACCCCTCCGCCAGCCTTCCTGTCATGGGGCCCATCTGCAGCTCTGGCCTGTGGTCTCCCTGCTGTTCCACTCTTGGGCTCCCCCTGTGCACAGCTCTGCAAATACTTCTCAGCCCCAACACTCAGCCTCCTTCTGCTGTTCCTCTTCTGGGCACCCCCAAACCCCCACAGGTCCGTCCTCAATCCCGACCCGCAGCCCCTTCTGCTGCTCTGCTCCTGGGTCTCCCTCGCGTCTCTCCCAGCGCATCTCAATTCTGTTCCTATCCCGGGCTCTCCCCCTCCTAACCCCTAGCTCTGGGGATGATCCACCTCCATCCTGGCCTACAGGGGTGCCCAGCCTGGCGCTGCCCCCCAGCCTGTCCTGCAGCACCCATGCTCTGAGGCCTCTCCCTGCACAGGGATCGCCAGCCCTGCAGAGTCATGGGGCGGGGGGGTGGGATTGGCCTTGTAGACAGATCCCAGACCAAGCTCCGGTCAGGACCCTAGAGGTGTACAAGTGTCCGTGCCTGAGTGGCGTCTGCTGAGGCCCAGGGGGGGCAGCGCGGGCGCTCCCGGGAGGGCACCTGGACGTGGCGGGGAGCCGTGACTTAGTGACCGAAGCTGCTCTTGGTTTGGCTTTGTGCAGAGGACAGGTCTGAAGCCCAGCACCCAGCCTGCACCTCCAGGCTGGAGTTGAGTTAACCGGATCTGATGCAGTCAGAACGGATAGCCACACGCCGGGCTTGACGGAGAACTTCCAGCCCTGTGGGGAGGGGACTGGCTGCAGAGGAAGCACGTCTGGAGGCTGGAGGGGGGCCCAGGTGATGGAGCAGGGCGCACACGGGTTACTCCTCAGGCACATTTCCTGCCCCTTCCTGCTCTGCCGTTCCCTGCCCGTAACCCTGAACCACCCACAGCCTCTTGCTGGGACAGCAATCCCTGGCGGCCAAAGCATTGTGGGATGGGGTGGGGCGTGGCAAGAAATCGGGGCTGGGGGTTGGGTCCCAGGTGGGGAGAGGTTGAGAACCACCAGTTGAAGAGGGGCTGAAACCTTCCTTCCCTCCCGCCCAGGAGGACCTTGTCCCGCTCTCAGCTAACGTACGGCGCCCGAGGACCAGGTTGTTCCTCTGGGTCCTGGCCTTTGAGGTCTGTGTTTGTCGGTGTGGAGCTGCAGTGCTGGAACCTGCTGGTGGTGGTTTTAATTGCGGCGTGTGTTGTGTGTGTAGCCAGTGTGTATGCATGTGAGTGTCTTGTGTGCGTATGACTTGTGTGTGCGCTCAAGCACATGATACTGTGTATATGTATCCAGTACACTCGAGCGTGTGTGTGTATCCAGTGTGTGTGCATGTAGCTCTGTGCGTGTGTAGCCAGTACACACGAGCGTGTGTGCTCATGCACGTAGTTCTCTGTGTCGCCAGTACACACGAGTGTGTGTGTGTATCCAGTGTGTGTGTGCGCTCATGCACATAGTTCTCTGCGTGTGTAGCCCGTACACATGAGCGTGTGTGTGTATCCAGTGTGTGTGTGCGCTCATGCACGTAGTTCTCTGCGTGTGTACCCCGTACACACGAGCGTGTGTGTGTATGTTCATGCATGTAGTTCTCTGTGTGTGTAGCCCATACACGAGTGTGTGTGTGTGTGTGTGTATCCAGTGTGTGTGTGCACTCATGCACGTAGCTCTCTGCGTGTGTAGCCCATACACATGCACGTGTGTGTGTATCCAGTGTGTGTGTGCTCATGCATGTAGTTCTCTGCGTGTGTAGCCTGTACACATGAGCGTGTGTGTGTGCGCGCTCATGCACGTAGTTCTCTGCGTGTGTGTGTCCAGTGAGCACGTGTGAGTGTGTGAGTATACAGCATGTACCCATCTTTCCTGTGAGGGACCCACCTGGTGCCGAGCTCCGGTCTCTGACGCACTTTCCCTTCCCTTTCCCGGCGCAGGTCCCCAGCGGAGCCGCCTGGAGCCCATGGACACCATCTTTGTGAAGAATGTGAAGGAAGATGGGCCTGCACACCAGGCTGGCCTCCGCACTGGTGAGGGAGCCCCCCACTGGGTACCATGCCCCCCACTGGGTGGGGGTGACCTGAGGGACTGTACTGGGAAAGCCAGTGGCAAAGTGCTCCTGGCGGGGATTGAAATCCAATGGACTGAGGGCTCACATTGGAAACAGACCGAAAAACCCTTCCAGTGAATTCAAACGCTTGGTAAACAGCTGGGGGTGAACAGGGCTTTGTTAAAGATTCAAACCCACGTTCTGGACTGGGGTCTCTAGGGTTACACCCCTTGACATTGCTGGGGTCTTTAGGGTTACAAACAAGCAGGCAGAAAACAATCTTTAGGCCAAATCAAGGCACAAATTTCAGTGCCTGCCCTGTCTGTCTGCAGGGGCCCAAGGGACAAATCTGGCAGGCGCCTGTCTGCAGAGCACAGGGCATGAGCTGAACCCCACTGAATACCAGGGGAGGCGCCGATGGAGGTGGGAGCAGAGAGGGAAGGAGACTGGCACTCTGTGTATTAGCAGCAAAGCCATTTCACACAGAGGAGCGGGAGAGAAGCTTTGATTCCTTCTAACTCCAGCGAGTCCTGCCAGTCTCCCTCCGGCGCGTCTCTCTTAGCTCCGTTCAGCTTGGGGGGGGAACCGGTGGTGGAGCCTGGGCCAGAGCCAGAATCGCTTCTCAAGCGGTAATTAACTAATGGGGGGTGGGGAGTGGAAGTGCGTCCTGGGTGCACGGGACGTGGCTGGGGCTTTCACTGCAGATCCCCTAACGGGTCCGTAGTCCCTGGCTCCACCCAGAGGACACCTTCTCAACCCCTTCCATGCTCCTGGGCTGCTCTTCTTCGCTGTGTGCCAGCCACGTAGCCATCCTGCAGCGCCCGGGGGCGTGCCCCTGCCCTCCGGCGGCGGGCTGAAAGGGGGGGCGTTGGGGCATAGGGTCCCTCCGGGAAAGAAGGGAGTCGCCATAGCCCGGTGGCAGCAGAACCTAGGGAACCCCATAAGAGAACCTCACTGGACAGGCCTCGCCTCAGAGCTCACAGCCTGGGGGAAAACGTCCTTGTCCTTGTGTGACATTTGTCCATACGGCGTCCTGTCCACCCGAGTGGATCGTTCGCTCCAGGCTGTGGCTAGGGGCAGAGGGAAGGGGCTTTCTCTCTCTCCCCCCACCTTGCCCATTGCTCTATCCTACGAGCTCTGAAAGCAGTTGTCTGCTGCCACCATCTGCTGGTGCCCACACGGAGCAGCGCAGGGGCTGGCACTTTTGGACCCCCAGGTGTCGGTGGCGACAGCAGTAACCGTTCTGCCAGCGCTCAGGGTGGGGATGGCATGTGCCCGGCTAAAATGACCAGGCAGTAAACCGGAAGGAAGGCGCTGAGTGTTGTATCCTCTGGGCCAGCCGTCAGCTGGCACGAACCTGGGGCGCTCCCTTGTCTTCGGTGGAGCAGTGCCGAGTGAGGCCAGGCGAGGGTCCCGCCCTGCCGTGGCTCCCTGGCCCAGCCGCTGAGCGCTCGTGAACAGGGACAGGGCTGCAAAGGGGACGGGTCGTCTGCCCGACGGGCTGAGGCAGGAGAGCAGTCGGAGACCAAGCCAGCTCCGTGTGCGCAAAGGCAAGAATGATTTCCAGCGCCATTGCTAGGGACAGAGCGGGGCTCTCTTAACTCCGCTGCCCCTCCTCCTGCGAGGTGCCGAGTGCCCCCACGGGTAGCGGCATGCTATGGGCGGTATCGCACGTTGCTATGGTTACCGCCAGCTGTGCTCGCTCCCGGTTGGCTAGCTGCTCTCCCATTCACGCGTGGGCCCGCGGTTATGTTCCCTCTGCAGGAGACCGGCTTGTCAAGGTGAACGGGGAGAGCATCATCGGGAAAACCTACTCCCAGGTCATAGCGCTGATCCAGAACAGGTGAGAGCATGCTTGTGCCACAGGGTGGGGGGCCGGATACGCCCCGGGGCGAGACTGCTGGCTGAGACAAAGTGCCCCCTGGGGGCTCAGGCCAAAAAGTTCACACTCAAATCCGCCATCTAGGCCCAGATCCTCAAAGGTGCGTGGGCGCCTAACTCCCAGTGGGGCCAGTGCTAATCGGGTGCCTAAACACCTTGGAGGAGCTGGGCCCTAGACCAAGCTTTTCCAAAGTGACGAGTGATTTTTGGGTGGCCACCTTGAGACACCCCAAGGGGCCTGATTTGCATGAAGTGCTGAGGTCTGGCCCCAGGAAGGTGGGTCCCCATCGCCAGGCACTTGGGAAAAAGCCGCTTATTTATGTGCCCCAGTATGGATTACTGGCAGGTGCCGGATCAGCTGCCGTACTCGCCCTCCGGCGGGTGTGGGCACTGCTGCCCACGTTGCCGGGACACCACAGGGCAGCTTAATTCCCCGACTCCTTTGCCCTAAGATGTTGCCTGTGGCGGTGCTGGTGAAACCTGGCGTGACAACAAATCAGCCAGATTTGGGGCAACCCTGCTCCTCTTCTCGCCGGAGGGCCAGGGGCGCAGGTCGGCGCGGAAGGGAGTTGCAGCGTTTCAGTCTGTCCAGCGCTGAGTTGATGGATGTGGGAGAATTTCCTACCTCCCCTTCGTTCTCACGCGCTCCCTGACACACCGAAAAGGGAAGAAAGAAGCCAGTGTGTGTGTGTCTGTCTCTCTTTGGAGCTGGGATTTAATTAATGACCTGGATTTGTGTGTGTTGCACTCTGTGTGTAACTACTGATTAGATAGGGGAGATAGAGGGGCAAACCTGACCGTGATAGCTCCTAAATATAGCACCTGGGGAACGAACCAAATGAAAGTGATCTGGATACGAACTAAATATAAGATACGGCCCTGGGTGCTAAATGCATTTGGAAAAATACCCGGTGGCAGTCAGCAGGGGAGGGGAATGGTGGGGGCTATATGCTGTTGACTGGCTCTCAAACTGAAATGGGTTTTCCTGGGGGTTTGTTGCAGTTTCTTGCCATGGCTTGTGCTTTTCGCTAGTTGAGAGAGAAATAAGCAACCGCTGTCACCAAAGGAACAGGGAGTGGTCGTGTGGCTAGAGCAGGGGATGCGGAACCAGAACTCCTGGGTTCCAGGCCTGGCTCTGTGATGGAGCATGGTCTAATGGTTAAAGCAGGAACTGGGAGCTAGGGCTTCTGGGTTCTATCCTGGTCTCTGGGAGGGAATGTTGGCTAATGGTTAGAGCAGGGACTGGGAGCTAGGGCTTCTGGGTTCTATCTTGGTCTCTGGGAGGGAATGTTGGCTAATGGTTAGAGCAGGGACTGGCCCTAGGACTCCTGGGTTCCATTCTGCTCCCTGTGAGGGTATGTTAGAGCAGGGGGACTAGGGGTCAGGACTCCCAGCCCTTTTCTCGATGCAAGTTTGCAATGGTGGGCTTGGCAGAGCCGACTTGGGAGGAGGGACTGAAGGAGAGAGGGTGGGCGAGTGCCTCCCGGGGATGGGGAGGGGCCCTGCTCCGACTAAGGGAGAGGTGAGATGAGCTACAGCCATGGAGGGGACATGGTGCAGCAGGTGCCTTTGCCAGGTGCGCCGCTCCGGTTAGCGGGCGGCTGTGTGGCCTGTGAGTCAATGCCCAGCCCAGGGCTGGATCTGAGAGCTGTTGCTGGCTGTGCACCCCCATGCAGCTAGTGGGGAGGGGGGGTGGGGCGGTGCGTAGCTACACGGTGACAGGTCCTGTCTTTTGCATGTGGCGTTAAGACAAAGTCTTTCCTGTCCCCTGGGAAGGAAAATGGCCCATCGTGGCGGCTTGGCCGCTGTCTCCTCGGGGAGTAACAGCAGCGTCTACTGTCCCGGGCTGTGTGTGTGAGCTGCTGCGGCTGCATGGGCCCTGGGCTGCTGGGATCTTCCGGCTCCAACCCTTGGAGTAAAACCGCTGCCCTGCGAATCCCCAGCCCAGTTCTCGTGCAGTAGCCTGGGGCTGCGATGCTGCAGATCTGCAGCCTTTAAACGGTGCCGGGGAATTTAACTTTAAAAAAAAACCCACCATCCTTGTTCCTTCGGCGTTAACTCCTACTAATCAGATACCCCTGCCCCTGGCCGCAGCCAGCCAGACACCGGGTCGGTGGGGATTGAACCCTGGACTTCCAGCACCAAAAGCACACGCCTCAGTCACTTGAGCTTCGAGGGTAAATCCCAGAGCTGCCTGTCAGTTGCAGGCCTTGCCTCCTTCCCAGCCACTCGCACAGCATCAGGTGGGGAGTGCTGTCCTGTGCGTCTGGAACCCACCTCGGCTGCTGAGTCCTGGCGTCCGGTCGCTGCCTCTGGTCCCGGCGGGGCTCGGCGCCTGGCTGCACGCGGTATCCGGACCCTGACGCGCTCTGCCTTTCCCTCTCTCTGCAGTGACGATGCCTTGGAACTCTCCATCATGCCCAAAGACGAGGACGTCCTCCAGCTGGTGAGCGTTTTGCTGCTGAACTCTCCGGGTGCTAAGCAGGGTGCGCCACGCCCTGCACAGAGCCCTTCCCCCTTACTGGTGGGTGGGACTGACCCAGAGCCCCTAGCCGGGCATTCTTCGGGCAGTGGGGCTGGGCACTGCCGCTCTCCAGGGTACCAGAGCAGATGACAGTGTGGGGGCCACATGGGCACCTTGTCAGGTGCACCTGAGTCACCCTCATCTTACCCGTGGAGGGGCAGCCAGCAGAGAGAACAGCTCCCCGCATTCAATACGCCTCCGTGTGGCCCTGTTGCATGCTGGGACTTGTAGTCTCCGCAGGGACGTGTCCAGTTATGAAAAGCAAGGGGCCGTGTGTTGTGCAGTAGCAGCTTTTCGGGCTGCACGCTGGCCTAGCCCTGCTTAACCTTAGCTAGCCAGTATTCTGCAAGGCTGCCAGGCGTGCGTCATGCCCAAGAGGGTGCGTGTGGCCTCCAAGGAGCTGATGGGACAGTGGGAGGCTGAGGGCTGCCAGATCAGCATGACGAGGCTGATTGCAGGGGGAGGGTTATCTGGGCAAACCTGATGTTGGGGCCCTGCTCCAGCAGATTAGCAGCGGCCATCTGTGCGAGTGGTGTGAACCGTGGTACTTAAAATCCCTCGCGCCTGAGCCCCTCCCTCGATTGGGGGTGAGGCTGGTGGAATTTGGGGGGGGGCTTTAGGGTTTCCTTTAATAGCAGCCTGACGGGGTGTCATTTTCTTGGGGTGCCATGCATCAGTTGGGGTTGGTGTGTTCTGAATTCAAGGCTGGTTGCTGGGATTGGGGGTTTGCCAGCTCTGAATGCTGCTGGCCTGTTCATCTCGACCCTGTTTGAAATCCATTCCCGTCTCCTGCCCTGGGCTGACTGGCCACCTCCTCTGGTTGCAGCTGCAAACATCCACTGCGCTGGGAGAGCGGGGAGGGATGGAACGAGGAAGGGGCACCCGGGGCGGGGGGGGGGGCAGCGTGCGAGGAGGGAGATGGAATAAAGCCGACCCTGGTTGTAAGTGACAGATCATTGGGTGTTGGGCTGGGGTCGGTCGCCGTGACGTGGCTGTTGGGGGGTGGGATGGAGGTAGGACCATCCCAGATCACCCTGCGAGAAGAGGCACGTCTAGCAGTGCAGGGAATGAGCCAGGGGTGGATGGGGGGAGCTTGTCCAGAGATGTGGTGGCTTCACCATCACTCCGAGCCCCTCCGTGAAGATGGGGGACGTTTCTGGGAGACACGCTGTAGTGCCGCCCGCGGGTGGTCGGGCTGGGTGTAGGAATCGCTGGGCAGGCTTCCATGGCAGGTCGGACTAGATGCTCCCAGCGGCCTGCAGTTCCGTCCCCGGGCAGGTGGGCTGAGCTGTGTTAAAGGAGCGGTGCCCCAGGGAATGGAGGAGGGGGACAAAGTCATCGGAGCCCACTGACCCCACTGCCAGGGCGCGAAGCAGCACCGGGTCATCAAGGCATGATTGACACAGGACCCACCCCCTCTTCCCCACTCTTGGATGCTGGCTAGGGGGTGAGGGGAGTTTGTCTCCTTGGGCAAGAAAGATCCTCCGTTCGGTCCCCATCCCTTAGAAGCTTGGGTGTCAGCAGTACGCTGGGGGGCGGGGAGGGCAGAGCTCTTGTGATCCACCCGCCCTGAGGCCATACAGAGCAAGGGGAACCCCAAACGTACCCAAGGCCTGCATGAGAGCCACTCCCAGGGCCCCGGAGCATCACAGGCTACTCTAGAGCCATCAGGGAAGTCCCTGGGTTCCAAACCCTCCAGCTTCAGGGCCTTCGCAACCACTGGGGTCAGGAAGGAACGGCTCCCCTGGGCAGGTTCGGGGTTAGTGCCTAATTGCCTGGTTTGTGTTGGCACTACTGTGATATACAGGACAACAGAGATCAGGGCCCCATTGTGCTGGGGGCTGCCCAGACACACAGTATGAGACAGTCCCTGCCCCGAAGAGCTTACAGTCGAAATAGACAAAGGGTGAGAGGGGAAACTGAGGCACCAAGCGGGGGCCTGGCATGCCCAAGGTCACCCGGCAGGTCAATGGCAGAGCGGGGAATTGGAGCCCTTTTGCACCTTCCTCTGATACGTCTGGGGCTGACCTCTGGCGGGCTCAGGGTCCCAGCCTAGCTGGGCCGTGGCTGCGATCAGGCGGGGCACGTCCTCTCGAGTTACCCCGGGGATGAATTTGGCCCAGCTCTCCTCGGCCAAGGCACCGGCCTATGGGTGTGTTTGGAGCGACTGGTTTTTGAACCAGGGCGGTGCAGTTTCGGGTGTCTGCCTGCCTGCGTCTGTCTTTCTGTCTGTGCGTGTGATGCAGCCGACCCTCCTGGAGCAGGGCCGCAGAGGAGACCCAGGAGGTGCGAAAGGAGCTGGATGCCAAGGGCCAGCTTTGTTTCCCGGCTCGGATTCCAAGGAACCTTTGTGTGGGTTTCCCCGGCCCGGTGCTGGGCTGGGGGCGTGGGCATTCCTGCGGTGTGCGGCTCCGGCGGCCAATGGCAGGCCTCAGCCAGGAGCTCCCTGCAGCTCGGGAGGGGGGGGGGGGGGCTCTCCTCCCTCCCGCCTCAGGACGTCCCAGTCGCAAAATCCCCAAACAACTTAAAAGGAAAAATTGAGAAGGAAATGTTAGTCTGGGCCAGGGCTGTGCCCGGGGAGCGGCCAGCCGAGGGAGAAGGCTGCCGGATTGAGGGCGGTAAAGAGCTCTGTGCTGCCGATGCCTGTGTTACATGGGATCCTGGTAGTCGGTGCGTATTATATTATTGTTCGATCGTCTATCTTATTCGGATTGAACGTGTTTATTACGGTAGTGCCGGAGCCCACCGAGAACAGGGCCCCATTGTGCCAGGCGCTGTACAAGCCTAGAATAAGAAACGGCGTCTGTAGAGAGAAACGCCGGCGGGGGGCTCCCTTTATTCCAGTGCAGAGGAAACCTCCCAAAGCGGAGCCGGCTACTCGTAAAGGCGAGCGTTTAACTCTCTGGCTGTAGCTTGAGCAGGTTAAAGAGGGGGAGGAGGGGTCCTTCAGTAGCTGGAACAGTTTGGGAAGGAAGCCCAGGGCTCCGGCAGCCCCTTTAAGCGAGTGTGTCGGAGCTCCCCACCGCTCCGCTCCTTTTTTGGATCAGAAAGAGCTGGTTTGTCATTGCCCAGAAATGCAGCCTTCCCGAGAGCAGGATTCCAGGGCAGCGGGGGGCTGAGAGCAGCCAGGGGCCCTGCTCCCTCCATTGGCCTCTCAAGGACGGAGTGACGAGGCAGGAAGGACCCTGGGGTTCGGGCCCCAGCACGCGTCCAGGGAGAGGAAGCTTTGGGAGGGGGGCTGTTTCCCTCCCCTCTCTCTGGTTCTTGGGGTGTCAGAATCGGAGCAGATTCCAGGGGTCGGGTCCTTTGGGGACAATGCAGTGGGGTGGCTGGAGCTGCTTCCCTTTGGAGAGCTGCTGTGTGGCTCCGGTGGCTGGGGAGCCGTGGCCACTCAGGGGCCTGTGCGGGCAGCGCTCTGTGCCCGGGAGTGCCATGAACAGCAAGCGTTCAGTGTGGTAACTTCATTGGAAACACTTGCCTTCCCTGGCCATGATCGTGGCGCTCTCCCCTGGCTGATTTCCAGCTCTGACTGCACTTGGCCTCCTTAAATCCGCCATGCGGTTTCCATTGCATAGCATCACTTTTGCTCCAGGATTATTCTGGTGGCTTTGCTGTGCGGTGTTGACAGGCTGCTGCCTTCCACCCCAGAGGCAGCTGCATTCCAGGTGAAGCCCTGCCCTGCCTGCCTGCGATCCGCTTGGGCGTCTGGAGGAAAGAGGCTGCAGCGTGTCTCTTATCGTCGCTTAGTCGTTAACCCTTTCACTCTGGGAACCAACCTCAGGCCCAGGGGTTAGAACACCAGACACATTAAATCATGCCTCAGAAATGCCCCAGCTGGTGCAGGGGGTTAAAACCAGCTTCCCTGGGATAGATGTTGCATGACCGATCCTGGCTGGGAGCCAGGGGCCAGGCTAGACAGCACCACACCAAACCCTGCCTCAGCCCGCAAGCCCAGCTGTGCTCACCAAGTTCTCCGGGTCTCTCTGCTTAGCAGGGGACCTCTTCTTGTCCAGGCCATTGGTTGGCACTTTGGCATGTCCCACTGGATGCAGCCTGCAGCAGCCTGGGTCCCGGGTACTCCAGCCCGCAGCTTCCCAGCGTGGTATCCAGCAGGGTGTCTACATAGGCAATGCCCCACGTTTCCCTTGTGTCCCCGATCCTCCCGTCCGGTCTCAGTTGACGGCCTGCTGGGAAGCATCGCGGTGCGGTGTCCGGCAGGGCGTCCTCTGTGTGTGTCCTGCTCAAGTGCTTACACTGTGCCCATCACCATGGGACGTGGGCGCCTGCCAGTAAGCCAGGACTGGCATCTCTCACACGTGGGTCTTTTCCTTCTTCCTCGCCCTGCAGGGTGGATTTATCCGGGGCAGGGGAGTTCTGGGTGCTGGGCTCTGGGTTTATATTAGCCAAGGGAGGGCCAGCAGTTATGCCTGGCATTTGGCGTGGAGAGCGTTCTTGGACCTCTCAGGCGTTCGCTGCGCAGAGAAAACGCCCTGCGCTGACGCGCTTTCCCCTTGTGCCGAGGTTCGTTGTCCCAGAATTCTTACCCCGCCTCCCTCTGGGGCAGCCCTTCTCCCTTCCTCGCGCGCCCCATCTGTGACGTGGGGCGGACAGTAAAGGTTGGCGCGAGGTTGTACTCAGGACATGCCCTTGATGGTCTATTGGTCTATTGGGGTTGCCTCGTCAGAGCCACAGCTGGAGTAGGTTACAATAATACTTAGTGCTGTTATCTAGTGCCTTGTGCTGGAGAGTCTCGGGGCTTTTCCCAAAGGCGGGCAGGTTTATCCCCATTTGGCAGGTGAGGAAACTGAGGTCCGGAGAAGGGAAGTGACTTGCCCAAATGTAGGCAATGCGTCAGTTGCAGGGCTGGGCTGAGAACCCCCGTGTCCGGACGCCCAGTCCCTTGTCTTAACCACTGGGTAGCGCTTCCTCTGCTGGCGCAAAGACTGTAGAAGGCAGTTTTGTAAAGAGGTGCAGGCCTGCAGCTGGGCGTGTTAGTTCAGAAATGCCTGCGAAAGATGAGAAGGAAAACCCTGGCGCTCCGTCCAGTTCAGTGCGTCATGGAGTATTTTAAGGAGAAGGAATCGGAGATCATGTGAAGCCAGCATAGCCGTGAGCATGAGCAGTGGAGAGCAGTGCGGCTGGCAGCGACCGGAGCGTGTTAGTCACTTTCCACCCCAGCAGAAAGCGCGTCTGGAAATGTTTGACGTTTGCATGGCAGGGGAGGATTTTGGGCAGCCCTTTCCCAGGCTGATCGAGGCTCTGGGCTGAGAGGGTCACTGGTGATTTCAGGGGCAGCAGTTCTGAGAGGCCCAACTTTAGAGACCCGGATTTTCACCATGCGCTAAGCTCCAGCCCCTGAAAATCAGCTCCCTTTCCGGGGTCTCACAACGAGCCCCTCGAAATCACCTGGCCGCGGCCCCAGTGGACTTAGGCTGGACTTGGGCACGCTTGGCATGCCCTGCAGATCAGGCCCTAAGTGGGCATTTGCCCGCCACCCACCCTGGTGCCGTGATGGCACGCCCCACTCCTTCCCGCAGCGCTGAGCGCTCCTCCAGCAGGAGCGCCTGGTTCTGCTGCCATTGTGCGTTGTCAGCCCTGCCCTAGAAGGGGGATGAGATCTGGCCTGCCGGAGGGACGTGCCCCAGCGGGTGGCGCCGCAGTCATCACGCAGCTTGGTGTTTGGCCCACACCACTGGTGGCCTCACTTCAGTCGTCTGCCTGAGTCTTTATCGCTGAAGGGCCCAGCTGAAGGTGCCCATCCCAGTTGGTTCATAAGCTCAAGTGCCTCACAGTTGCAGGAGGTTGGTGCTTGGTCTCTGCCCCTTTTGTACCCTGTGATCATCTGAGTCAAGCATGGCGGGCCTGGGAGATCCCAGAGCTGAGTGCCTCTTAGCTGTCACTCACACAGCCTGGGTGTATCAGTGGTGTCCTTGTTTTGAATGACAGCGCCGTGGGGCTCAGGTTTCGTCCTGTCCTGGTTCAGTTGTCCCCAGGGCCGGCTCTAGGCACCAGCGCTCCAAGCATGTGCTTGGGGCAGCACTTTCCAAGGGGTGGCACTCCGGCTCCTTTTTGCGCCCCAAGCAAAAAAAAAACCCGGGAGCTGGCCCTGAGCGGAGGTGAGCTGCGGCGGTGCGGGGACGCGGGGAGGGCCGCACAAAGTAACGGGGGGGGGGGGGGGGGGCAGAGGAACAGCTCCCCCCCAAGCTCACCTCCGCCTCCTCCCTCGAGCGCACCGCCGTTCCGCTTCTCCCCCCGCACTCCCAGGCAAGCCTGGGAAGGAGGAGTAGGAGGGGAAATGCGGCACGCCCGGGGGAGGAGGCGGGGCTGAGGATTTGGGGAAGGGGTTGGAATGGGGCGGGGAAGGGGCGGAGTTGGGGTAGGATCGGGGGGGGGGGGCCCCGCAGGAAAATTTTTTTGCTTGGGGCCGCAAAAAACTTGGAGCCAGCCCTGGTTGTCCCGTGTGGGCTCAGTTGTGCCACTGTCCTGGTGTTACCCCCATCCCATCCCATTGAGTTTATTGGTCGGCTCCCAGGAACCCGGGCCGTGTTGATGGGGTGGCGGGCCTGGGACGGGCGTTGGGAGGATGCCTGGTGGTGCCAGGCCGCCGGCCGCCCCTGACTCCTCTCCTCTCTCTTCTTTCCAGGCCTATTCTCAGGATGCCTACTTGAAGGGCAATGAACCCTACTCCGGGGGAGCCCAGAGCATCCCGGAGCCACCTCCCGTCTGTTACCCTCGGAAGACCTACCTGTTCCAGTCCAGGGCTCCCAGCCGGGAGGCGATGGTAGCCGAGCCTTTGGAGGGACATCAGGCAGACGGCAGATCCTACCGGCCTGCTCCTTCAGGCCCATCTTCTCCCTTGAACAGCGCGGCACTCAGCAGCTCCATGCCCAGCACGTGGAACGAGGCCAGAAGCGACGCCGCTCGGGAGATCGGCAGCACCCATTCCAGCCCGGCCCACCGCACAGAGGAGATCCAGTATGGAATGACCCAGCCGAGGCCCGGGATGCCCGTCGCAAGGCCGGTCCCAGCCCCCAGCTCCTTCTCACGCGTCTCCAACACCAGCTTCGCAGGTCCCCTTGCTTCTTCCTTGCCAGAGAGGTACGGCGTCCCGACTGCTTCCTCCATGGCCAGCCAGGCCTGCTACGGGGTCCCCAGGCACCTCCCAGACCATCGGACTCACTGCGGTTTCAAGGATGGCCGGGATGTTAGCATGGGGCCTGGCGGCCCGGGCCGTCCCTCCTGGGAGTATCTGGGCGGCCCCAAGGCCGTCAGCCGGCTGGAGTGCCAGCAGGCGCTCTCCAACTGGCTGTCCAGCCAGGTGCCACGCCGGAGCGCCTCGGAAGAGCGGAGGTACGCCATGCCGCCCCGGTACCGCAGCGTCTCTCAGGACCGCCTGGGAGACACCCCGGCCTCCAGAGGCTGGCCCCACAGTGCCTCGCAAGACACCTTGCTGCAGCCCAGCCACGACAGCTGGGGCTACCGGGCCCGGTCCGACAACTCCCTGGGGAGGTACGGGCGCTCCATGGAGGCGCTGGAGCAGAGCGCCCTGGTCTCGCCCCGCTTGGACAAGTGCACGTGGCTGCCGGAGAAGTTCTATAGGCCGGGCCCCGGGCAAGTTGCCCGAGCTCAGCCTAGCCAGCCAAGTTCGTACGCCCCCTCCTGCTCCTCTAGAGAGCCTCCCCCCGCCCACGTGCAGAAACACCCTTCCCAGCCCAACCTGCAGAGCGTCGACGACTCGGGGTACATTGGGTATAGGAGCTACAGCCCCTCCTTCCAGCGCAGGACTGGCCTACTCCACGCACTCTCCTTCAGGGACCCTATCTTTGGTGGCCTTCCAGTGTTCAATATATCGCAAAGGCAAGGAACTCAACCAGCACCTTACCCGGACAGGTCCCCGTCACTGCCAGTTGCCGCCCCCCCTGGCCCGGAGCCCCCGCCGGGCAGTGGGCCCGAGATTCCCAAGGACCAAAGAACCCCCAGCCAAGACAGCGGCGCCAGGTCTCTCCAGCCGCCTCTGCCTCGGCCCGAGGCGGAGGAGAGGAAAGAGGAGGTGGTCCTCAGGCAGAAGCCCCCCACGGGCCGCAAGGCGCCGGCCCCCGCCAGGCAGATGAACTTCATCTTCCCCGACCACATGAAGGAAACGGACATTTGTGACCCGCCGCTGAGCTGCAAAGGGGACAAGCCGGCGGCGGAGCGGCCCGCCCGGCGGGTGGCACCATTGGCAGTGCCAGAGGATTCCCTGGCATCCATTCCATTTATAGGTGAGGGGGCCAGTGTTTGGGAACGCCAGGCACTGGGGTGTGTTTGTGGGGGTCTCACAGCTGCGTATCGAGCCAGGGAGCATCTCGCCTTGCCAGGGATCCCCCCGGGGCGGGACGTGGCCTCGGTTGCAGGGTAATGGACGCTGCGGAGAAGGCGTCACCTGCTGGTAATGACGTGTCCCCGCTGGGTCTGATCCGCAGAGGGTACAGGCCTGTTAAAGCCCCACCGACAGAGTCCTGGCTCTTTAACTCAAGCTGTAGCCCGTCCTGCCTTTCGCCCCAAAGGTCCCTGGTTCGATCCCTGGGGCATCAGCCAAGACAGCAGCTGGTGCACAGGCAGATCCGACTGTAGGCTGGGCAGGTGCAGACGGTCACAGTGAAGCCAGGTGCAGCCGCCTGCTTGGACGAGTGTGTCTGGTTTGGAGACGCACATTCACGGCAGCAGCTGGGGGAGTAGCAGGCAGCCACGGGCCTCTTCTTGCCAACGCACCATGGATGTGCTAGGTGGTCCCGGAGATCAGGAGAGCAAAGGGCCAGAGACATCGGGGTGGAAAGAAGGGGGTGAAGAAGGGTGGCAAGGGGCCGGGTGGGCCATTGCCCTGGTCTCGTGGTAGCCCACTGTGGTCATCCAGACAGTCAGGTCAGGCCCAAAGCAGAGCTTGTCCTTGCAGGCAGCGAAGCCCAGGGGGGCGTGGGGAGGAAGCCTCCAGCTTGGGGTAGGGAGAAGGGGTCCCCAGTCCGTCCAGTGGCGGAAGGGGCAGGGTCGCCCAGGAAGGAGGTTTCTGGCCAAGGGGCCTGGCCGCTGGGATCCCGTGACTGCTGTTGTCCCTGTGCGCAGCGGGGAGGCCTGGACCGTCCCCTAACCTGCCTTAAAGCTGGGCGCTGGCCTCGGACGGCCGAACAGCCCATCAAGACAGCTTCTGATTGTCCCATTGCCCCTTCCACACGCTGTTAGACTCGGCACACCCGCGAGCACCCCTCTCCCCAGCGCCCTGCAGGTGGAGCTGCTTACAGGGGCTTGGTAGGATCTGGCCTTATTTGCTGTCGGCGAAAGGTGCCTGCCTGGCAACCCCTGAGGCTGAATGCCATCAGCTGGCTGCCAGAGAGGCAGGGGGGCGGGCACTGCCCTGAACATGCCATTCCCCCAACATGGAGAATCCTGCCTCTCTGGTTGCCGCGGACCTGGGCTGAGCCTTGCTGTCTGGTTGTGCTAGATTCAGACTAGCTAACCAGAGGCCAAAGGCTTCGTCTCCTGTTTCTGGTCTCCTGTGCCATTCGATTCCTCTGCGCTGCACCGGGAGGGGGCTGGTCACAGGATCTCCACCCCCCTGGACAGGGCAGGGATGTGGTTAGCGAGGTGGCTGCAGCCGTCCCCGCCCGCCCAGCGCTGGCCTCCGGCTCGCCAGGGCAGGCCCGGCTTCCCAGGAGTACGTCTCTCCAGCCCGGGCTTGGCAGAAAGTCTTGACAAGGCCTGCCGGTGTCCCATGCGCTCAGTGCCCGGGAATTCCCCCAGCCAACAGGCACCAGGAAAGGGAGAGGACCAGAGACCAGCTCCGCGGCCTGACTTTGGGGCCACCAGCCCTGGGGGACGGGGGGCTGCTGGAGAGGCACCATCCCCCATGGCAGCGGTGGCTACCTGGTCCCTTGCTGCCCCCTGGGAGGTCACAGTAAGGGGGCTCCGACTTGCCTGGTACCCCCCTTTCCCTGCTGCTGACCGTGCCGTTTCCCCGACGCTGGTCCAGCTGCAGCCAGACCAGACACGGCCGCTCGGGGGTTTCAGGACAGGGGGGAGGTAGAGACTCCGGGGAACCTGCCGCCTTGGCGTGTCTCCTGAGCTGGGCAGGCCCAGCTGCTCGCGGGGTGACTGAGGTCTCCATGCCACCCCAGCAGCTGGTCTCTCCTGAGCACAGGCCCCGGGGAAAGGGGTCGATTCTCCTCTGCCTGCCCTGCAGCCGCTTCGTCCCCAGGCTTCCCTGGGGGGCCTGAGATGAAACCTGCCTGGGGTTCCCAGTGAGACCCCATGGATGGGCAGCTCAGGCCCTGTAGCCTCTTTCCGCTCGCTGGGCCCCGTCATGGCCTTTCTCCCTGGCACATGCCATCTCCTCGTACCCGGGAGAGACCACGGCACAATGGAAGCCTTACTCTGCTGCCCGCGACGTGCCCAGCCTGGCACTGGGGGACCGTTGTTCTCCACGCATTCCTCACAAGCCTGGCTATTGTTCATGCGCCCGGCCCGCCCCGCCTTTGTTCCCCTGGCCACCTTGCCTGGGGGAAGCGGCGGCACGGGGCTGCCCCGGCGCACACAGCCGCCTTGTTGGCAGTGGAGCAGGTGCATCGAGGCAGAGCCCTCTCCCCCCTTCCTCATTCCGCATGCAACCCCTCCCGCTAGTGCCCATCCCCCTGCCCCGCTCCAGCGAAGAGCAGCTGTGTGTACCTAGAACATGGCATCAAGCCCTGCCGGCACCTCCGTGACGGGATATCGGTGCCCCCCCGGCACGGACGTGCCGCCTGGGCTCTGCCTCCGCCCCAGCGAGCACTCCCCTGGCCTGCAGCTCTCAGGGCTCCTCGGAGATGGAGGGCAGGGCTGGTTTCTCTGGCACCGGCGGCCATGGGGGATGACCGGGGTTTGGAGGGGTGGGGGCTGCTCACTCTGGGCTGTTCCTTCCTGGGAGAGGTAAAGGGGGCTGGGGACGGCCTTTTGGGTGCCTGCTGCCGAGCCTGCACCGGGCACTGGCGCTGCCCCCACGGGAAAGGGCCCTGGCAGAGGGTCTGGAAGCCAGGGGTTCCCTGGCGCTCTGGTCCTGGGCTGCTCGCTGCAGGGGCCGCTGGCGGAGCACAGACTGCGGAGATCCCAGCCTCGCAGCAGGAGGCGCTCCGGGGACTGGTGCCGTAGGGCTGGGGGAGGGTCTCCCGGTGGGAGGCACTGGGCGGGAGACCCCAGCCTTTCCTGCGTGGGTCTCTGGCTGGCTAGCTGCTCTCTTCGGTCCCCCCGCGGTTCCATTGGTTCACGGTGCGCCCCACTCTTCCAGACGAGCCGACGAGCCCCAGCATCGACCTGAAGGCAAAGCACATCCCTGCCTCCTCCGTCGTCTCCAGCGCCGTGAACTCTGCCCCCGCCATCACCGGCAGCCCTTCCTCACCCACCTTCACCTTCGCCATCAGTCGCCATTACTCCCAGGACTGCAGTAAGTACCCGCCCCTCCCGCTGGGGCAGAGACCCCCTCGGGGGGCAGCCGCTGACCAGGTCCCAGGCAGTGCTTCAGGGCGGAGAGCGGCCTGTGCCTGGAGCAGCCAGAAGCCAGAGTGCAGAACGAGCGAGAAGTAGGGAACGGCCCCAACTTCCAGAGGGGGGACGTCGTGAGGAGTCGGCGGAGGAAACTCGGGAAGGGAAACGCAGGGTGAACATGGGGGGAAGCCCTCCGGGTCCTGCTGGGCCGTGGTGCAGCCTCCCCAGGGAAGGGGGTGGGATTCCCATCGCTTATGTCCCGGGAAATGAGGTGTATGCAAAGCACCTGACAGTCTGCTGTAGGGGATGATCCTGGCCCCGCTGAGGGGAGCTGGGCCAGACAAGCCAGGGAGGAAAGGGCCTTGCCCCAAGGGGACCCCTTGGCCTGATGGGGGGAAATGGGCTACATAAATCAAGCAGCAGGGAGTGAGTGTGTGCCAGCCACGAGGGGAGTTCTCAGGGCTCCAGTAAATCGCTCCCTGGAGGAGCCTGCTGCATGTCTGCAGATCATCTGTCCCCTCGCGCACCACCGCCCCCGGGTTCCTGCCCCTGCATCCCAACTGCCCCCCCTCCTGGCAGGAGACTGGAACCCGGGGGGGGCTTCCCTAAACAACGATCAGCCAGCTTCAGTGGGAGAACGGAGTCAGGCCCTGAGCGTCAAACCAGTGCGGCTCCATCTGGAGTGACTCCGGATTGACGCCTGTGTGAGTGAGAGGAAGCTCAGGCCCTGAGCGCGTTCATGGACCGAGCTGCAGGATGGCCAGGCTGTGCCGGCTCCGGTTCAGCACTCTGTGGCCAGCTCCTCTCCAGGCACCAGAGCTGCGGATCTTTCCCACGCCCAGCGTCGTTGGCCCTGGTGCGCTCTCCACATCCCAGCTCGGCTCATTACTAACCATCGGCCTGAACCACAAAGCAGGACAGGCGCAAAGCTATGGGCCCTGCTGGGGTCCCGCTGCATGCTGGGACATGGCGTACGTTGTCTCCCCGCATTCCTGGCTTGCTCGCACTTATTACAGACAGAGGAGCTGATGCACAGAGAGGTTAAATGACTTGCTTGAAGTCATACAGCAAAACCGTGACAGAGCCGGGACCCCTGAGCCCTGACTGCCAATCCCTGAGCTCTAACCATTAGGCATGTTTCCTCCCAGAAATGGGACTAGAACCCAGGAGTCCTGATCCCCAGTCCTTAGTACCGTGACTAGCTAATCCATTCCCGAGACTGGTAAAGCACCGACTGCCTTGTGAACTGGCTCTTCTTGTGTTTACTGATTGCCCCTTTCTCTCTCCTTTCCCTTTCAGGCAGCATCAAAGCCAGCCGCCGATCCTCCTACCTCCTGGCCATAACAACGGAGCGCTCCAAGTCGTGTGACGATGGTCTGAACACATTTCGTGACGAGGGGAAGATCCTAAGGTAGGGGTGACCCCTTCCCCATCCCATTGCATGCCAGCCAAACAACGGCTTCTTCCCTTCTCGGGGTGGTCCCGACCTGGCCTCACAGCTGCACACGTCAGGGTGTGATCTCCAGCTGCTGTGCATTATAGGATCAGAGTTTTCAGTGCCTCCTGAAGTGCAACTATTGGCCAGGATTTGACGGGCCGGGAGTGTGACCCATGAGGGCAGGGGGTGGGTCACAGAGCTGGTCTGAGCCACGAAAGACGTGCGGCTAGATACTGTGTTTGTGAGAGAGCAGGAGTTCTCCACGGTACTCCATACCCCAGAATCCTTTGTGCTGTTTCACAACTAACTTTCCAAAGTTTATTGTTGTTCACTGCCTGGCCTGAGGCTTGTCCCTAGGGGAGCTGGTGGGGTATAGCGGTGGCCTTGCTCAGTTCACCCCCTCGCTGATTTCACGGTAGCCTCCCCACGCAGACAAAGCCCTAAGCCAGCCTTTGCATTCATGGCCTGAGAGATGTGAGAGGGCACTTCTGAAAATCAGGCCCTAAGTGACTCCGCCAAGGCCCTGCAGTGAGTAAGTAGCAGAGCTGGGATTAGCACTTGGGACCACGTACCCCTGTGTTCCTTTCGCTCGGCCATGCTGCCCGTCCTCAGCCAAAGCACGGTGTGTGACCGATGCAAACCACCCCCTCCGTTTGCTGCTGCCCTCGTGGGGGATTAACGCCCAGCTCACACACGAGTGTGGTTTGCATCGGTGGAGCCCAATTGCCCCTGTCCGCCATCAGAGCCAGAGCTCGAACCCAGGTCTCCTGAGCCCCAGGCCGGAGCAAGGAGCCAGTGACTCCTGCAGCCCCGAGAAGGGGCTGGAGCCAGTGGGGACTGTCCTTGAGACGCCCGGGTGCTCGGGAACGCCTCGGGCTCACGGGCGGCTGCTTTCCTTGCAGGAGGACGCCAAACCGGGTGCCGAGTCTGCGCATGCTGAGGAGTTTCTTCACGGACGGGGTAGGTGTTCGCAGGGAAGCAGGGGGCGGGGGTTCTGCCTGCTGCTGTAATGATGCCCACCAAGGCCGCGCCGGTACCATGCACCCCCAGCCGTGTGGATGCCACCCACCAGGGGCCTGGTTTGCGTGAGGGGAGCCAGAGCCTCATATTGGGTGGCTGTTCTGCTTGAGACGGCTGGGTGTTTCTTCCCCGCCCGCCACTGTGCTATCCCGAGTCCCTCCTGAGGCTCCGTCGGCCTCCGGCTAGCACAGTACAGGCCCAGCTTCTTGCACCCGGAGCCTCCAGTGGGAAACGGCAGGTTTGCGCATGGCCCCCGCACGGCCCAGAGGAATCAGTGAACAACAATTTGCACTGATCAGCTTAAGGCAGGTGACGCCCGGGATCAACTGGACGGGCTGGCGTAAAACGGGCCAAACAGCACTGGCGTCAGGGGAGCTCTCCCTGTTTCCGCCAGCAGAGAGTTTGGCCTGGTGGGTTCTGCCTCCTCTAACGCTCAGGGACGCAGGCTGGACCATTTCCCTGCACCCTGCAGAGCCCTTCGCTCCGGTGCACGTCGATTCCGCTCGGACATTGACGCCCGCTCTGAGGCCTTAGAGGTGTAGGGCAGTGGGGCACCTGCTGCCCCACAGGCTCATGGTTGCATCAGTGGGAGCTGCATGGCCTTATCTCACCTGGGATTTCAGCCCCCAGGTTTGGCTCATTGGTTTAAACCCCTCATGTAGACGCAACTGACACCGGCGCAGCATGACTTGCATCAGCGCCAGCCTGACTTCAAGCCAGAGCGAGTCAGTTTTGCCACCCCCATGGAAACTCTGTCTACACGAGGGATTTGCATTGCGGTGGCTGAAATCCTGGTGGAGACAAAACCTGAGAGTTGCCTGGTGTTTGTATAGTTATCACGGTGCCTGATCGAGCTGGGAGGCCTGGCTCTCCTCTCCCCAATGGGAAGCCACTGCCTGTAATGCCCCGTGGTGTGAATGAGGGGGTAGCGCGCCAGATCTGGAGAGGTGCCTCCCCAAGCGCCATGTGTGCCTGCCTGCCTCCGGATGCCAGGCGTGAGTGCAGTACCCGGGAGGGCCGTACACCCATCTCTCCGTTTGCCTCTCCCCCTGCAGTCTCTGGACAGCCTCGGAATGTCTGAAGACACGAGATCAAAGAGGCACTCGACCTCCGACCTCTCGGACGTGACTTTCAGTGACGTGAGGAAAGAGGGCTGGCTCCACTACAAACAGATCCTCACCAAAAAGGGGAAGGTACGTGTTTACTGCGCAGGAAGCCCAGGCCAGGGGGGAATGCTTGTATGGAGGAGAAGAACCTCTCTTTGGAGATGTTTATGTGATGTGTCATGTGATCCCCTTCTCCGCCTGAAGATCTCAAAGCACTTAACAAACATGAATGAACCGAGCCTCCGAACACCCTTGTTAAGGCTGGTATTGTTACTGGAAACTGAGGCACCGAACGGTGAAGCGATTGGCTAGCGTCCCACAGGGAGACAGCAGCAGAACTGAGAATAGAACCCAGGAGTCCTGCCTCCCAGTAGCTCCTGCTCTTAACCACTAGGTCACACCCTCTCACACAGCAAGGAATAGAACCCAGGAGTCCTGCCTTCCAGTAGCTCCTGCTCTAACCACTAGGTCACACCCTCTCACACAGCAAGGAATAGAACCCAGGAGTCCTGCCTTCCAGGGGGTCCCAGGAGGGTCTCCCTTCTGCCAAGCACCCTGCCGGCCCATGTGCTAGCCCAGGAGTGGGAGAAGGAGAACAGCCGCTGGAATTTAACTGGGTGGAGGAAGTCTCATACCCACAAATGATGCCCCAGACACGGGCTTGTTCTTGGGCGTATGCAGGGATCTCTGGCCAATCCGATTCCATTGATGGCACGTGCAGGAACTCTAGCCAATCAGGGGCCTTCCCTCAAGCCTGGGCAGGGAGCCCCATTCTTCTGGCAAGGGGCATTTGGGGGAAGGGAGGGGGTTGGCCAGTGCAAGGAAGGCAGCAGTTTCCAGTGGCTGCACTTCCACCCCTGCCAGTCACGCCAATGCCAGCACCCTGCGGGCGGCAGACACCAGACATCTGCACCGTGCAGCAATCGCACCTGGCCAGGTCCACACACACTCCAAGGGCTGTGGTGGTGGGTCGGAGGAGAGAGAACAGGGCTGGGGCGGGTGGGTGCCCCGGGGGAGACCCAATGGAGGGTGGGGCCATCCCGCTGTCTCCGAGCATCCCCCAGGGCACGGGGAATCCTGGCCCTTCTGAGTCAGACGCCAGCGGCTGCCGGACAAGCAGCTCTGCGGGGTCTCCCGGGGGCGAGGCTGGAGTAGGGGACGGGAGCAGGGCTTGGGAGCATCCCGTCGGTGAAGGGGTTTGAATGGAGGCCTTCCCCTCTCACCACCCAAGAGGGGTTCACTTCCCAGGGCAGGGGGTTGGTGTGGGTGGATTGAGAGCGAAACACTGGGAGTAGATCATGCCTCGGAGGGGCAGGGGTCATGGGGTCATAGGGCAGTTCCAGGTCGGTGGGGGTGGGTTTGACCCTCTGATTGGGGAACATGATTTCCCTCGTTACAATCAAAGCCCCCGGGTCAGAATTCCCTGTTGGAGCCCTGCAGGATCCCCGTCTGTCAGCCCCGGGTGGGCTTTGCTGTGATTACAATGGGGTGATTACTACCAGAAGGCAGCGGGGGTCCTTCTCTCTGGGCCCCCGGGTGAAATCCATGGGTCAGAGCTGGAAGGAACACGCTGGAAAAGGGGGGCTACACGTTTTCAGTGTCTCGGCTCTGTGGGGATCTGCCATCTGCACAGACAGGGCGTGAGCTGCTCTGGTCGAGTTTTGCCAGCAGTGCCCCTGGTCTGTGTCGGGGTCAAGGCTGGGTGGCATTTCCTGGGCTGAGGCTCTGGGCCTGGATTGAGGCTGGGGGCTTTGCCCTGAGTCCCTGCATCTCAGCTGGGTGTGCACGCCCAGGTCGCGTTGCCGTGGGCTTAGCCAACTGGCTCTGCGCCAGGCCTAAGCTTTCTCTGTGTCTCGGCTGTGTGGCAGCGCCTTGAACGGGTGCTCATGTCAATGCCAGGTGGCGCTGCCCCAAATCGAGGTGGGCAGCCGTACCCGGGGGGCTAGCCAAGGAGGAGACCGGCTCTCTCCCGGCCAGCGCTCATTGCCCATCCTCTCCCTCTGCAGAAAGTTGGCGGGGGCATCCGGCAGTGGAAGCGCGTCTTCGCCGTTCTCCGCGCACACTCCCTTTACCTGTGCAAGGACAGGCGGGAGGCCGTGACCTACGCGCCGCCCCAAGGTGAGGAGGAGCAGCCGATCAGCATCCGAGCGTGCCTGGTGGACATTTCCTACAGCGAGACCAAGAGGAAGCACGTCTTCCGGCTGACGACCGCTGACTTCTGTGAATATCTCTTTCAGGCAGAGGATCGGGACGACATGCTGGCCTGGATCAAAGTCGTCAGGGAGAACAGCAAGGCCGAGGGCGAGGTGAGAGCCAGCATGGGGCTCCTGGCTCCCTCCAGGCCCCTGGCTCTCCGCAGACGCCCCGGCACTAACCGCTTTGGTTCTCTCCAGCTGTTTGCCTTCTGCTGCTCCTTCCAGGGCAGGGCTGGTCCAAGCGTGGCCAGTGGAGCTGGCCCGCAGTTGCCCTTTTCTGGATGGAGGACCAGCTTATAGGGACTTCAAGTCCCAGCATGCCATCTTGGTGCACTGGGACTCCAAGTCCCAGCATGCCATCTTGGTGCACTGGGACTCCAAGTCCCAGCATGCCATGCTTCTCCACTCAAGGAGACTGGCCTCTACTGCATGCTGGGAATTGTAGTCCACTGGAACCTCACCACTCCCTCAAAGAGGAGAATGGGTCAGCCTCCTTCATCTCATGCTGTTCGCTATCGCCTCTGGCTGGGCACAGTCCGGGGGGCTGTATGTGGCAGGTGCATCTCCATTCCCAGCATCCCTCTGCTCTCTCCCCCAATCCAGGGTGTGTGCCCCCTTTGTTACTCGGTATGAAGTCAATTCTCCCGGGGCCTGTCATCCTGCAGGGACTGATGAGAGGAGGGCTCAGCAGAGGACAGGGCCTGGGGTGTGGGGGAGAGCACCGCCCTCCAGCCCCCTCTTTGCACTCCAGAGATGGAGAGGCCAGGCCAGCCAGTTGGCTAAGCAGCCACATTCCCTGGCACTAAGCTATCCCGGCCGTCCCCTGGTCCCCTGAGCAGCTGGCTAGCGTGTTCGTTAGCTTATGGTGACCCCTGCTGGTCTGCAGAGGGATAATTATCTGAATTTCCAGGGATCCCAGGCCTGAACTTCCCTCTATATAGGCCTTGCTATGTAATGCAGCCGCCTCTTCTAGCGCGGTGCCCGCAGGGCCCTCCGAGCAGCTGAGAGCACCAGGAGAGCTCCTCTTCCCTCCCCAGGGCACAGGCGGAAGGCTGGGAGCAGTTTGGGCTGTAGGGCAGGAGAAGGGAGACCCCTGCTGGTTTGGTGTGGGCTGCGCAATCCACCACTTCGGCTTTTGGAGGAAGTTAGCTGGGAGTTTCTTTTAATTGTGTGGAGAAATGAGCACAGCTTGGGGGTACTACAGGGATGGGAGCTGCCCTAAGATCTGGGGCAGGAGCTGCCCTAAGATCCGTGCCCCGCTCAGGGCACTAGAGGGGTGGGAGCTGCCCTAGATCCGTGCCCAGCTCAGAGCACTAGAGGGGTGGGAGCTGCCCTAAGATCCGTGCCCAGCTCAGGGCACTAGAGTGGTGGGAGCTGCCCTAGATCCGTGCCCAGCTCAGGGCACTAGAGGGGTGGGAGCTGCCCTAAGATCCGTGCCCAGCTCAGGGCACTAGAGGGGTGGGAGCTGCCCTAGATCCGTGCCCAGCTCAGGGCACTAGAGGGGTGGGAGCTGCCCTAAGATCCGTGCCCAGCTCAGGGCACTAGAGGGGTGGGAGGTGCCCTAAGATCCGTGCCCCGCTCAGGGCACTAGAGGGGTGGGAGCTGCCGTAAGATCCGTGCCCAGCTCAGGGCACTAGAGGGGTGGGAGCTGCCCTAGATCCATGCCCAGCTCAGGGCACTAGAGGGGTGGGAGCTGCCGTAAGATCCGTGCCCAGCTCAGGGCACTAGAGGGGTGGGAGCTGCCGTAAGATCCGTGCCCAGCTCAGGGCACTAGAGGGGTGGGAGCTGCCCTAGATCCGTGCCCAGCTCAGGGCACTAGAGGGGTGGGAGCTGCCCTAGATCCGTGCCCAGCTCAGGGCACTAGAGGGGTGGGAGCTGCCCTAGATCCGTGCCCCGCTCAGGGCACTAGAGGGGTGGGAGCTGCCCTAGATCCGTGCCCCGCTCAGGGCACTAGAGGGGTGGGAGCTGCCCTAAGATCCGTGCCCCGCTCAGGGCACTAGAGGGGTGGGAGCTGCCCTAAGATCCGTGCCCCGCTCAGGGCACTAGAGGGGTGGGAGCTGCCCTAGATCCGTGCCCAGCTCAGGCTGCCCTGCGGGGGCTGAATTTCCTTAGGATTCCTGGAAGATCCTGCGGAGCGTGGAACGTGTAGTAGTTCTCTCCCCCGCCGTCGGCCAGCTCTGTATTCTCACTGGCAGGGCATAGCAGTGGTAGAGCTCCTGGGATTCAGAGGCCTGCCCCACAGCTCAGCCCCCCATGCGGGGTCAGTGGGGAGGCTGTGATGAAGCTGGGGATCTCTAGGCAGTAGGATGAGGAGTGGTGAGAGGCGGCTCCCGTGCTCTGGCCGAGCTGTGCGACCCCAGAGAGCCAGGAGCTAGCCCTAGGAGAGTGATGCGGGGGGGGGGGGGGGGGGGGGGGGGGAGTCCTGATGCCCCCCAGGGAATGATGCTGGTTTCCCCAGAGTTACGTGGGGCGCAGCTTCATCAGCCCCACTGTCTAACCAGCCGCCTTTGGGGAGCCTGATCTCTGGGAACCCCTGGAGCCTTCCCAAGCCAGGGAAGAGAGCCAAGTGCCACGTGCAGGGGATTGCTACGCTGGGCATCCCAGGCACTGCAGGGTGGGAGCGTGTGCCTGGCCCCGGAGGGCTGGTCGTGCCCCTTGGGCTGAGGTTTCGGTACTAAGGGGGATCTCTTTGCCTGTGCCTGGTACAGCGCTCCCAGACAGGCCTGTATTCCGGGACTCGGTCCTGGTGCTTTGGGTCCTGCCTGCCTGGCTGTGCCCATCAGAAGGATAATCAGAAGCAAAATTCTCCAGTCTGCCCTGCTAGGGCGAGTGAGCCCCCAGCCCCCACACGAACCCCTCGCCCCAGCGGCCTTGCTGGGAAGGGGCTCGGCTGAAGGAAGAGACGGCGCTCGCTTGGGCTCTGGTGCCAGACGTGACGCTTATGCTCTCCCCTCCCTCTTGTCTTTGTGCCGCTGCAGGACCCTGGGTTTGCAAGCCAAGCGCTTATCAACAAGAAGCTAAATGACTACCGGAAAGTGAGGTAAGGGCTCTGCGCGCTGGGGGGGAGCCTTCCCCGGTGGTTAGCGCGCTAGTCTGCGACGTGGAAGACCTAGGTTCAGTTCCCTGCTCTGCCACAGACGCCCTGTGTGGCCTTGGACAAGTCACTTAGCCTCTTGGTCCAAGGGGCTGATTGCCTGGGAGATGGGTGCCAGAGAAGTACCATGGACAGACAGCTAGCAAGCAAACCTTCCGGGGTGGGAGTGGCTGCATTGGGGGCGAATATCCAGAGGATTATGTTTGGTTAGAGAGACAGGACTCCTGGGTTCTCTGTAAAATGAGGTTCATGATACTGACCTGCCTCCTTAAACACTTTGGGCCCTCAGTGGAAAGGTGCAGCGTGTAAGTGCCTGAGCTCAGGCCCGGCCCGAGGAGTGAATTTCTACCGAGTGATCTAGATAACTGGCTGCTGTCCCTCCCGGAGCAGCACTTCAGCCGGTTTCGTGTCAGGAAATTACCGAATTCAACCAAACCCGTGTTAAGCAGCGGGGGAATCCGGTCTGAGTGCACCTTGGCCAGGGGTTTACACTGGTGCAGCTAGATGGACTTGAACCCGAGTTGGGTTCAGCTAGTGACACTTTTCATTAGGGACCAGGAAGAGCTGAGGGGCCTGCTAGGGAGAGGGGTGTACTGTTGTTAGCTGGGGATCTCTAAGCTGACAGTGTGAGTGGGGCAGAGAGGGCCAAGCCAGGAACCGGGAGAACCTGCATTGCGAGGGCTGGAGGAGGCGCCCTGGGATGCCTCTGTAACATTTGGGCAGCAGAGGGGTCTTGTCCTTGCTGCACTGGGTGTGCCCAGGAACGGGGAGCCCACTGCAGTGTAAAGCACTATGGGTAAATGGTGGAGTTAATTCGCATAGCTACTCCCAGGATGCCTTGCACTGCAGTTTTGCCACCAAAGCCTGCCCCTCTGTGCAGGGGTGGCTGTGATCCAGGGTGTGCTCAGTGCGAGGGTGGGGGTGAGAGGCTAGGAGGCCGGGGGCCAAGAGGAGAGGATGAGCCCCGCATCTGCTCTCTCTGCAGCCCCTCGGGAACAAAACCAGACTCTTCCCCCAAGGGCTCGCGCGGGCTGGGGATCAAGGCCGAGCTCCTGAAGCAGACGGGGACGAGCGCCCCCCGCTCCCCAAGGCAGGACATAGCCGTGACTAAAGGTACACCCAGCGTGCATGGCTGCCCGGGGCTGTGTGTGTGTCGTGGTGCATTGGGCGTACATCCGGGGCGGTGTCTGCGTTGGGGGTCTGGGCCCTGTGGGTCGATGGGGATGTGTGGGGTGCGTGAGATTGTGGATCAACATCTACGTGCAGCCGTTAGGGGACCAGGTCAGACAACTCGGACTCAGGCGCCCGCAATTTGCAGTTGATCCACAATGTGGCTTCTCCTCCGGCACGTCCGGCCAGCCTGCTGCCCGCAGCGTGGCCAGTGCTCGGCTGAGATCAGCTCTGGGCCGAAGAACCACCCGGGGGAGCTGGGCCCAGCAAGAGGAGGTGATGCTGCTGGGCAGGGGGCCATGCTTGGAAGAGCTCACGGACACGGTCGTCTCCATGGGTTGAAGCTACGCACCGGCGAAGGGTCCGTCGTCCAGGTGCGCTCCCAGATTCCTCATAACAGCATCCGCGAGCGACGCGTTCTGCCGTCTCCGCTTGGCTAGGAACCTCCGCCCACCCTGGCGGACGAAGCCCTGGCCTCAGTTTCCCCTGCCTTCGTCGCCTTGCGGCTGGGTCACAGCAGTGCCATAGATGTGTGCGGGAAGCAGTCGGCACCTGGGAACACTGCCCGCCGGCACAGAACGCCGCAGCGCGTCTCCTCGGCACTGCAGGCTACCTTGAGCACATCTCGCTTGTCCTGCACTCCGGCCAAAGGCTTCCCCGGTGCCCCATGGCCGGGCTGAGGGGAGCGACACGATGGTCTGAAGCTCCAGGCTGAAGATCTCTGCTCCTCAGGCCACGCACAACGCGCTGCAGGGACCAGCGCGGCTGCAGGGCAGACGGCCCTTTCTCGGGGCTGGTGCAAAGAGCTCCCCGGGAGCGAAGGACAGTCGTAAACCTCACCGCTTTCAGCTCCCAGTGCTCGCGCCTTGCTGGGACCGGCCTCCTCCAACCTAGACCCAGAGCAATGGGCTGAATTGTATTACCCCCCCCCCAAACGCCCTCCGCTACACACACGCCTCCCTCGGGGAGCGCACACCACATGTGCAGACGTCTGTTCAGTGCACGGCCGGCCGGCGCTCGGCTCCTGCGGGGCGAGAACCTGTCTGGAAGAGCCCAGATCAGCACGGGCGGTGGGTGTGCGTGTGAGGTTGTGTTAGAGGCTGAAAGGCTGAGGGGGGTGGAGGGGGGTGTGCACCTGCCTGTGGCGTGGGGGTGGTTGGGGGTCTTCATTCCCCCAGGGTCTCACTCTTCGGACACTGACCCGGAGTTTGGTTCTAGATGACGGTGCCCCCCAGAAAGCCCCTTGGGGCATCAACATCATGAAAAAGAACAAGAAATCTGCTCCGCGGGCCTTCGGCGTCAGGCTGGAGGACTGCCAGCCCGCCCCAGCCAACAAGGTAGGTCCCAGCCTGCATCTGCCCCCTCTGAGCCCCCGCCCGGGCGGAACAAGGGCACGGCGCCGCCCGCTCCAAGCCCCCAGCCCGGGCGGAACGAGGGCCCGGCGGCGCCACCCGCCCTGAGCACATCTACCCAGCTGCGCCACCCTGCTCTGCCCACGGGGCTGCTCTCGTGACCGTCCACCCCTGGCCTAGGAATCGACTCCTCCCCCTTGCCTGCTGCCCGCTGGCTGAGCAGGGAGCGGGGGTCCGTGCTGACCAGCAGGGCCCTTCTGCAGCGTTCAGGACGGGAGGGCCCGGGGACGGCTGTCGTTGCTGGGATCCCTGAGTGGGGAGGGCTCAGCCAGTGGCAGCCCCTGTGCCCTTTGTGGGGGCTCTGCCCCCCCCCCCACCGTTCTTTTGTTCTCCTCTATGTCCCCTCCCAGTCTGGGCTCGAGGCCCAGCTGAGCTGGGGCCTGAACCGTGCTGCCGTCCTCTCTCCTTGCCCGGCTTTACTGCCAGGGCAACGGTGGGGCTCCGCTGCCTTCGCTGCATCTTGCCTGGAGGTGGGCTGGCAGCTGCCACTCCAGCTGTTCCCCTTCTGATCTCCCCACCTCCTTAACATCTGGCAGCTGCCACTCCAGCTGTGCCCTCTCTGATCCCCCCACCTCCTTAACATCTGGCAGCTGCCACTCCAGCTGTGCCCTCTCTGATCCCCCCACCTCCTTAACATCTGGCAGCTGCCACTCCAGCTGTGCCCTCTCTGATCCCCCCACCTCCTTAACATCTGGCAGCTGCCACTCCAGCTGTGCCCTCTCTGATCCCCCCACCTCCTTAACATCTGGCAGCTGCCACTCCAGCTGTGTCCCCTCTGATCCCCCACCTCCTTAACATCTGGCAGCTGCCATTCTAGCTGTGCCCATCGCTGACCCCCCCACACCCCTTTCACATCTGGCATCTGCCATTCCAGCTGTGCCCATCGCTGACCCCCCTCTCCCGCACACACTGAACAGGGATCCTTCCTGTGGTCTCAGCTCCTTCAGGCCATGTCTGTTCCCCGCAGAACGTCCCGCTGATCGTGGAGGCCTGCTGCAAGGTGGTGGAGGACAAGGGGCTGGAGTACATGGGCATCTACCGCGTGCCCGGGAACAACGCCGTGGTGTCCAGCCTGCAGGAGCAGCTCAACAAGGGAAGCACCGAGATCAACCTGCAGGACGAGGTGCCTCCCTCGGCAAAACCCCCGTGTGCCGCCCCCAGAACTGGGGAGGGAAAGTACAGGGGCCAGTCGCTCAGGATTGGCCCGGCTGCCTGTCCGTCAGGACGGAGGGGAGGGCAGGCCAAACCTGAGGGAGCAGCATTGTGACCCGGCGAGCGGGGTCAGCTCCACTGACCCGGCTGCCCGAGGCTGCCAGGTTTGCCTGTGGGCAGAGCAGCCCCTGGGCGAGAGCCTGGCGTGGCCCCAGCCCCCCGTGCCAGTGCCACAAACCAGCAGGCTGCAGCTGCCAGCTGTTACATTGTGCCGAGCAGCACCGCCCCCTAGTGGCCCAGCCGGCGCGTCCCGGTGACTCTGCCGTGTAATAACACCCAGCACGCACAGAGCAGCTTTCATCTGCCGAGCGCCCTGGGGGGCCGGAATGGGAATTAACCCAGGGTGGGGTGTGTGGGGCAGGGACACGCTTTGCCTCGCATCTTCCTGTTAGCTCCTTTTCCAAGGGGGGCGGCAACACTTGTGGGGCGCGCCCGCTGATGGGTGCCGGGGCCACTTACGCCCGGCTCGCCCGCTCCGCCTCCCGCGGGGCTGGCGCGGCCAGAAGAGTTACACTCCTCATGCAGGCGGCCCTTGGCCCCTGGTTCCTGCTGTCCTGGAGGTGACCAGGAGCCTCCCCGGCGCCCTCTCCTGGGCGGGCATTGCTAGTAGCTGCTCTCGCCCAATGTGGCAGAGGGGCTGGTTAGCTTGATGCCAGCGGTGAGACCCCTGTGGCTGTCCCAGGCCTGGCTCTGAGGTTCCCCCCAGCAGTGACTGGGCACCCCACTGGCCTTCCCGCTCTCGGCCTTCCCACCCCAGGCAGCCTCCTCCTAAGCACCGCCTCCTCTCCCCACACAGAGATGGCAGGACCTGAACGTCATCAGCAGTCTGTTGAAATCCTTCTTCCGGAAGCTCCCGGAGCCCCTGTTCACAGACGGTGAGTCTGGGGTATAGCCCTACCCCCCAGCACACACAGGCAGACGACACACGCGCCCGCACAGATCCACTGGTCTCACACACGCACACACACACAGCTGGAGGACACACACACACACACGCATGCACAGCCAGACATCATTCTGGGCTATATTAGCAGGAGTGTTGTAAGCAAAACTCAAGAAGTAATTCTTCCGCTCTACTCCGCGCTGATTAGGCCTCAACTGGAGTATTGTGTCCAGTTCTGGGTGCCACATTTCAGGAAAGATGTGGACAAATTGGAGAAAGTCTAGAAAACAGCAACAAAAATGATTAAAGGTCTAGAAAACATGACCTATGAGGAAAGTTTGAAAAAATTGGGTTTGTTTAGTCTGGAAAAGAGAAGACTGAGAGGGGACGTGTAACAGTTTTCAAGTACCTAAAAGGTTGTTACAAGGAGGAGGGAGAAGAATTGTTCTTCTTAACCTCTGAGGACAGGACATGAAACAATGGGCTTAAATTGCAGCAAGGGAGGTTTCAGTTGGACATTAGGAAAAACTTCCTGTCAGGGTGGTTAAGCACTGGAATAAATTGCCTAGGGAGGTTGTGGAATCTCCATCATTGGGGATTTTTAAGAGCAGGTTGGACAAACACCTGTCAGGGATGGTCTAGATATTACTTAGTCCTGTCATGAGTGCAGGGGACTGGACTAGATGACCTCTCGAGGGCCCTTCCTGTCCTATGATTCATTCTCAGTCTCTCTCTCAGACGCATGCACAGCCGGAGGGGACACACGCGCGCACACACAGCCGGAAGACATGCACACAGATCCAGATGTCTCACACACACACACTTGTGAACACACACACACACACACACACTTGTGAACACACACATACAGCCGGAGAACACACACACACACACAGATCCATAGGTCTCACACACACACTTGTGCACACACAGCTGGAGAGAGCTCTCTCTCTCTTGCTGCACTGATGTGACTAAACCCCACTTGGAGCCCCTCCTCTCACCCCCACCTCCCTACTGGACGTGTGACCCCTTCATTGGCACACTGCTCTGCTCGCTGCCTGGTGATCTGCCCTGGGAACCCCGTGGCCACGCAGCATCCCCCAGAGTCCCCTAGCTATAGACTGCCTCACTTCACCCACTGTCTCTGCATTACCCATGTGCCCTCTGCTGCCAGCACTCCCTGAGCACCACACTCAATCTGTCTGTTCAGAGCCTTCCGGGTACTGTCACCCAGAGCCCCCTCGCTGCCCCACGTCCTTCCTCCCCCCCGTGCCCCAGCCGAATGCCGCCTGCGTCCTGGCCTGATGGCTCCTCTCTTCTCTGCCCCTCGGCGGCGTCTCTAGCAGGGCTTCACCCCCGGCCCTGGTCCAGCGGGCACTGCCCCGGTGCGCTCCACCAGGGCCGTGCTTGGCAGGGCCATTGAACCTGGCCTCTTTCTGCTGTCTGGCTTTCAGATAAGTACAACGACTTCATCGAAGCCAACCGGATAGAAGATGCCAGCGAGAGGATGAAGACGTTGCGGAAACTGGTATGGGGCCCTTCCCTCGAGGCTGTGGGTCCCTCGGGGGTGTGGGGAACCCTCCGCAGGTCCCCTGGCCACAGCCCTCAAGCAGGGGTCTCCCTCCGAGCCCCCAAGCCTCCAGCCCGTGGGCAGGGAGCAGGTGTCAGCCCCGTCCCAGGAACGACTCTCCCTCCCTTTCCAGTCTGTCTGGTAGGCTTGGCCTGCCCAGTGTGTGAGGGGATCCCAGCCCTGTCCTGAGGCTGGGGGTGGGGGCAGAGCCCCCGTCTTGCTCCCTCTTCTGGCCTGGAAAAGTGGAGGTGTGTGCAGTGAGGGGGGCAGAGGAAGAACGGAGGGGCCGATCCGGGGTGAGGAGGGTCCTAACGGGGAAGGAGTGAGGCTGGGATGGGGAGGGAAGGTCCCCGTCCCTCTCTGTGGCTGGCCAGGCATTCACGCTGCTTCTGCGCCTCCACCAGATCCGGGACCTGCCGGGGCAATACTACGAGACGCTCAAGTTCCTGGTGGGGCACCTGAAGACCATCGCGGACCACTCTGAGAAGAACAAGGTACCATTGCCCCCGCCTGGCCCCCACCCAGCCAGCCCCCGCACCCTGCTAGAGAGCCCGGGGTCCCCAGGGCCGCGGATTCTCTGTGTGTGGGACGCCTGGTGCTCTCCAGGGCCCCAGTGCTTTGTGCCCCAGGCCCCCAGCAGGGCATGGACGTGAAAACCTAGAGCCGAGTCCCTGAGCAGTGCTGCATGTTGGTACCGAACGGGTATCTGGGGGTCTCAGCTGGGATCGCACGCAGGGCGGCCAGCCCCTCTCGCTGCTTGTGCGGCTGCCACGACACGTCTGCCGTGATCAGAGCTAGTGTGGGTGTGTCTGCCCGAGCAGGGGGTCCCGCCTCCAGCTCCAGGTGTAAATGTGCCCTAAGTAACTTGCCCAAGGTCACCTGGGAAGTCTGTGGTGGAGAAGGGGATTGAGGCTAGAGCCCTGCCGGCTGGGATATCCTCCTTTCCTGGACCGGGAAGAATGGCTCAAAAGCCAAGTGGAGAAGGAGGCAGCGTTCTCTAATGGTTAGAGCAGGCAACTGGAGTCAGGACTGCTGGGTTCTGTCCCTGGCTGTGACAGTGTTGGTCACTGCCTCAGTTTCCCCATCTGTAAGAAGGGGATGATCACCCTAACCCACTGGTGCTGGGAAAGGGACTGTGAGTTCATTAGTTAATTGCTTAACATGGGTGTGACGAGAGCAGGTGGGATGGGTTGCAGCGAGGCCAATGGCAGGGCAGGGTGTTTGCCAGCCCTTCCCCCAGGCTGGGGATTGATGTGATTTTATCACTGGGAGCTTACAGCCCAGGGCCTTGGCATGAGACTGTCCGATCCCAGAGAGGGCCCCACGGGCGCAGGCTGTGGGGGGAGAGCCCCCCTGGGATGGGGTTTCCTGGGACCCAGGAGTGGGGCTGGCTGCCGAGATTGTAACCCCCTGCCCTGTTTGCAGATGGAGCCCCGGAACCTGGCCCTGGTCTTCGGCCCCACGCTGGTCCGCACGTCCGAGGACAACATGACGGACATGGTGACGCACATGCCAGACCGCTACAAAATCGTGGAGACCCTCATCCAGCACGTAAGTGACAGGTGGCCCCTTGCTTAGCCCCATGCTTCACTGGGTAGGACGGGCCCCTGCTGCCCTGCTCCCCGCACGCTCTGCTGGGCAGGACGGGCCCCTGGTGCCCTTCCCCCGCCTGCACTCTCCAGCACTTTACTGGGCAGGCTGTGCCCCCGGTGCCCTGCTCCCCCTGTTCTTTGCCCGTCTTACCAGGCTGAAGGGAAACTTCCCTCCTTGGGAGTCGAACGTCAGTGGGTCAGGGCTGGACTTTTCTGCACAGTCGGGATCAGCTCCCAGTGCGGTGCTGGGTGTGTAGGGTCCGACAGCAGGGGGCGGGTGCCCAGGGCTGTGGGCCAGGCTGGAGTTGGTGGGGAGGGGTGCCAGGCTGTGGGGCGGAGAGGCCTGCAGAGACAGACTGGGACTCGTGCATTCGAATCTCCGTGCCAGGCGGGCGCGACGCGGGAATGAATCTGGCAGCAGCCGGGCGACCTGGAGTTGGTCACCCCCCCTCCTCGCCTCCCTTGCCCCCCCCTCTGCCTCCCCTGAGATGTTGTACTGCAGTCCTGCCGTGCTCTGACCCTCGTCCCCTCTCCTTGCTCCCACAGTCGGACTGGTTCTTCAGTGACAAGGAGGACAAGGGGGAGAAGGTGAGTCCCGGGCGGGAGGAGCGGGGGGTTGGCTCCCTGGCCGCCGGTGGGCACCTATCCCAGCCGTGGGAGAGCGGCTGTCCTCTGGGGACAGCCGGTCCCCGATCGCACCCCCTGAGCTCTGCATGCATGGTCTTCACGACGCCAGCCTGGGGGCAGCCTCTCTCCTGCACCCTGCTGGAGACCCCGGTGGGGGGAGGCCAGCTGGTTCCCTGTGTGTGAACAGTGCCCCGCTCTGCCCGAGGCCAGAACGCTGAGCCCCCGGGGAAGGACCCTGCGAGGGTGAGCAGCTCCCCCTGGGGGGCTCTGTCCAGCACTGCCGCCCTGCTGGCAGGGCAGGGGGCACTCGGCAGACAGCTCGGAAGGGAGTCAGGGGGCTGGGCCCAGGGGCTCCTCCGCTCACCACTCTCCCCTCGCTGCCGTTCCAGACCCCTGTGGACGAGAAGGAGGCGCAGTCGGTGCCGAACATCGAGTACCTGCTCCCCAACATCGGGAGGACGGTGGTGCCAGGGGACGCCTCAGGTGAGGGGGCACGACCAGGGGGAGCAAAGGGGAAGGCTCCAGTTGTGGGGCTGTCAGGGCTCAGCCGGCAGCACCGGAGAAGGAGTGACCTCACAGGCAATCCACCTCCACAGGAGTTACTGGGCCACTGCTCCTGGGCCAGGCCAGGGCTCTCCCCATCAGGCACCCCCCGCTGGGCAAACTGGGGATCCCCCCTGCGGGAGCCTCCTCCCTGGGCACCCCCAGCAGCCCCCTCCCTGGGCACACCCCTCCCCGCAGGATAGCTGGGGACCGGGGCTCCCACCTGCCCTAAGTGACCCAGGAGCTGCCCGGCCAGTCCCTACAGCAGAGCTGCCCGTCTAGCAGCGGGCACAAGCCTTCCCGGGCAGGAGGAGGGGCATTTCCTCAGGCCACGCCCACTGCTGAGGATTGGGTGTGATGGAACGGCTGGCACCGAGGAACAACAAGGAGCCAATCACTGGCCACGGGCTGGTTACCAACTGCTGTTGGGCTCCCCCTAGTGTTACTGCTGGGAAGTGCTGGTCTAGTGTCAGTGAGTTCCCCAGGTCCTCTCCTGCGTATACTCCCTGATAGCCGCTGTCCCCAAGCCCCCCGCGGAACAGTCCTTCAAACCACAGGGCTGCCCGTTGTTCCCTCACTAGCCAGCCAGCCCCAGCAGCTCTGCCACGGGTCTGCCTCTGTCCGGTGCCTGGTCCCTCCCCCCCGGCTCGAGCTGTGCGTACGGAGCGCAGCCGCTTTGAAATGACATTGATTCTTTATGCTCTTTCTTAAACGTCTCTCTGCTGTCTTCTTCTCCCTCCTCCTCCTCCTCTTCCTCCTCCTCCAGCGGATCTCCTGGAGCTCTAGAGCGGGTACAGTGCTGCTGCTTGGGTGCATTGCTCATGCACTAATTCCGTCGGGCGACCGTGCGAGAGCGAGTGCAGGAGGGGAGCCGCAGCCCTGCGCCATCCCCCCGGGAAGAGCACCCCCCGCCCCTATCCCACTGCGCTGGCCGCAGCGCACGTCACCCATGGGCAGGGAGGCATGCCCCCTGGTACCCCTTTGTCACGACCCCCAGCTTGACACCTCCTGGTGTGGTTCATCCCTCTTGCACCACCATTATAGTCAGAGGATGAATGATCTGGACCACCCCCCCCCCCCCACACACACACACATTCACCCGCAGCTTTGGCTATACGAGGGCCCTGCCGCTGACATGCAGTTTTCTCTGGGCATTGCTCTGTGAGGGAGCACAGGGGAGCCCCTTGCCCCTCTGCCACCCTGCCCACCCGAGAGCACCCACAGCATCGGGGCAGAGGCCTGCTGGTCCTGGTGCCCATGTCCCCGGTGCTTGGCATCAGCCCCCCCGAGCCGTAGCTGGGCGCAGGGGGAGCCCTGCCAGCCGGGTTCTGTGAATGCCAGGGGCGTGAGCCTGGCCATGTGAGTGGGTGCGGGGGATTCCTCTGGAGTCAGATCAGCTGGTGCCACCCACCCCAGGGTGCTGAGGTCATGGGTGGGCCCTTGGGAGACCCCCATCCCTCTGCCTGTCCAGGGTGCAGAGACGCCCCTTCAACCCTGGGCCTCTCCCCTCTCTGAGCCTTTCCAGAGGCCACTCAGCCCAGCCCCCTCCCGGCTGCGCCCCCCAGCCCCACACGACCCCTGCGCCCCCCAAAGAGCCCACGCTGACCCGCCAGCCCCCATGGTTCACAGCAGGCTCTTCCCAGTGGTGGCTGGCTGCAGGTTCGGGGGCTGGGATTCCAGATCCTCCCAGGGGTCAGCGTTCCCCTCCTGGCCCCCCCTCTCATAAGCACCAGCCGCGAGTCCCATCCCTCCGCCGGGGGGGGGGGGGTGTGTGATTGTGTTTGTCCTTGTGCTTCTCAGTGTGGTGGAGTGGGGGCTGGCGCGGTGGGTGCATCCTCTCCCCCACCCCCCCTTTAACCTGCTTGCGAGACATTGCAGATTAACACACGGTCCCCCCGCGGCCCTCGCCTGTGCATTCCTTGGGGCTTGCCCCTCCTCCGGCGCAGCGAGAGACCTGGGCTTGGGCTCGGAGCAGGCAGCCCGTGGGCAATACTGAGCCGCGTTGGCCCTTCGCCGCACACGGCCCCGGGGGTCCCTGGCTGCTGGGAATGGGTGTCGTTCCCTGACTTCAGATGGAGTTTCCACCACCAGGGATCTGCCAGTGGTCCCCCTGCTAAAAATCTCCCTGCTGTAGTATGGGGGGCGGGCATCGCCCCTGGTGGCTGCTCCCAGCTGTAGGAGACCCCTTCTTTAGCGCCAGCGGTAGGAGCTTGTGCCTTGGCTCTGCAGGCCGTGAGTCTGAACCGCACGGAGGGTCGGTGATACGTGTGTGGCCGCGGGGATCGGTGCAAAGGGGCTCTAGTGTAAATGGGGATCGGGTCCCTCTGGGTCTAAGCCGAGCTCAGTGGACACGTCCCCAGCATCAGAGGGGAGAGCTCCCCCCGTTTGCACTGGGGCGCGTGAGCGCTGCATAACCCGGCCTGGGGCCTCCCCATCCCCAGGGGAAAACCCAGGTGCCAGCGGAGTAACTCGTCCTGTGTTCTCCCACTGTCCCCTTTCCCCCCGTCCGTCCGTCCGTCCTGGGCTCATGGCTCCAGTCCGTCAGCGCCACTGGCAGCACCCGTCCGGCTGCTGGGTGGGTGAAGGGGGATCCGGCGACTGGGTGTTTCCCAGCTGGGCCTGGGTCTTTTTTTCTCGTTTCCTTTTCTTTCCCCTGTGGCGGTGGCCGTTCTTTTCCCCCGTGCTGCGATTAACCCAGCGGTTGTGTGACCGGGGCGCGCGGGTCGCACACAAATGGACAGAGGGACCCAGAGATCATTGTAGGCTGTCCTCCTGGAAGCTCCTCCCGTGAGATCCCCAGAACGCTTCCCCCCCACCCCCCCAGTCTGGGGGCAGCCCCTGCCTTGAGGCGCATGAGCCTCCACGGCTTGGCCGGCCGGAGCTGGGTGAAAATTTGTGGTTGAAACTTTTTTTCTGGCATCGGCAGCACCAGAACATTGGACAAATTCGCGTCAGTTTTGCCAAATTGTTCATTTTGAGGGCGGAAAAATAAATCTGACGAATCCTTTCCATTTGTCCCTTCCAAATGAGTTTTTTCTTTAAATAAAATTTGAGGACATTTTGGAAAAAAAAAAATCAAAAATGTTTAAAAATGGTCAGAAATCGAAACGTTTGGTCCGGCCCGAAACCAAGGGCTTTGGGGACTTTTTGCAAAGGGCCCCAAATTCCGCTGTTCTGGCGCCCCTCCCGACAGCTACCCCTGGGCCTCGTTAATTTCCCAGCCTGGGCGCCCCACTGCCAGTTGCTGGAGCAACGTGGATGCTGATCGTGCCGTTGATTAGAGCCACACGTGGAGGGAGAGCTTGGGGATGCCCTTGAGAAACGTCCCTCTGCTGTGATGCCCGCACGCCCCTAGCCCCCCCCCCCCCCTCCGCTAGCAAAGACCTCCCCCGCCCACCCTAATCCCTGCTCTGTCTTTTGCGTTACAGATTCAACCAATAGCGGCTCTGCCAAATCGAAGGTGAGGACTCCCGTGTGAGGGACTCTCTGAAGTCTGGGGGGTGGTTCCTGTGTGTGCTAACATCTCCAGCTTTGCTGGGCCTCAGCCTCTGGCCCAGCGCAAGGGGCAGGAAACGCAGGGTGGAAATTCGGCGTTTTACCCATAAATCCTGTTGCTGTAAAAGCACAGAGCAGCTTGTGTGGCCCTTCCCACCTCAGTCCTGGGCCGTGCTGTCCTGTCCGCCCGAGAGCAGCCAGACGGGCGGGTTCGCGGGATTGCCAACTCTGTATGAGGAAGGGAGGTCCAGGGGTTTACTTGGGTCTGATGAGGCAGGAGAAAGCTTCAAGGTGACCTTGCAGGTCACAGGATGGTGGCATGGCCCAGTGGGTAGGACCCTGGCCTGAGAGTCAAAGACAACTGAGTTCTGTTCCTGGCTCGGCCTGTTGTGTGTCACTGCTCTCTCTCTGCCTCAGTTTCCCCTCTCCCCCTTGTCTATTTAGATCCTTTTGGGGAGGGAGGGTCTTGGCCAGTTTCTCCGAGCAGGTCTGCCCAGCCGGGCCCTGATCCTGACGAGGGGCTGTGCATGTCTCTGCAGTAGCCAGAATTCGAACTCTGGGTCACTTGACATATGTTTCATGCTGACCCGTGACATGGTTCCTAACAGGCCCCTTCCTGGGAGCTCTCCTTAGCATCCGTCCTGGTGGTTCTGCTGGCTCCACGGGCTGGCTGGGACATGGAGGAGTGGGAAGGCACGTGCAATCCTGTGCCCTGAGAGATGGCAGCCTCCATTTCCCCAGAATGCACTGCACCACTCTGGGACAGTGGCCTAAATATTTCCCAGAATGCACCACAGCACGATTGGATGCCACCCCCGATTTTCCCAGAACGCACTGCTGCGGCAGAGCGGCTGCGGCCAGGTCGGTGGCCTGAGCGCTCGGTGCGAAGCTGCCTGGGCTCGGGGGCCGGGGAGGAGCCGTGAGCGGCAGGGACCGGGGCCGTGGCACTAAGCCAGGTGGTTCTCTCTCCAGCAGGGCTCAGGGGCGCCCCGGAAGGATCAGTACAACAAGGAGCTGCTCGCCATCTCCTTCATCGCCGCCGTCAACCGCAAGAGGAAGAAGCGGCGGGAGGCCAAGCGTTTGGGGAGCAGCACGGACGACGACTCGGAGCACGAAGCCACCAAAGGCAGAGCCGAGGAGGCCAGGGGTGGGGGCGCGGAGGAGGAAGAGGCCAAGGGGCCAGGGTGCGGCGTGGCCCCTGGAGAGCCAGGCCCAACGCGCGACGCTCCGAGCCGCCGAGCGAGCACAGAGGAGCAGGCGGGACCGAGGGAGCCAGCGCCGGACGCCCGGTCCATCGTCTCGGGCTATTCCACCCTGTCCACCATCGACCGCAGCCTGTGCTCGGAGGTGCAGTCGGTGGCCGAGAGCCGAGGTGACGAGGCAGACGACGAGCGCAGCGAATTCAGCCACGTGGAGACGGACACAGAGAGCAGCTTCCTGCTGGGGAGGGCAGGGCCGGGCGCCGGGCCGGGGCCCGAGGCGGAGAGCGGCGAGAAGGAGAAACTCGCCCGGGCCTCCTTCAACTCCCACCGGCTCATCCAGTGCGACACGCTGGCCCGCAGGAAGCTGGCACGGCCCCGTCCGGACAGCGAGTCGTCCACCAAGGGCAGCCAGGAGTCCCTGCAGCCCCCGGGGGCCGGTGGGGAGCCGTGGGGCAGCGGGGCCCCGGCCAGGCCCTCGCTGACGGAGCAGATCCGCCTGCGTCTGCGCGGCTCGGCCGACGACATGCTGGCCGTGCGCCTGCGCAAGCCCCACTCCCCGGAGACGCGGCGCAAGAAGAGCTCCTGGAGGCGCCATACGGTGGTGGTGCCCGGCGGCCTGAAGGACCTCAACTTCAACGAGTGGAAGGAGCAGCAGACGCCGGGCCAGGGACCCCCCGTGGGTCCCGAGCTCTGCCCCCCGGACACCGGCGCCTCCTGCAGGGACCTGCACAGAGACAACAAGGACTCGGGCCTCAGCAGCCTGGAGTCGACCAAGGCCAGGCCCTCCTCGTCCTCGGCCCTGAGCCACCAGGGCGGCGCCGGTGAGCAGCTGCACAGTAAGGGCCCGGAGGGGAACCCTGGCGACCGGGGCCCGGCTCCCACCCGCGCAGCTTCTTTCCGCTTCCACCATTGTCTCTAACCCCCGAGGCCTGTCTCTGCTTCCCCCCCCCATCTCTCTCGCCCCCTGTGCTGCCGCTTGTGGTGAAGGCTGAAGTCCCCTCTCTGGGCGGTTCCCCATCCGCACAGAGGTTGGAGCGCCCCCTAGGGGCCAGCAGCCACTCGCCCGGATTTTGCCGGCCTTGCCCCTTGAACGTCCCTTGGCCTTTCTCACGGGGCTCCCTAGGCTGCCGGAGACGCCCCCGGCCGCGCTGCCTGGCTGGCGCTCGGGCGCGACGTTCACTGAACGACCCTCCCGTGGTTTGGGGATGTAATCGTGAGTCTGTTTGATTTGTCTTCCTTTTTAAGACTCCCCCACCCCTGACGTTGCCAGGCCAGGCCTGGGTGGGGGATTGTCCGCAGCTTGGAGCGTCCCGGCCTCGCCACAGAGCCGGGATCCCAGCCCTTTGGGTCCAGCCCGCAGCTGGGATGGGCGGGCACAGCGCACCCACAGGATGCACTTGGTCTGAGACAGGCAACCCCTCCCCAGCCTCCTGGCCCCCCCAGCACATCTCCCTGCGTGGCTGCGGGGTCCCTGAGGCTGCCATATCCGCTCCGCTGTCCCCCGGATGTCACGGGGGGAGCGTGCGTGGCTCTCGCTGCCTCCCCCTTGGTGGGGGATCCCACGGTTCCTGCGAAGGGCTGCTCCCCGCTGACGCGGGGGGTTGGGGGCAGGGGAATGATGCTCCGATTTCCATGAGACCGTTGCCAGTCCCCCACTGCCAGCCCCCAAACCTCCCAGCAGGAGCTGGTGCCTCTGAAATCCTGCCCCAGCTCTGGCATCACATCACTGTGCCCCTCCCCCTGCCCCCTCGGCTCAGAGAAAGTGCCCCCTGGTGTGCAAGGAACTGCTGGGTGGCTTTGAACAGAGGGTCCCTGGCACCCCAGTCCCGCCTGCCCCCGAGAGGCCCCCCCCTTTCCCAAGCGGGTTCTCCCACCCCGGGTCAGTCCAGGGTGCGCGAGGCGGCTGTGGAATGGAGACAGGAGGCCGCGCAGACACAGCGCCCGCACGTGGGCTTTTCTCAAGAGCGTGAGCATTTTTCCGCTGGCTCGTAACACTGGCGTGTGCATGTGTATGCACATGCACCATTCAGGTCTATGTGTGTGCACATGCGTGTGCACCAGTCGCCTGTGTGTGTGCACGTGTGCACCAGTTGCACCTGTGTGAGTGCGTGCATGTGCACCAGTTGCACATGTGTGTTCATGTACACCATTTGCACGTGTGTGTGTGTGTGCACGTGTGTGCTATGGCTGTGCCCCATGGAGCACGTGCCTGCGGTGCCCTTGTGTCCAGCCTGATTCAGTGTTGGGTAATTGGTAGATGTAGGTGTGGTGGCATCATTGGCACCTGAGCAGGAGTGTGTGTGTGTTGGGGCCGTTGGCACGTGCTCAGTGACCATATGCCCGCTGGCACCAGGTGTGGGATCCACTCGCGTGAATGCTGGGAAATGTCCCTCGTGCCAAGGGGCCCTTTGTTCCCCAGCCCCTCCCCTGTGCCAGGCCGTGCCAGGTCCTGCGCTCTGCCAGGGAGGAGGTGCTGTTGTTTGCTAGCCTCAAAGCCACAGGGGAAGAAGCGTAGGAAGGGGGCCCAGGTCATGGCTGGTTCAGTGCTTCCAGTGTGGCAGGGAAACCCAGCCAGGGAAGCAGAGCTACGTGGGCCAGCCAGGAACATCCCGGGAGGAGGGAGGAATCCTGGCCCCATTGCAGTCGATAGCCCCACCGGCATCACTGGGGCCTGGAGTTGAGTCCTGAGCACTCGGCAGCTGCCCTTCCTCCCCGGACATGACCCTCAGCTGCTCTCTGCGGCCCGAGGCCTCCTGCCCCTGGACAGGCGGGTTCACACTCGCAGCTGAGCCGTGCAAAGCCCCCTGAGGTTAGGCCGCCCGGTGGGACTCGGGCACTCCCAGGGGGGCGGGGGGGGGGCGTCTTTGGCTGGGCAGCCCCCTGGCTAGCAGGTGGAGTGAGCAGCTGGGGGCGTGAGCGTTAGGTGACCCCCCCAGGCAGGTCGCAGCCCCTTTGAGAAGCGGGGCGGGGAGGGTGGTGTGAGCGAGCGGCATGGATGCGCACAGGACACACAAGTGGCACTGCAGAGAGCAGCCAGGCCCAGGGCCCGTGGCAGCGACGCTGGGAGAACGCACGGCTCACGGGATTGAGACTAGATCTATCCTGGCCGCTGTCGAGTCAGGCCCTTGCTAGCAGCGCCGACCGGGGAAATGGCCCGGGGTAAACCCATAATGCCCATCGTGCCATCCGGCCCCGAGCTGTTTCCAGCCGGGTTGTGGGCAGCCCAGTGTTAATGCTCCAGACCTGGTGCCGTGTGGCTGCGAACGCAACAGTGCCAGTGCCCCAGGCGGTTTAATACTAGTCCCTACCTTGCACAGCCCGGCTTTCAGCCCTACCAGCTCGCTTCCTCCCAGGCCCCCGCATGCCCAGGGACAGGCCTGGCGTGTTTGCGTTTCACAGCCCAGTTGGTTCCCCAGCACTAACTGGCTGCCCCTTGCCCCGCACCTGGGTAGAGCGGATGCGGCCAGAGCACAGAAAGAACTGGGTTTGAATGCAGGGCTTGCCGGAGCCCGGAGCGTGCACACTTGCTCTGCATCGCCCTTGGGATGCACAAGGACTGGAGCATTCAAACCTCTGCGACAGGAATGTGTCCACCCTGCAAACCTCCCCTCGCCCCCCCTGCTGGTTTCACCCAGGAACTCGTTTGTGTTTTGTTTTCTGTCACACCGCCAACGTCCCAGTGCTTGTGCCACCCGCCCAGCTGGGGGCACCGGTCACGGCCTTGCGTCTCAAAGCGCTTTCACAACCGATGCAGCCGCCGTTGGGGCAGGCCGCAGCAGCTGTAACGGGGTGCAGGGTTCGGGTTAAGGGAGCCAATGGGAACTGGCGAGGGTGCTGCAGGTAGGTGGGGCTAATCTTACACAAACTGGAATTTGGCTGGCCCTGGCAGCCTGTCTCTCGCTACAGACATAGTGCCATGGAAGAGTTTTGAGTCCGTCGCACGCTGCGTTTCTCAGCGTCAGGAGAGCCGACGCTGGCGTGAGCTCATTCGTCCCAGGTAACTGGAGCCAGGCAGCGTATTAATTCCATGCACAGAAAGTCCCACTTTCTACCAGGCAAGCAAACGTCTGTCGTCCTATGCAGTGGTTTATATTTTTCCTCTTGAAAATGGTAAAACTGTGTTTTCATGCTGCTAGACTGTGGCTCCCTTTTAGTTTGAAATTAAAACCACCCCTCCCCCCGCCAAATCCAATGCACCCGTCTCTGTGTTTAGAAAAAAGGCCAACTGCAGCCCCGTGCCCGGCGATGGTCTTCCTGACCCAGGGGTACTGTCTCTGCAGCGAGCGCCCAGCTGTCCTCTACCGCGCTGGGGCTACAAAATAACGCCACGCCGCGTCTTCCGCTTCGAACTGCAGCCATTCCAATGAGAGGCCTTGGGAGGATTTTAAAAATAAAATTAAAACAAAAAAAAAAAACCTTACTCCAGTTGATGCATCGTTCTCGTACTTTATGCAAATAATTGCTGTAAAGTTTTGTTGTTTTCCTTTTTTGTGTAAATAGCGTCTTGAAATGTGTAACATATTACAAAGAATTTATAAGGATTTTTTTAAGACGTTTCGCTCGTTTAAAAAAAAAAAACCCCAGAAGAAAACCACCAAGTGCTGTAACAGTGTTGAATTTTTAAAACCTTCCTGCATGTGTCATGTTTTTCCTTGAGGTGTTGTAAAAGGTCAGACATATATATGGAATATGCAAAACTAAAAAAAACCAACCCACCTGGTTTGGCCCTCGCCGCCGTACAATTCTATATATTGGAAATAAACTGGCGTATTCAAGGAACAGACTTTCTGCTTTTATTGAACGGGTCCGTTGGCTTTTTAGCAACCGAACGTTCCTGCGTGGGCCAGGCAATTCCACCAGCAGGCGCTCGGGGGCGTATCTGACATCGTCCTCAGCAGCTGCTTGGGTTGGCGATGGGCGAGCTGGACCGTTGGATGGTGCATTACGGCAATTCCCATGCTAACACTCGTGGGCCTCGTGCACCTGCTTGACTCAGGGCCTTTGGACAATCCCACAGGGCTGGTAATGTGATGGTGTCTCAGTGAAATCGCGTGACGTGGGGAAAAGGGGCAGAGCTCGGGTGAACAAGGGACGTGCACCCACAAAATAAACACCTGTTTGGGCAAGACAATGCCAGGTCGGGGTTGATCAAGGTCCCGCCCCTCATGTGACTGTCTCTGCGAAAAGGGGGCAGTGGGGGTGCAGCTGCAATCCCTGTGAGCATCGTTATCGTTATTACTTGTCTTGCAGGATTACCCGGCAGCCCCAGTGCTGGAGCAGGGCCCCACAGCGCTAGGTGCTGTACAGACACTGAACACGAGGGCTGTGGGCTCGTTTGCACGGCCCCACTAGGCTCACGTTCGTACACTTGCTTGCACGCGAGCTGAGTAAATCCACCATACGGTGAACAGCTGGAGGGATTGGCTGAGTTGTAACTCAGGCGCTGTCTACACTAGGGGTGCTGTCGTGTAGATGCTTCTTAAAGCGATGGCCAAGTCCCCCCCCCCCCCGTGTTGCTGTAGCAACGCCACCTCCCCAAGTGATGGGCACTAGGACAACAGGCATTTGTCCGACCGGGGGTAAGGCCAGCACAGCTATGGGGCTCGGGGGGCGGAGGGGGCAGGGGGATTTTAGATGTAGATGAGCCCACCCGCTGCTGCTTCGCCCTGGCCCAATACCAGCCCTTTCGTGAGCCGGGGGCCCATACCTGCCTCAGCCTGTGCCCTAAAAACCTCCAAGGCCGGGCTTTGCCCCGTGGACCCCCCCCCTTTCGACAATAAACATTACTCCAGGACCCCAGGAGGGGGGACTGAAGCCTGAGCCCCCGGTGGTGGCGCGGGGGGGGCAAAGCCGAAACCCAAGGGTTCAGTGCCAGGCAGGGGCCTGTAATCTGAGTCCCGACACCAGTGGCGTATTAAGGTCTAGGCCTAGGCCAGCAAATTTTCAGGGGCGGCAAATTTGAGCACCCACGGAGAAGCTCCCCTGCTCCAGCTCGTCGCCGCGTCCTGTTTCTCTCCCCTCCCTCCCAGCGCTTATGCCGCGAAACAGCTGTTTCGCGGGGCAGGGAGGGAGGGGGGAGGAGTGGGAACATAGTGTGCTGGGGGAAGAGGCAGGGCCAGGGTGGGGATTTGGGGAAGGGATCCAATAGGGGCAGGGAGGGGGGGGAGTTGGGGCGGGACTTTGGGGAAGGGGTTGGAATGGGAGCGGGAAAAGGGTGGAGTCGGGGCGGGGCGGCAAAATCATTAATCCGCCACTGCCCGACGCCCAGGGCTAAAGCCTGCGGACGTCAGTCCTGGGTGGGGGTGCTCAGACTTCAGCTTCGGCCCCGGGCCCCAGCAAGTCTAAGCCAGCCCTGGCGCCCCCCAGCCCGGTTTGACAACCGCTGCACTAAGGCCACTACCGCCGCTTGTTGAGGTGGTTTTATTAAGTCGAGCGGCTCCACCCCGGCACAGCTGGCAATGCGCTAGTGTAGCCCTGGCCTCAGTGGGGGACCCCAGCCTAGCGCTCTGCTTGCGCATGAACGCACACACACCACGACAATCCTACCTGATCGCACACGTGGCACAAGGCTCAACCTAGCGCTGACCGCGCCAGCCTCCTAGGAAACCTGCAGTGCCATTCATTACCTTGCGAGACGCTAACAGTCATGGATTTAATGACTGCAGAGAGGTTACTGGGGCCCTTAGAATATGTTACCTACCCAGCCTAAACAAGCATAGACTCGCAGGGACCACAACAGGGCAGCTAGTCCAGTCCCCTGCACTCATAGCAGGACTAAGTGTTGTCTAAACCATCCCTGACAGGTGTGTGTCTAACCTGCGCTTTAAAGTCTCCAATGATGGCGATTCCACAAGTGGCCAAAGTGCGGGCACCAGCCCAAGCCCGAATGTCGATACGGCACGTTTACAGCCCCGCAGTCCGAGTCCCAGGTGTGTAACTGCAGTGTAGACGTACCCCGAGCACCTTCTCGGCCCTGAAGACGAGGTGAAACCCTGTCTCACCCACTGCGTTGCCGAGGCTAGTCAGCATATCAGCAGGGCTTGAGCGTGGAGCGTCCTGCTGGGCCAACTGGCTTCAGTTAAAACCCCAATTGAACTGGAGCTAGAGGTTGGGGTGTATGTGTACAGGAAGGGGAGTAACAAAGACTGCAGCATCTCGGCCCTCTGAGGAAGGCTTGCCCCAGGCCCATGGTTGGGTGGTTGGTTAAGAGACAGTAACAAAAGACAAATCTTAAAGGGAAGACGTGCTATAGAGAAAAAAAAAGGTGTTTTATTAAAGCCAGACACTCTGATAAAAAAGAAAATAAGAAAGGAAAGGCAAAAGAAAAAGCAACCCTTTGTCATTTGGAATTTTTCAAGTTACAACGATCACATTTCTCACAGAACTATCCATGGCATCCGTATAGTTTATACATAGACCTACGCTACAGACAGAAGCCGGAAAAAGATTTACAAAAACATACAGACTCCAGAACTGGCCTTTACAACCAGCTTTGTTTTGTTTTGTGTTTTTTTTTTTCAAAACAGTTCACAATAAAATTCATGCGAGAGAGAGAGAGACACACACACGACATTGTAGAAACCCCGAAAACAGCATCTAAAGTTTTCTTTTTTTGTCCTTTTAAAATTTTTAACCAACATACAGTCTCAGACGACGAAAGCAAGGTGTGGCATGCAGCGACGGCTCCAGAGAGACATGCATAACTTGGATGGTGCCTTTTTTAGTTTTTTTTTTATTTTCATTTTTATTTAAAAGTCAGAATAAAGTGGGTTTATTTTTAAGTCAACACGCTGTTATTGGTGGTCTCACACACAAGTTGAGTGATGCCATGAAAATGACACGCACACGCACACATACACACACACACACGCACGCACGCATAGAAAACTAGTTGGCTTAACCATGGCGGGGCTGGGGGTAGGAAATGAAGCCAATAGAAATTAACCAAAACAAAATGCCCAGTAATTCCCTCCAAAGCCACAGACGAGTGTGGAAAATCACCTCCCGGTAGCTAAAAGGCAGCCCCACGACACTATTAGTCACGGCCATCGTGCGAGGGGAAAGCCTTCGCAACACACAGGAGAATGCAGCTGTAAACATTTAAACACATGCACCTTTGCGGCAGCTGTTCACAGGGGCCCAAGTCGCCTTAAAAGCCGCAGGGTGTTACGCACCTGGGCCTACGTGCCTAGCGAAGCATTTTCAAAAGCCCATTGATTTTGTTTTCTATTGCCTAAGCCCCAGAACCTGAACTGTGTTTAGCTGCTGAACGCCTACTGACGCCAATGGGAGTTAGGTGCGTACGTACCATGGAAGAGCTGGGCCTTAGGTGCTTTTGACCCTGTTACCCTATTTGTGCCTTTGGAAACAAAAATCTGCCCCCACCCACCCTCCCACATAGCAGGCTGCAGCATTTTGTGCTAATTTAGTGACACAGCGGCCTGCCCCCGCGAGCCCGTTCCAGCCGGCGCGCGGCCAGGTTGAAATCAAGTTAAGCACGTCCAGGTGAGGCCGAAGGCAGGGTGAGTGGCTGGCAGTGGTTTACCTGACTGGGTTTTAAAAACACCTTCCCCTCCAGTGGGGGGGAGCACTGTGTGGGGGGGGGGGCTAGCCCTTAGCTACAGGGGTGAGGCTATGCCAGCGTTTCTATTGTAAGCCTCCCCACCCTTCCTACTCACACGCCGGCAGGAGCAAGACCGTGACGCACTGGCCCACAGCAGCATAGACCTGTCCAGCCCCTACCTTGAGGCACAGTGGGGGGGTGTCCTCCCCTCCCATGGGAGCTGGAAGGCCTTCACCAGGGCATCTGGCCATCCTTAATACTGGGTGCTCTGCCCTCAGCACTCCCCCTCTGAGCTGGGCACACCCCCATCCCGGCAGGGTCTGGTGGGTGGGCACCCATCACTCACTAGCAGCCATGAGACAAGCCATGACACTGCCACTTCCTGGCCTTTGCAGGGATGGTCTTTCTTTGGCCTGGCCCTAGGCAGGCTGTGGAAGCGGGTTCAGGGGGCCAGCGGGACGGTGCCTGGGGGGGGTCGGTGGGGGAGAGGAGCCAGGGGCGCAGTCAGAAGCCACAGCTTTGCTACAATGGTTCACTTTGGTACTGAACATTTTTTTATTTTATTTTTTTAAATTAACGCTTCACCTTCCGTCTCTTGAGCCTGGCTCCGGCTCGGCCCGAAAGGCCACGCCTGAGCATTTGCCCCACTGTGTGAAGCCAAGCCAAGCCGAGCCGTCTGTCTCCAGCTAGGGGCACAGGGCCACGGGCTCGGAGAGGGGTGTCGGACTTCTAGGGGCTGACGCTGGCCCTGGGGTGGGGAAGGGCTCGGACAATGCCGGGCAAGGGGGAAATAATCTAGACATAAACCCAGCACTTTCTTTAAGAGCTGGGACAGCTCCTTCTCCTCCCTGCCCAGCGGGTGGCGCTAAGTCCCCCACTAAACTCCACCTCTTGTTCTTCCTTTTATCTGGCTCCTCCCGGGGGGAAAAAATGACCCATCAGCCCAGTGTGTGCCTGACTCTGCCTATAGCTTGGGACCCCCACCGCTTAAAAATTGCTACAGTGGCGCTGGGACAAGTGTAATCGGCTTGGTGCTCTGTTCTCGCCCCGCCCTGCCCCTGCCGCCGCGGGCAAGAAGTCTGTTTCAGCCCCAAGACTTGGGCTTTAAAGGTCATACTTTACAATCCAGGGGTCACAGGTTCAATCCCTGCTACCGACAACCGGTCCTGGTGCTTGGTGTCCCACACAGGCACCAGTGGCTCCCTCCACATGCATACCAGCCTCTCCCACCATGCACACAAAATGTCAGAAGCGGGGAGGAAAGACAGGCAATAGGGAGGGGTCTAGGAAAAGCATGGAAACAGGACGGTAAGCTGAGCGTTAGCGTTAAAGCTGCGTTTCTAAAGCAACAATTTCACCAGGGAAGAAGAGCCACCCCCTCATATACCAGCCGTGAAGAGAGTTCTTTTATTTCTTCTGTTTTTAAATATTTATATATATATTTATATTACGTATATTATATATATATATAATATGTAAATATATTTTTAAAACAATATAAAATGTTAAGACACTTCACTTAAATGTAAAGAGTTGCTTTTTGCAATCCAAAGAAATTGCATTATGGTTCTTTTCTTTTTTTTTTTTCTTTTCTCTTTGTTATTCAAAAAAAGGCTCGTTCTTTTCGTACAAAAATGATCGCTATACAAAAAAGAAAGAAAGAAAAAGAAAAAGAGAAGGAACTGAAAACGGACGACGAACTAGGCAACGAAAGAAGTGATTCGATTTCGTACTCTGGTTGCACATGATCCGCACTCTACAATATAGCATTTTGGATATTCACACCCACACACACAGCTCGCATAGATCCCCCTAGATATAATCTGTGCTTACATTTTGTTTGTTCAGTGACTGGCCATTCCCCCCACCCACCCCACACACACGCACATGTATGTATTGTACTTTAACAAACCTCTTCCGTACCTATCTGAGTCCAGGACACGTGCCTCTCTTTTGTGCCCATTCTCCGTGGCTCCAGACTGAGCCCAAGAGACCCAGCATTGGCCACTGGACCTGCGGCTCGTCTACTAATCTCATTCCCCATCTCCCTCCCTCGGGTTCCTCTAACGAGCCCTAGCCCTTTGCCCTGCTATACAGTGTATTTGTCACAGCCACGGGCAAGGGCAGCTCCTCGCCTATTTGTACTTTGCATTCCTTCCCCCCGCTCACCTCCTGGGTGTTACAGCCCCCTGGGGGCGCTGCTACTGGTGCAAACTAGCCACTAGCCCCTGGTGCGTTCCCTGTGGCCCTGCCTGACCAGAGCTGATTGCTATAGATTTCAAGGGCCCGGTGGGGGACTGCCACCCCCACCCCCAACCTCAGCCCAAGGCCAGGCCCCGTTATGCCAGACTCCCACTTACCAATGAGTCCATGCAGAGGCCAGGACCCGGAACAGGAGCATTAAACTCCAAGAGCATTCGCAGCCTCCGCATGGACACCCCCATCTGGGCACACAGTATATTGCTTAGTACCGTGGCATTCACCCTTTGCCGGTGCAGGACAATATGGAAGGGCAGGGCGGTTACAAGCCATGACCCTTGCTGGGGTCATGCCCCTTCTGCCCCAGTCGAGATCCAGGGCTTACAACCTCACCCTTCCCGCCTGCGTTCCTCTGCCTTTCCCAATCCCATTCCACTCCCCTCCCACGTCCCTCAGTCCGACATGATCGGCCCCTTCTGTGCCACCCAGCCCCTGGCCTCACCGTTCAGCATCACCCCTCTGCTCCATGCAGCCCCGGGCTGCCTCCGCCAGTTTCTCTCTCTCCCTACAGGAAGGAACTGACCAAACCTTTAAAGTGCTACATTATGAAACTAAGATTACGGGAAACCTGACTCCTTCAGGAACCGGCCCCGTCTCATTCCAATTTCTCTACCCGTTTCAGCCACATCTCTTGGAGTAACATTCTGCCTCCCTGCCACTGACATGCCCCGACCTTTGGTCTTTCCCTTTGCGAAGCACTTGGCAATCTCGCCGACTAAACCCGCTCAGGTGTTTCCCTTGGAAACCCTTGGAAGAAAGAGACAGTGAAGCTAACGCAAACACTGACCCGCTGGCTTCTTGCAAGATGAGCCCTGGTGGCCTTCAATACAGCACTGACCTTTCAGCAAGTCAACAATCAAAAGCCCAACGGAAAAGCTGCACACACAGGCCCCAAAGTCAAAACACCACTGACCCATGAAGACTTGGCTAGAAGACTGTAGCACAGTTTCCTACAGGATTAATCACAGTTACAGCTGTTTAAAAACTTTAAGGAAAGAAAAACGGAGTGGCATTAACAGTCAGATCTGAGGGTTTCTGAGGCGTCTTCAGAAGCCGCTTCCCCCCCACACCCTTCCTCCCCCCGTCAACGGCCTTCTGCTTTTGTTCTGGTCCCCCTTGAACAAGGCATGGCAGGTGCTGGCGCTGTGCACTGTCCTCGTTGCTTGAAGCTCGTAGAACGGGCGGAGTGAAGTTCTTAGCGCTCTTAAATAAACAAAAAACGCCAGGGTGGAAAAAAGGTGTCGAGAGGGGAGAAAAAAAAAAAAAACCACCAACAAAAAGAACAACAACAACAAAAAAAAGAGAGGAAGAAACAGAAAGTGGCAGGTCGGCCATATTGGAGCAGGAAGTGGACATGTAGGTCGGCCATTTTGGAGGAGGAAGTGAGACAGGAGGGCGGCCATAGTGGAGCAGGACAATTAAAATAAAAAGCTAGAGGGACATCTGGTGACCTTTGAAGTTGCCTCAAGAAGACAGTCCAAGGGAGGAGTGTAGGGAAGAGAGAAGCCAGGCCCCAGTAAGGAGGAAAACAGTTGAATGAGAAGTTGGCAAGGAGCGTTAGAATGAAATGGATGAGTTCCTTGCCCCAAAGGAAGTCAACACAGGGATGGATGTTCTGCCAGGAGTATTTTTTTCTGAGACTGGACTGGAAGTCTCACTCAGCCCACTAGCCTCTTTAGATGATCTAGCGGCCTAGAAAGAAAAGCAAGATTCAAGGAGGAGGAGGAAGGGCGGGGGAATCAAACAGTTTTGTTTTTAAAAAAAAAGGAATTTGTTCAGAAGCAGCATTGATTTAGGCCTGAGGTCGAGCAGCTGGGAAAAGGTCCACACCACAAACAGAGCACGAGATGATCTGGTTCCACGGGTTACTGGATGAGGGAAGGAGCATCACCAAGAGGAGAAGGCGAGCGAGAGACAGAGAGAGACAGACAGACAGACGGACGGACGGACACACACGCACACATAGAGGCAGGCAGGCAGAGGGAGACAGGAGAGAAAGGTCGGGGTGGGGGGAACAAGAATTGAAATGTTAGACTGGGCATGCACAGCGTGTTAGAACAATGACTATATTCAAGTTAGTTGCATCACAGCTGTGTGGGGGAAGGCAGGATTTCCGGGGGGGTGAGGAGCGGGGAGGTCGCTGCAGAGGTGCTGTTTATCAGAGCTGTCCCACAGGTGCAAAAGAAAGGGACAGTCGTTCACAGACGCATCTGAACCCTGGGGAGTGTCGCTTGGCTGGGGAGGGTGGCGGGGAGCGTTCAGTGACTTGTGTTGAAATCTAGCAGCTTCAGAAGCCACGGGTGGTGGGGGAAAGGGGTAGGTCCTCCAAAACGTGACTCTGCCGTCCCCGCCCAAGCTGGGTTAGCCTAAGCGTGGGGAACAAGGACAGCACCCCAAAACTTTATGAAGCATTTAAATAGAATAGTCCATGTTGCCCAAGCCAAGCTTCTGGTGAGGGACACCTGGGACTGACTGAGCAGACGCGAAGGGTCTCGGCAGCTGTATGTAACCTGCTAGGAAAGGGGCAAACCCACAGGTTCTCTTACAAGACCTTCCCCCCCCCCCCATCCCCCGAGTCCATAGATGGAAGGGGATAGAGGTCTGCTGTGCAGCGGGCTAGAACAGTTGGCCCCTACATGCAGAGAAGGGCCACTATGAGGAAGGCATGAGGCAAGCCTAAGGGTGCAATCCCAAAGGCCACTGAAGGCAATGGAAAGCTTCCCTTTGACCACAGCAGGCTTTGGGGCAGGTGCTGGCAGAGCAAAGTGGGGCTTCACAAAGCATGTGAATCTCGAGGCGGTGGAGGAACGGACTTGGGGAGCCTCCGAGGGATGAGAGGGACGGGGTGGGGGGTGGAAATCAGGATAGGGGAAGGCCAGGCTGGGTCTCTGCAAAGCCGTCCCCATGGTGCGATGCATCGGGCACGGCCTGGCCTCTGGACGGCACCCTGGACATTTTCCAAGCCGCCTAGATGACCTGGGTGCCAAACTCCCATTAATTTGTGGGACCCTAGAATGGGATTTTTCCAAAGTCAAAGGGACTTGTGCGCCTAGCTCATTTAGACACCCTGCTCCAAAACCCTTCGGCTAGCGTTTCTCAACGGTTTTTCAGCTTAACGGCCCCTTTATACTAAATCAACAATTTTTGCAACTATAAAAGAGTTTAAAAAAACACCCCTGTGTCCATGCGAACGGTGCTACGCGACTGGCCACTATTTGCGTGTGCGTGGTGAGAGGTTGCCAGGGAACACAACCCGCAAGCGTGGCGTGGGAGAGCGAGATTTTCTTTGCTCTAGCCTGTAATAAAATGAGCAATGTCTTAGGACACCCCCGTTCCCCCTCGTGCTTTTTTGTGATTCCCCGGGAGGCTCTTGACCCGCTGGTGGAGAAACACTGCCTTAGACGGTTCCCTAAATCACACCCTTGAGACCCTAGATTGGCCAAGGCATGAGGATATGTACGTGAGGGCGCACTCCTGGGAAATGGAAGAGACGGTCTAAGAGGGCTTAGGCATCTATGGCCCTTGGTATTTTCTAGCATCTAGAGAGGATAGAAGAACATAAGAGCGGCCACACTGGGTCAGACCGATGGTCCATCTAGCCCAGCATCCTGTCATTGGACGGTGGCCAGTACCAGAGGCCTGGTGCCAGGGCATGATGGCTTCCCTGCGAGCTACTCTGGTCTGCAGCGGGGTGATGGGGTGGGTCTAGGTGAATTGCCTCAGCAGAGTTACCTGTCTGTTCTCATATCTAGGGAGGATCCCCCCCACCCCCGTGCCCCAGCTGCAGCTCCCAACTGGTCCTTTTGAGTGCTGTATGCCCAGCAAAATTCCCCAGGCCTGGCACAAATGAGTCAGGTGCCCATGGACCGGCAAAGGGAAATCAGTCCCCAATCGTCGTCATGAGAATGGAACACACGAAGGGATTTGGTATATTGGGGAAAGGGGGGGGGGGAGACACCACTGCTTGTCATGGGCCAGTGTAATGCTGCAAGATTGAATGTGGGGGGGTGGAGGGCAGGGAGTCCGGCCATGCCCAGACACCCCCACCCTGCGGAAGGAGCTGAACAGCACCACGGCGGGCTGGGGGCTGCCTCTCGCCGGGGAGCCGGCTGTGCTGGAGGCCTCTCCCGGGAACTGACAAACAGCACCTGTGCTGGGCTCTAGGCGCCCGGACGCCGGTTTGCACTGGGGGAGGGGTGGGTGGGGAACGTGCAAAGGGAGCAGCTTGGATCCTTTCGGGGACGGGTCCAGTTTGCTCATGCGACGTGGCTCAAAACCCAGCGTGGCCAGGGGAGGGGGGGAACCCGCCCTTGAACCCACTGGGCTTTGTTACACCCCAATGAGCAAAATTCGGGATTTTTCAGTAGGATCCGGGGAGGGGTTGAAACACAGACTGTGGGTGGGAGTGGACGGGACATCGGACAAGCCATCCCCAGGGTGCTGTCGCTCAGCGGGGACAGGGGGGTAGGGCTGACCACTGGTGCTGGGGGCAATCTGGCAAAGAAGGGGGGGGAGCGAGGAGGGGATCGGGGTGTCAGTCGGGGAGGGGAAGGAGGGGAGGTTTAAGGGCTAGAAACTGGCTTTTGTTACCTTGCCTTGTGGCCTCAGAAAGTTGGACAGCCACTGTGAGCACTGTTAGCGTCGGCAAGAACAACAGAAGCAAGTGAACCCAGCTGCACGCTCAATGCTACCGCGGACAAGCCCACGTGGAACGGGGATTGGGGAGGCACCTGGGGGGGGGAGGGGGGGTCTACTCCAAATCTTCATCCACCTGCCCTACAGTCTCCCAGCGCCCACCGTCTCGCGTGTCTCCCTCGGAAAGAACATGGTCCCAGAGCTGCTGCGGAGGTCGGCGCCATGAAGGCCCCCCACCCCACTGCAGGGCCATGAATGGGCCCACCTTGGGGGCTAGCGTGTATTGGGGGAGCCCGCAGTGCGCTGGGCAAAGATGCATGGGGAGCGGGATATCTGGAGGGGGCCGGAGAAGGGAGGGAGACAGTCCCCCCCACCCTCAAGCATCCATTGGGATCTTGCTAATAGAGAGCACTGGGCGTGGCTAATGTTTGTGGGCGGAGTCTGGCCTGGGCGTCAACGGGCTACCGATTCCTTGCCGAGCTCAACGTCAAACTGCTCTGAGGTCGGACTCTGAAAACAGCCGAGCAACGAAACATCTCGTTCCACAGGAGAATCTCCCCAGCATGAACGTCAGCTCCACACCCCACGGTCCCCGGCCATAAATGGCTGCTCCTCTCCCCAGTAGAGAGCTGCATGCACCAGGAGACACCAGAGGAGAGCGCCTCCTGTGGACACAGACTGGGCCCACCCGGCATGGCTTTGTGGATCCAACAGCAGATTGAGGGACCCACAAGATCACTTTGTGGGGAGCACAGGGGGAGGGGAGGGGGGTTACCCAGTTGCAATCGCGAGCACAATGGGCTCTGAAGGGACTTCAGGCCTGTCTAGGATCTAAGGTCAAAGTGATCACTGTCTCTCCTTCTTAGAAAAGGGTGACTGATAGGCATGGCCCTCCTGAACCGATGGGAGGAGGGTGGGAATGGAGCTGGGGTGGGGAGCTCGGGGGAAGAGGCGAATCCTACTTCAACCCTCACACCACGTGTGCCATGAGTTTGCTGGTCTCAGCTCGGTGCCCAGTGTAGTGCTGTGGAAGCCGTCGTGTTGGGGGCAGCATTGTACATCTCACCTCCCGCGAGGCCGTTGCCTCCCCCAGGTACACAGATACAAGGGAGGAGGGAGGTGGCAGGCTCCGGGAGGACAAAAGGCAGCAAGAGAAAACGTGTGCTGTCCGCTCACACAGCCTCTCGGGCAAGTTTATCCCCCCCTCCCCTGCAGACATGCTAAGAAAAGCAGGCTCCTAACCAGTCTGTGTCCCCCCCTGCGGCTGCTCTAGAGATAAACTACCTGCTGTTGTCCCTGGATTCTCATGTATTCCATTCTCTGCTTGATGTGTTTGCTTTTGTCCGGACTTCCCTGCTGGGTCTGCTTCAGCCTGGAGGCCGGATTCACCATCTTCATGGCTGGAATGGAAACCCCGCCGCTCTGTTGAGACACACAGGGATGGGGGTTAAATCCCACAGACCCATGAGCCAACCACCAGCCGCCTCCGGTTCCGGGCGTGGGAGGCGGCGGGTGGGGGCCGGCCAGCGGCATTGCTGGCCTTGCTTCCCGGGCGAAGATCTCGTAGTGGGTGAGATCCAGAGGCCCCGTGTGATGCCAAGGCCCCGCTGAAGCCCACAGGGGTGAGATTTTCATCAGCGCTCTGCACCAACCTGCCCCGCATTGAAATCGGTCCCTCAATTGGAGCAGACTTGGGGCGGCTCTATGTTTTTTGCCGCCCCAAGCACGGCAGTCAGGCGGCCTTCGCAGATTCAGCGGCGTTTCTGCAGGTGATCTGCCGGTCCCGCGCCTTCAGCGTACCCGCTGCCGAATTGCCACCAAAGTCGCGGGACCGGCGGACCTCCCGCAGGCACGCCGCTGAAGGCTGCCTGACTGCCGCCCTCACGGCCAGTGGCACGCCGCCCCCTGCAGCTTGCCGCCCCAGGCACGTGCTTGCTGCGTTGGTGCCTGGAGCCGCCCCGCCAACGTTACGGCTTAGATCCTCAAAGGTATTTAGGCCCCTAACTGCTATCGATTAGGGGCCTAAACCCCTTTGAGGATCCAGGCCCAAGCCCTTTAGAAAAGCTCACCCCTAAGTGGAATGAGTGGTAAACGCAGACCCCCTGGGCAGGGGCTGGCACCCACTTTAAGTCTCCTACAGTGGCAGTGCATTGGGCCCGCGAGCGTAACCGAACCTGCGTTTGCTGCTTTTCACTAGTAGGTTCCTCCCCCCAACCCCAAGCTCCTGGAAGCGTTTCCGGCACAGCAAGACCCTCGCCAGGAGAACCTTGCTTTGATACAGCCCGGCTGTTAGCAGTTCCAGCCTTGCCCGTTTTTGCCATTTCAAAGTCACGTGAGCTTTGGTCAGTTCCCCGGCTCCGAGCAAGAGGAGAAGATCTGGGCTTTCGGTTTGAAACAACGGGAAGCACCAGGCAGCAGGGGCTGCAGATTGATGTCTGGGATTGTGACCCCCCACAGCGGGAGCCTAAAGGCTCAAAAGCCACAAGGCAAAGACAAAGAACCTCAAATGTATCTTTAAAAAAAATCCAACTATTTTGGTGGGCCCGACTCATGAGTTTTGAACCTCGGGGTAGGGCCATGCTGGCAATGGGGCCCATCCCCATAGCTTCAGACTCAGGCAGTCCAGAACGTGTGGGAATTTCTGGTCGGGAGCCAAGCTTCGCTCATGGCCCCAGGTCTGTAACATGGAGCCAAACCCAAACCCTGGCTCTCCACACCCCCAAACTTTGGGGCAGAATGTGCCTTGGGGAGAGGGGTCACCCTAAACAGGAGGCAAAGGACAGAGATGTCCAAAAGGCGGCGCATTTATGCAGTTACCACATCCTTACTCTCCATCAGAGAGACAGAAAACGAGGGAGTCTTAAGGGGTCTCCTGGTATTTTGGGAATTAAATTTCTCTTGGGGGGCGGGTGAGCACCCAGAGATTCTCTGGCATTGGAAACACATCCCCTCAGTACTGCCCCATGCTGGAAACAGGCCACCAGAGCCTCTGCCATGCAGCGCCCAGCCTTCCAAACAACTTCCCTGCGCTTCCCAGTGAGCGGGGGGCCTTGTTTCCCAGAGGGCTGGGGGGGCAGCACCACCATGCATGGTGCCTTCCGCTCAGATCCACCCGTGATGTGTGACATCCACACCCACGCAGCGTCCCTAAGCACCTCGGGATACAAATTAACCAGGGGCCTGATGCTCTTGTCTCCTGGGAGTGTCGATGGCAAATGTCCGAGTGTGGAGACTGGGGGAAGAACATGCCTGGGATGTCAGAGCAGGAGAGGCCCTGACGCCGGAGTGGAGATGCATCCCTTGCTCACCCAATTTGATGGCATGATTCCAGATTTACTCTAGTGAATTTGATGGAGTTACTCCAGATTTACTCTGGGGTAACTTCATCAAAGTTACTCCAGCAGCCCCATGCAGAAAGCACAACGATAAAAGCCAATGTGCCCACACAGGGATACCTAGAGAGGCACATGAATGAACAGCCAGGCTTGCAGTGGGTGCTTGGCACCCACAGCTCCAGCTGAGTCCAATGGAAACCAGGCCCTTGATTTAGGTGCCTAACTATGGAATTGGGCGCCTAATTTTAGGCATCTGGGTTAGAAACTGTTGGCCAAAAATCTGTGCTTGAGATGGGCCCAAACCTACTCGCAGAGCCAAATACCCCTGTGCTGCAGGGGAGGTTTGAAATCCAATCCAAGCCTGGATCCAGACCCCACATTTTGCAAACAGCTCCAAGCCCTATTAGACGTCTGAGCCAAAAACCAGGTTCCAAAAATCCCTCAACTTTTGGGTTTTCCCAAATCCGGATGTTGACGCTACGGCCAGATCCCATCTTCGATCAATAACTCGACTCCCCCTGTTCTTCCCACACCAAGATCACCCTAATCCCCCTCCCCCGGGGGGGTCCCAATTATACACCTGGTGTGATATGTTCAGAAATGAACGGGAAACTTCGCGTTTGCATTGTCGGTCCCAGGATAGGAGAGAGATTTGATTGGAACAACCTCTGTTGGTGACTGAGACAAGGTTTCAAGTGTGCACAACACTCTTCTTCAGGGCTGGGAAACGCAGGACAACTCTGTGAAAGCTTGTCTCTTTCACCAACAGAAGTTGGTCCAATAAAAAATATTCCCTCGCCCACCTGGTCTGTCAGCACATTCTCATCAGGTAAGTCTGCAATGCAAACAACAGGGACTAGCTAAAAACCACTGAAAGCAATGGAAAACCGAAAGCAGAGGGAATGCATCCCGGCTCGATGAGAGGATGCATGTGAAAGCAAAAGAAAGAGAGCTGCTTTGAGACAGAGGCAGATTTCCAGGTGGGAATCATGACAGTGGGAATAAAGCAGTTTTTATTAGCTATCCACGTACAGTTTGAGATACAGAAGCTGGTGAGAAGGACAGCACAAAGAAAAGATTAATCTGTAAGCAGACAGAGGTCCTGTAACTCGGGTGGATATCAAGGCTGCGCCCAAGGAATAACTAGTAACCGATCACTGCAATCGTTTGCCCCATGTAGCTCCTTATTATTGTTTCCTGGAGTGCATGCTAGCATTCTAGCCATGTGCACACAGACTGACTTTCTGGTGCCTCTTCCAAACTCTTCCATCCTGCAACCTGCTCCTCTCTCCAAGTTCCATGCAGGTTGCTACAGTTATTATGGAAAGACACTAGCAGATCTGGGACCAGCTACAATGGGTGGCATAAACTGAGCCTTTCCCTCTGGGCTTTGTAAAGGAACGCTGAGCAGGACGTGCGCTGAGCTGAAATTTAGGGCAGGCCTGAGCATCCTAATGGACCCTCATTTCAATGACACAAAAATCAGGCCCATGACACTAGATTCAGCAGAGTAGTAAATGAGGGAGTCTAAATAAGCCGTACAAGAGAAGTGCAGTGAGCACCGATGGGTGTCAGCCAGCCAGCCTAGAAGAAGGTGAGGTGAGTGGAGACGCGCTGTTCTAGGGAGCAGCCTGCTTTCTCTCTCTCTGTTTTTTGGGCTCTTGTGGGTTATCATTCTGAATTCTAAGATATAAAGTCATGTTAGGCTGTAACCTTTCAGCAGGCATATTTCTGTCTGTGTCTAAGTTCTCTGTGTGCATGCAGTGAACATATAACAACATTGCCCAGCTATGTTCTGGTGTGATACGCTGCCTGTTGCAGTGATTACAGACAAGCGTGAGCTGTTACCATTTGGATCTGGGTCTCAAACAGCCCAGAAATTTAGGGTGGTCGGGGGTGAATTTTCATCTGATTAGTGACCGATTCAGCCAAACCTTAGCTAAGTGGCCTCCTGTTTCAAGACCTTTGTTTTGTGATGCATCCAGGCAACCATAGGTCCTGGTACTGTAGCGATAAATCAAACTTGCGGGCTTCATTCTCATTTACCCTAAGGGTCTGTCTACACGGCCAACAGAGATGTGACCGGCGCTCGGGTACCAATAGCAGTGAAGCCGTGGCAGCGTGCAAGGGACCCTGGGTAGCTAGCTGGTGCGGCCGCAGCTTCACTGTTATTCGTACTGAATTAAAGCTAGCTCGCATACGTCTATACGAGCTGCAGTCACCCGACTGCAGTGTAGACAGACCCTGTGGCCCCTTTTCACCAATCCATCTGTGTAACCGGAATTGAAGTGGTAGCAAACGACAGCAACATCCATTTTAAGTCCCATTGACACAGGTGCATCGACGTCAAGGGGCCTTAATGTAAGCAAGAACCAGGCCCAGTCTAATTGCTACGAAGGGAAAAGGGATTCGTTCATAAAAGCTGAGGGTTAATAAAGGAATACGCTGAGTTCTGACTGGCGGAGTTCTCCCCACCCCTTTCCCCCCCACCAGCTATTCAGCAAGACGCCTGGTCCTTGCAGATTCCATTTGCAACCAATTTGGACAGCTTCAAGAGCTCCGCTCTGTGATTTAATTAGGAGAACCATCTGCCACTTAGCAAGGCCACTTAAAGTGCAGTTAGTCAGAAAAGTGAGACACAAAAAAACTCTCCATCCTTTTACTTACAAATGGAGGAGATCTAACGTGGCGTCCCTAGGGGTACGTCTACACGGCAAAGAAAAAGCCCAACTGACTTGGGCTCGCCGGGCTAAAAGTAGCCGTGTAGATGTTTAGGTTCAGGCTGGAGCCGGAGCTCTGAGACCCTTTGCACTCGCTGGATTTCAGAGCCCGGGCTCCAGCCTGAGCGGGAACATCGTCTCTGCTTTTAGCCCCGAAGCCCGAGCCAGGCTCTGAGATTCGGTGTCGTGGGTTTTTCTTCGCAGCGCTGACATACTCTGAATTTTTAACAGGACCTGATCCTGCCCTCGATCCCATGGGCATGAAACTGGAATAACTCCACAGAAATTAATACGGTTACTCCAGACGGACACAGGTTAAGATGTAAATTTCAGCAGAACTCGGTCCTTGGCGCTCATCATTTGGGGCTCAGACTCCTATGCTAAAATTACCCCCCAAACCTGCTGCTAAGGCCCTGTGTGGAACATCTCCCTTGTCATCTGCCTTCTCTTCCCAGATCTCTTGGGTCCCCCCATTCTTATCTGGACCTGATTTTATTGCCTTGTGGTCGATCAGCAAACTTGACATCCAGCCGTCTAGCTACAGTTTGAATTTGCACCCAGCAGCCAGCACTCCATTTCCAAAGCAGAGGGGTGGCCAGGGTCTCGGTGGTTAACTGGGGCCCGGCACATTTGGTATTTGTTTCCAGGTCTGTGCCATGCCATGAAGCCAGTCACCCCTCCCCTACGGATGGCATCAAAACACGGGTGCAATGGATGAAGACTGCTGACTGTGGTCTAATTCAGCTAACCCCCAGCGGGGGGGCCAAGGTGTAAAAAAATCCACCACAAGGCTCACGAGAGAAACACAGAGAGAGATGCCAAGCGGGCCAGTTCGTTTGCGAAGGGCCTGCTGCCTTTCCGGTTCACGTGCCACCGGTCTCCATTATTTCTCCCCCCCTTCTGCAGTTATCGCAGGGTCTGTCCGAACGTTGGGGGAAGGGGAGGGGACGTTTTTTACACCTCGGCTCTAGGGGACGCTGGATTCTCAGGAAGGGGGCGGGGCCAGGGAGAGGCGGAGGAAGAGAAGGCGTCAGAGGGAATCCGAGCGTAGAGCACAAGAGGAATAACAGAAAATAAACCTTAGGACTGTCGAGCGGAAGCTGTGGCTTGGGTAGCAGAGGCGGCTTGGTCCCGCTCAGAGATGACCTCCTGGGAGCATCAGCCTCACCCTGTCCTGAATCCACGGTCCTGGCATGCCAGCAACTGTGTTCAAGATCCCCCAAGCCCTCCTTTAGCCCTCTGTCGTCCTGAGACCCCAGCTGTCCTAGCAGCTCTGTCCGGAATAGAAATTCAGCTGACGGGTGGATATTGATTTCATTAATGGTCATCTCCAGCTCACGGATAGTTTCTTCAAGGCTGTCCAGTCTTTGGTACGTGCATTCACAAATCTCGTGGCTGCTTAGACTTGCAAAGCCGAGAGGAGACATTTCCTCTTTGGTTTTGCCTTCTAGGTCCGGTTCTTGCTCTCTCTCTGCTGGGGACCCTCCAGTATTCGAGGCTGCCTTGGTCTCCTCTCCATCTGCAAGTTGGTCTAGGGTTCTCCGTCCAGAGGTGGCTCTATGCTCACTGAATCTCGAAGCATGGAAGTACTCCTCAGTAGGCTGTATTGTGAGTTGTTCAGACACCTGGTGGTTTGGATCTTTGCCTGGGAAAGATCTTGGTCTTGGTGTTGGACACTTTGAGACTGGACAGCCAGTGAGGTCTTCCCTTTGCGCCTGCTTGCTAGCCCCACTGGGGTCTTCAGAAGTGGGGGGCATCCTCTCCGAGCTTGGATTGGTTCTCCTGGCTTTGGGTTCTGAGACATCGCCGTGAAATCCCACGGCCGCTTTAGACCCTTCGTCAGTGATGGAGGAAACCTTCTCGGAACCCAATTCGGGGTCCGCGGGTTCTTTCAAGAGATCGATGAGGGGTTTGTCCTCCACACGGACAACTGGCCCGTAGGCCATAGTCTCGCAGCTGCCTTCCTCTCCGGCGTTCAACGTCCCAACCTTTTCTCCTCCCTCCTCAACCAAGGCGTTCCCTTCATCCTTTGACAGAGACTGGGTCGGGGGGTTTGTTACTAAGAATGCTCTCTCTCCTTCTGGAGCACCTCCAGGCTGGATGGGTGAGGCTTGGCTGCTCCCTGGCGCCGACAGAGTCTGCTCTAAGAAACCAGATGGCACCTGGATGAGAGAGTTTTCCTCTCTTTCAGCCTGGTTCTCAGGGCTGCTTGACAAGAGCCCCAACCCCTCCAAGTTTCTCTCGGTTTCCGCCATGGCCTGTGTAGGCTCTACAGGTGGAGATCCTTCCATTCCCACCTCTCTGTTGCTGGACTGGTTAGTGCACGGATGGCTGCCTGTTTCTGAAGCCACCTCCAGTTCGGCTTCAGGCGAAGGCGGGTCAGACACCCACTCGGTGAGCACAATCTGAGGGAGGGGGACAGTCGGGCTGGCTGGAGAGGCCGGTTCCTATGGAGAAAATTCAGACCAGTTAACAGCAGGTGGGAAGTGGGAGACGTTTGCCATGCAAATGAACAGAGCTGAGTGCTTCTTAGAAGGTATTCCTGCCTAGCCCGGGCTGCCAACTTCACAATCCACCCACTGGGTCTATAATCCCAGACTATCCGGCCACTTCTGCAGCACCTGAGCGCTGGGCCGCGCCTGACGCAGAACAACTCAAGAGGGAGGGCTTGGTTTCAGTAACCCCTTTGGGGAATGGTGGCTTAGGCACCCCTTGATGCTGCTAGATGCCCACTGGACTGTACAGTGCACCTGGGTACGTGAGAGGAGCCAATGGGAGTTAGGCCCCTAACCAGCATAGATGCTGCCCTGGGGAACACGTAGCCAACGTGCCGTTTAAAGAGCCCGCCGACAGAGCTGAAATCAGGATTAAAGACGCACTGCGGAGGAGATGCAGTGGGCCGCGGGTCCCTACAATGAAGAAATCCCCAGAGAAGGAGCCGCGTCGGCCTCTATCCTACCTGATACTATTACATTAGAACATCAGAAGGGCCAGGCTGGGTCAGACCAATAGTCCGGCTAGCCCATCGTCCTGTCTTCAGAGAGAATGAACAGAACAGGGCAATTATCCAGCGATCCAGACCCAGCGTCTGGCAGTCAGAGGCTAGGGACACACAAGGGCAGTGTCTCTGACCCGCTTGGCTAACACATTCTGGAGGCAGAGGGGCCTGGGGACACCCCCCCCCCCCCCCGAGCTGTGCACTGCAGGGAGGTGTTAGTGTTTACAGGGGTAGGGGATTCTGTGCTAGCAGGACTTCCTTTGTCTGCGGCTGGGGGCTAGCAAGGGGCTCTGCCCAGGCCCCCCACCCCCCCGTAGCGCTTACCTGGACTGACAGCTGGCGGCTGGAGTCTGTTCCAGCATCGGGCTGGCTGGCCGCTGCAGCCTAGTGGCAGAACAGGGCAACAAGACGGGTTATTCTGCTCCTCCCGCCGGGCCTGGTTGGGGCTGCCCCGTTTCCCGGGATTCGTGGCGTGGGTGCGGCCCCACGTGGGCTGCCCCGATGCAGCAGGTCTCATCCTATCACCACCCTCCGGGGTTCTAGGATCCAGCCGATGCAGGTGGGGGAAGGAGGGGGAAACGGCAAGGCCAGGCACCGACATCCAGGACCAGAGCTGGGCCTGAGCCAACCCCCAGGATCTAAACACTCCTGCCAGCACCAGGGGCAGCAGAAAGAGGCAGGGGCTGGCGGCAGGGACTCACTGGGGAGCAGCTTCCACACCGCCCCCCCCAGCAGCTGGCGATTCAGCTCCCCCCATTCCACGCTCGATTCCAGGCAGCACCCGCTGGGCAGAAAGCGCAGCACAGAGCCGCCACCAGCCGCCAATCAGGCGCGGAAGGGGAGCGCGGCGGCTGGTGTGCGGGAGAGGGACGCGCCGGGAGATGGGATTGCAGAAGAGGGAAAGAGATCGACACAGACAGAGAGGGGCAGAGGGCAGCAGGACAGCCGGGGATGGGGAAGCGCAGGGCGGCATCGCGTCTCCTCTTGGTACAGCGGAGCTCCTTGGCCGCCGTGCTCTGAGCCGTGGGCCTTGCCAATGTCTCCCGTCAGTAAAGGGCGAGGCGGAGGCGGGGCGCGGGACGTGTTTTGGGACGCTGCCCCCTGGCCAGCTCCTGGAGCACCTCCCAGCATGGAGCCCGGGGCGCAGGGAGAGTCGCAGGTTGGTTGGATCTGACCCTTGTTCGGCGGGGGACAGCGGAGGAGAAGATGAGCTGGGGAGGGAGGCCGGATGCCCGAGGGCTCAGCTGACCCAGCTGTTTGGGTTGCAGGCAGGACTGGAATCTGTCGGGAACCGTCTCCTCCCCAGCTCCAAAGGGAAGGCCCGGAGGAGAGTTACTCCCTGCAGCAGCGACTGGCGCAGCATAGCACTGAGCCGGGAGCGGCCCGGAGGGGCCCAGCTCTCTTGCTGGCTGGCTGGATCCCCAGGGTGTGACGGCCCTTGGGCCTGGAAGGATCGTGCCCAGGGCTCTTGGACAGATTCCCACCCTCTCCCCCAGTCCCTTCCCTCCGTCTCTTCGCCCCGGCTCTTCCCCACCCCCGGGCTCCTGGGTCCAGCTCCCCCAGGCCCATCTTCTCCCTTCTCTGATTGGCAGCTGTACCCTCTGCCCCCCCACTCTGTGTCACGCCCTCTTCGGCTTTACCCCCTTCCAGCCCCCCGCTTTCTGTGCTCTCGCCTGCCAGCCAGCCCTCGGTCTTCTTCTCCCACTCAATGGGGCCATCGCAGGTCCAAACCCCAGACCCTGACCCAATGGAGAACCCCGGGTGTCTCCTACCACTGGCCACCCGCCTAAGCCCCTGCAGAGCTCAGACCGGATCATGCGCCAGGGGCGTGGACATGCATCGCCCCCCAGAGCCCTCGTTCCAGTGAGGCATCCTGCGTGCAGTGACGAGACCCTTCCACCCCCCTCCGGTGGGAACCGGCACCTTCTCCACACGCACACCTGCCCCCCGCCCAGGTGGGGTGCAGAGCCTGGCCCCTAGGGGCAGCGCCAGGGGCTGTTGCTCTGGTGGTTAGTGCCGATTCCTGTGCTTGTGTCAGTACAGCCCGCGCCAGCGTCGGGGAGTGATGTGGGGGCTGTGATGAGCCGTTAGTTTGTTAATCCAGAGAGCGCGTGAAAGGGGGGAGCCGACGGGAGAGGCGGCCGGGCAGAGGTGCAGCGGCAGCCAGCCGGGTGGAAGAGGGAGTTGCGATCGGGCACAAGCTGTTACCTTCCATCCTTCGGCTGCCAGCGCGGCCCCATTGGGCCACAAGTCTGCGGGAGCGGGGGAGACGGCGGCCGCGAGCCGGTCGCAGCGGAACTTGGGGATAAATGGGGAGCCAGAGCTTCTCTGAAACACCTGGGGAGTCAGAACACGGGGGGTTGTGCAGCAGAAATAAAACGGGGAGAGGGAGCCCCGGGCCTGCCGCTCCCTAGCCTGGCCTCATCCTAAATGCGCTGACGCCAGCACGCAGCGGGCGAGACAGCGGCTCTTCTCGGCTGGGCACTGGTGTGGGAGGTGTTAAAGTGACAGCTGGAAACCTGGCCACAGCGACGCTCCTCCCCTGGAACGACGTGTGCCCTGCGGCGTCCGGTCTGTCCCCTGGGGACGGAGAACCCCGGCCCGGCCCGGGACAGAGCCCGAGGGGAATGCAGGGTCCCTAGTGGCTCTGATTCTGGGACAGGGAGTTCGTTTCTCCTGCCTGCCACTCACATCACGGCCTGGCTCATGCACTCCCCTGGCACTCGGTCCGAGGGGGGTGTCTGCAAACGGGTTTCTGGCGGGACTGGAAGCCCAAACTAGATAGTCGTGGGGTTTGGACCAGGGAACCCCCGGTGCTAGCCAGCCATGGGGGAACTCAATAGGACCCAAGAAGCATCCCGGACGTCTAGCCCTCGGCTCCGCCTGATGTGTGGAAATGGGGCAAGCGCCAGCTTCCGGGGGAGATTTCCGGTCCCCCCCCAGGACACGGTGTCTGAATGGATCGTCTCAGGGTACCTGGCCTTCAGGGTTTCCATCCCGGACGTGGGGAATCCAACCTATCCTTCTCTGAACCTGGCAGAGCTTCAGACCACCCCGCCCGGTGGGGCTACGCTCCAAAACCGGACGGAAGCCTGGAGTGAGAGGGGTGGGGTCGCTCTGCCAAAGCCCGGCGCCCCCGCCCACCCTGACCCTGCTGGGCCCCCGGAGGGTCGAACCCACTGACTGCCGGCGAGCCCAGCTGTCCCTCCGTGAAGCCAGGAGTGGAGACGCTAGGACCAGACCACTACCCCGTTATACTGTGAACTGATTGACTGCCCTTCCCCAGGGGGCAGTGCTTCCTTGCCGCTGTGCCAGGGGCCCGATCCTGGTTCTGGTGATGGCAGTGCTCCTCCTCCTGAGAGAGTGCAGGATCGGGCCCAGGGTGACTGGATGGGTGGGGGGGGGTGTCGTTCTGGGGGGGTGTCCCGTCATGTGTCTCCCCCACCCTTCGGCACCCACCTCCAGCTCGGCGATGATCCGGTCCTCCTCGTCGTCGTCCTTGATGGCGGAGGCGATGATGGGTGGGGTGGACGCGGGCCTGGTGACCTCCGACACGGTCCGCCTCAGCTTCACCTGGGGCTTCTGGGGCTCCAGCTCCTCCGACTCTGCCTTCTGCAAGGGCGAGAGGGGGCGGGGGGATCATCCCTGGGCGTCCGGGGCTGGCCAGGGCTCCCCGCTCCCCGCCCCCGCCCCGGGGAGCCCGCCCCATACCTTCATGAAGCTCGAGTCCTTCTTGCTGGTGATGATCACCTCGCCGGTGCGGGTGGTGGTCAGCCCGTGGGAGGAAGGGAAGCTCCGGCGAGGAGGGGGGGGAGGCGGCGATTTCGAGGGCTTCTCGGTCCGATACCTGGGGACTGTCAGCTCGTCTGGGGAAACAACTGGGCTGTTAGAGGCAAGGCCCCGCTCTTCCCCGATCCACCCTGCCCCAAGCCAGGGACTCTCCTACGGTCAAGTGGGGCGCAGCAGAATCTCCAGGGGTCCACAGCTCAGGTGACTGTGGGGCAGCCCAGCCTTGGGGTTTCCCCCACCTATGAATGTGCCGGTGCAATCAGGAAGGACGTATGCTCTTTGGGGCGTGGGTGTGATGGGAACATCCCCGTGGCTTTTGCAACAGGGCAGCGGCTTACGTAGGACACGCCGATTGCCTCCGGCTCGGAGGGCTTGGCTGCTGACCCGTTTGGGTCGGGTTACAGGGCCCCGGGGACCTCACCTGTAGGCCCCAGCGCACGGTCAGCCACACAACTGGCCCCGCGGAGCTCGGGAGAAGCCTAGGGCTAGGCTAGCCGTGGATCAGGGATCACGGGAGCAATCCTGCGAGGTGCTGAACGCCCTCCACAACCTGAGAGGGTGCTCAGGACCTTGCAGGGTGCATTAATAGATCTGGGGGCAGCTCTAAAACTCAGTCCACGTTACAGGCAGGGGACAGAAACGGAGCAATTCCCATACCTGGTGCAAAGCCCTTGCGATAAGGACCCGTTGGTTAAGACAGCAGGGAAACCCTCCGAAGCTGCATTCAACCCCCCGCCCCCCGCATGCCAACCCAGCTGAGTTTCTAGGCCCACACGTTTTTCCTGCACAGAGCACGGTTCTCCAGCAGGGGGCAGCGCGGCGCTCAGAGCAGGTCCTGCTAGCAGCTTGGAAGAGCTGGCAGGCGCTGGTGTGAATTGCAGGTGGTCCTAGCAGGCCAAATGCCAGCATTGGGAGAGTCTCATGCACTTCCCAGGCTGGCCAAGAGAGGGCGCTGCAGCCTCAGCCATAGTGTGTGTGTGTGTGTGTGTGTGTGTGTGTGTGTGTGTGTGTGTGTGTGTGTGTGTGTGTGTGTGTGTGTGTGTGTGTGTGTGTGTGTGTGTGTGTGTGTGTGTGTGTGTGTGTGTGCGCGCGCGCATCCACAGACTGCAATGCCAGTTTGTAACGCCAGCCGCTGGGTGTGAGCAGATTCCCTAGGCTGCACGGCCCTCCCAGAGCTGGGGATAGAACCCAGGCGTCCTGACCCCCAACCCCACACCCTGCTCTAACCAACTACACCCCACTCCTCTCCGAGAGCCAGGAATGGAACCCAGGAGTCCTGGCTTCCCCCCCCCCCCCCGCTCTAACCCCACTTGACCCCACACCCCTCCCAGAGCCTGGTATAGAACCCAGGAGTCCTGATTCAGTGGGGGTAGAAGAGGGGTGCGGTCCGGGGGCGTGACTTGGGAGGGCACCTCCAGAGCGGATGCAGGGAAATGTTACGAAGGGCACCCCTGGTTTTTGACCACTCCTCGCCCGCTCCGCCCTGCCCCCTACCTGAGCCCCGGCGGCCATTGGGGTCGATTTTGGCGGTGGCTTTCTGTGCGTGCTGCGGCTTGGAGGGCTTGTGCTCAGGCGTGGAGGCGGCGCTGCCGGCGGCCTGCTTGTGCTTGGTGGCAAACTCCAGGTCGGGGATGGCCTTCATGAGCTCGGCCTGGGTCTCCTCCAGGAGGCGGTTAATGTCCTTGGCGCTGTACTGGGTCAGCGCTGCCCTCTTCTCCTCCCAGTCCCGCTCGGCGGCCTGCCGGCAGAAAGCAGAGCTCGCTGCGGCTTGCAATGGGGGGACAGGCCGGGGGAGCCTTCCCCGTCCGTGGAAACATGTGGCACCCGTACGAGGATCTGGGGCACTCGGCTCCATCCCCAGCTGCACTGAATCCTGGGGTACAGGCTGGGGGGCTCTGGCAGGAACCCCAGGAATAGCTGTTCCAAAGGGCCCAAGTCACTAGAGGGTTTGATACAGTCTGTGGCCAGAAGGGATCATCTCGGCCAGCGGTTCTCAAGCTGTGGGTCGGGACCCTGTTTTAATGGGGTCGCCAGGGCTGGCTTAGACTTGCTGGAACCTGGGGCCAAAGCCCTGGGGCAGTGCGGCTCGGGCGTGTTCAGGCTTCGGTCCCCCTTCCTGGGGTCCTGTCATAATTTTTGTTGTCAGAAGAGGGTGGCATTGCAATGAAATTTGAGAATCCCTAATCTAGGCTGACCCCCTGTATAGCATGGGCCAGAAAACCTCCCCCACATGTCCCTGTATTAAACCCAAAGCCTAGTTAGACTAAAGCATTTCAGATCTCAGGAGACTGAGAGAGAGGGGCCACCCAGGCCTCGGCGCCGGCTGGGAATCAGTGAGATCCATCTCGATGATCCCAGCAGGTGACCCAGCCTGCAGAGGAAGGGTCCCTGCTACTGCATCATCCTCACACCCCTTCCTGTGAGCTGGGGAAATCATCACTGGGGAAACTGAGGCATGAAGAGGGGAAAGCGACTTGCCCAAGGCGACAGTGAGTCAGTGGCGGAAGTGGGGATGGAACCTTGGAGTCCTGATTCCTTGTCCACTTTTCTCTGCTCACACTCCCTTCCTCTAGCTGGGAATAGAGCCCAGGAGTCCTGACTCCCAGCCCTGCCTGCTCGAACCACGAGCCCTCACTTCCGTCTCTGAGCTGGGGATAGAACCCAGAAGTCTTGACTCCCTGGCCTCCCCCTGCTCTAACCTCTAGGTCTCCTTATAAATAGACTCCAGGACTAAAGGTTTAACCCAGCACTGCCCGGCTTTTCCAAACGGATCAAGAGGCCCCAATCACTACTCCAGGGCAGATTCTCTCCCAGAGGATTCCCTTTCGGCTCACAGGGAGACGCCGCATGTCAGAGCAGCCCCCAGGCTGCTCTATCCTGCGCAGGCAGCCAGCGGGGGAGCTACTGAGCAGCAGAGAAGCGACAGCAGCTGCTCCAGTGGGGAGTGTTGGGAGATAGGTGGGGAGGTGGCGCCCCCTACAGCACACACCCCAGAGTGACAGGGCTGGTTCAAGCCCTGCAGTGTAAAAATCCTGGAGCACTTTATTCTCAGTTCCTAACAGGGTTGGCCTGCAGGCCTGGGCTTGAACCTCTCCTGAGTGTGCGACAGGCCAGACAACCCAGCAGGAGCGCCACGCTCCCCCCCGACCCCGGCTCTCACCTCTACGGACACGGCCTTGTCCGCGCTCCTCCTGCCGGGAGTCTCGGGGCCCGTCTGGGTCTTGGCCGGCACCATCTCCGGAGCCCGGGAGGGGTTATTGCTCTTGGGGGGCTGGGGGCCACTCTGCCCGAAGCCCGGCGTGCCCAGGGTATCTGTGGAGGCGGTCAGGTCATGGAGGTTCATCGGGGGGCTGGTGGGGACCTCGAAATCCAGACCCTTGCTGAAATCGATCTCTGATGCCACCTTCTTCGGGGACTGGCTCAGGTTGTTGGACGGAGCCCACACGCTCTCATCCACTTGCCTGCCAATGGAACAGAGTTCAGAGGTCCCCATGGGGGGCTGGGGTGAGGGTGGGGCAGCGCAGCTGAGAAGTGCTGTAACCTGTTGTCAAACGCATTTTCAACCGCATCGAACGGTTCCGTGTGGGTCGATACATTTATCAACCACCACCAAATAATGGAACGTTTGCAGTTTTCAAAACAAACGTTTTTCTTTTTTTTTAAATCGAAAAAGGGTTTTTCAACCCCCTGACCCCGCCCCCGTTGGGTTTTGGGGTTTTTTGGTCAAACGCACACAAAAAATTTCACAATTGAAATTTCCCACCAGGACTAAATTGTCCTTTTCCAGGCAGCACTAATGATCATCGTTTGTATTCCAGTAATTACCGGTGCGCCTAGAGCTTGTAACGAGCACCCGTTGTGTTAGGTGCGGTACAAACCCAGAACAAAAAGGAGCTTCCGCTCGAAGACGAAAGACAACGGGCGGATAGAGACAGACAGACAGACGGGGCAGCTCGAGGGACCTATGAGATTATTCTGATCGGTGCATGGAGAGACACCAGGTATCGAGGTGCCTAAATCCCTCGGAGGATCTGAGCCCAGCTGCCCAAGCACCGCCAGGCGCAGGCTTCAGGGCAGAGGACGATGAGCAGCTGTGGGCATGGTTACGGGGAGCCTCGAGAGAGCAGGAAGGGGCTGGCTGGGAAATTTGACAAAGGAGTGACTGAGAATGGGATCATTGGTGGAGCGGAGAGAGGAACGAGACCCCTCCCTCCGCCCCAGCAGGGATCAGGGCCCAGGGAGCTGGGACCCACCCTGGGGTGGGGTAACAGGACTCCCCTGGGGATCCGGGCCGGGAGTAGCTCACCTGCGGATCTGGGCGAGGGTGTCTGTCACGGTCTTGCAGCGCTTCAGCAGGCCATCCAGCCGGTGCGGCTCCTCCTTGAGGAACTTCACAGCCTCCACCTCCACCCGCAGCACCACCCGCATCTTACTCTGCAGGCTGGGGAAGTGAGCTGCGGCGGGGGAGGAGCAGGGTCAGAGCAGGCCCAGGGAGGGCTGGGCAAGACCCTCCCCTCCCCGCTGCATGGGAATGCAAAGCCCTGCACCCAGAGACACACCTGGCTCTGCCTTGCCCACGTCTGCTTGGCACGGCTGGGAGGAGGCGGCTGGGAGAACTTAGGGGAAAACCCTCCTCCCCGTCCGTCCTAGGAGAAAAGCGCCCGTGATTGCAAGGGGCAGCTCATGGTCACTCCCTGTGTAGGCAGACCCACCACAGCCCCTGCCATGGGCACACCCTGCCACGCACACACAGGGCCAGAGCACCCTCTGCCTACTCACACAGGGTTACCGTCCGTCTGGGTTTCCCTGAACGCGACCTCTTTTTCGGCTCTCCAATCTCCATCCGGGCGGATTTTTGACAGAGGGACAAATGTCCGTGATTTTTCCTCACTTGTCCTTTTCCCTCGCCTTCAGAGCTGGGCGGCTGGAGAGCAGCGGCTGCTGACTGGGCGCCCAGCTCTGGAGGCTGTGCCACCACAGCGCAGGAGTAAGGGGGGGCCTGGGATGGTATTGCCACAGAAACTGTACCCCCTGCCTTCCCCTGGCAGTGTCCTCTCTTTGGGACCTTGAAATATGGTAACCCTGTACTCACAAACACCTGGAGAGGTGACACCACCAGTGCTTCTGGGTCTAGCGCTTCCTTGCTGCCTTCTCTCTCTGCTGCCCTGATCTTTCTCCTGCTTCCCACGCCCCCATCCCGACCCAGCCCAACCCCCACCAGCCACACGGTTCAGATTCTCGGGCAGCCTCCCCCGGGTGGGAGGAGGCTCTTGTTTGTTACGTTCACCCTGAACACAGGGCGGCTCTTACACCCCCTCTGCTCGCTGGGCTGTTTGTACCCTCGCTTTCTCGCTGTCGGGGCTGGTCAGGGCTGTCACTGCTTTCGGGGTGACGGGCGGAGCTAGTGTTAGGGGCTGGGTCAAACCTGGTTGAAAGTGGGGCAGCAGTAACTTGTTATGTGCACTTGCGGGAGGGGGGCACCCGCCAAGGGCACGAGGAGCCTTGACCAAGGACGTGCAGTGAGTCGGTGGCAGGGCCAGAATTAGAACTCAGGGGGCTCCTGGCTCCCAGCCTTGTGCTCCACCTCTTCGCTCTGGCTGCCAGCCATGTTCCACATCCGCGTGGCAGGCGGGGGTGATGGGGAAGGGGCACTCTCCCTGGTTGATCTAAAGACCAGGCCAAGCCCAGCTCCCTCTCCACCCACTCCCATGCCCTCCCATGCCCTTGGCAGCTCTTAATGCACCTACACTTAGCAGCTGGCTTGGCTCCAGGAAGCACAAACTCTGCCACGTTCAATGGAGGTTTTGCTAAAGGGGGGAAAGAGGGGGGACTCCAGCCCAGAGATGGGCCATGGCAGGGGGTGGGGAAGGCTGAGCGCAGGCCCCTGAGGGCGGGGGAGGCCAAGGCAGAACCACAAGTGCCACTCAGGCAGCGTCTCCGGCACTCACTCTGACAGCTAGCAGAGCAAACCGGGACCCAGCCACGCAGGCCGTCATGTGGGAGAGCTGCAAACACACCGGCAGGCGTGCATCCACGCCAACACACAACCCAGACACGTGCAACCAGCCCGCAGCCCAAATACATGCAGACCTGCAACCCAGAGATGTGCAAACACGCAGGCAACACACAACCCGAACATGCAGGCAACACGCCACCCAAACACAGGGAGGCAACATGCAACCTGAATATATGCAAACACTTGCAAGTATGCAGGAAACTGCAACCTGCAAACTTGCAAACACATGCAAACACACACACACACACACACACACACAAGCTCACGCAACCCAAATACATACAAACTCACAGGTAAACATACAATACAAGCACATGAACATACCAATGCAGGGAGACACACACAAACCCAGACATGCAACTACACCTACAACCCAGACTCATACAACTCCCAAATAATGACTCACGCAGCCAAACTTACACACCTGGTAACCATTGGGTTCATACATGTGACATATGCAAACTTCCACAGACAACAAACCAAACATACACGTGTGTGCAATTACAGGGTCACATCTGCCAGCTCCAAACCACAAACCAACCCCACAATAAAATCAAAGGTCCAAACGCCCTCAGGGTGAAGCTTTGAAAGCTGCCTAAGGGGATTGGACGCCTGGTTCTCATTGGTTCCACTGGGGACTGGGGATGCAAACTGCACACCGAGTACATGTGGACACAGGAACACCTGTAATTGTCGGCATATATGCCCCCGGGCACAGCCTCCTACATCAACTAAAACAAGGGCACCTGCAAACGTACACACAAACCACCCTGAATACTGAGCCCGGCACACACAGCTCTCCAAGGCTGCCCCACACCCACCTCCACACAATCGCAGAAATGGAGGGCGGGAAGCGACCCTGAGCAGTCATCAAGCCCAGCTCCCGCCCCCGGCACTGAGGACCAAGCAAACTTAGGCCATCCCTGACGGGTGCAGTTGAATGCGCTTGGATAGCATTCAGGGGTGCAAGCTAATCCCACCCACGATCCTACCAGCCCCCCAGACCTACGCACCTCTGGGACCGCCCTCGGCCCTCTCCCCCCGCCGGCCCTCTCTCACCCTTCAGTTCGGTCAGCGTCTCCCCCAGCTGTTTAAGCACCATGGCCTTCTCCTCCAGCTCCTGCACAGGAACCAGCCGGTGATTGTCCTTCTGGATCTTCTCCACCGACTTCTCCAGGTCGCTGTAAGCACACCGTGCAAATGTCACTCCCCCGTCCTCCGGGCCGCGGCGAGGAGAGGGGGAGCTGGGGGAAGGGGAGCAGCCGGGCTGGATCGGGGAGTGCGGGCAAGGCCCCCGGGGCACGCATGCACGGCTTGCCGCTCAGGCCCCGGGCTGGGCCCGTTAGGCCGTTAGCAGCTCTGGTACCTCTTCAGGATCAGGCACCGGCACGAAGGCTGACCGGGGGCCTCTCCGAACCGGCCCACTAGTGCTATGGCCAATTTATACCCGCTGGGGAGCTGGCCACGCAGACTTTAATTCCCAGAGCCGTTCCCAGGCCCTCTCGGAGAGGGCAGAGCCATAGGCAGGATCAGGGATGGGTACTGGGCGCCCTGCCCACTCACCCCCAGGGACAGGCACTGGGCACCCTGCCCGCTCACCCCCAGGGACAGGCACTGGGCGCCCTGCCCCCCCAGGGACGGATTCCAATCCCGCCCTCACTTTAACTGCTGGGTGATTAGCTCTTCCTCGTTCAGGTAGCGGAGCCGCTCCTCCTCCACCAGGCTGCGCTGACGCTGCAGGGGGTCCTCCTGCTTGCGCATGGTGTCCGTCACCCGCACGCTGATCTCTGTCTCCGTCCGCCGCAGCATCGTCTTCACCGTCTCCTGGTTCTGCAGCTGTGAGGCCAGAGAGGCGGGGTGGGGTGGGGGGACAGAGAAGGGAGGGGAGGGCGTGAACTGGGGATACTTCAGGGAGCACGAGGAAACGGAAAAGCCGACCGATTCTGTCGCCCTCCCCAATACAGATCCGAACACCCAGAATGGCAATGCAGGGCACGGGGAGCCAGGACTCCTGGGTTCTATTCCCAGCTCTAGCCGGTGGTTGGAGCAAGGCGGTGGGAGCCAGGACCCCAGCTTGGCAAGGGTCTTTCCTAGTAGAACAGGAGACAGGGAGCTCCCATTTGCACATAGGAGGGCGAAGGGGGGCAGGATTCAAGGCTGGCTGAGAACCTGGGGGTCTGCCACCCAGCAGCCAAGTGCCCTGCCAGCAAAGCTGGGGATGAAGGGGGATTGTGAAGTGCTGACCCCAGCTCCAGGGATAACATGCGGCTGTCACTGCCCAGGTGAGAATGTGGTGGTGGCACTGGGGGAGGGGGGGGAACAAGTCGATTACACATTAACCCCCCAGCATGACAGGTGGGGGCAGCTCAGCCCTTACACACATGTTGGGGGGCTCGCCGGGGATCCCCTTTTCCTCTGTCCCACTGGAGAGCAACCAACCCCCCTTCGTCACGACTACCAGGCTGCCTCCTGTGTCCACCCGCGGGTCAGCTTAAAAATCCAACAGCTGGCAAAGATGGTTCCCCAACCCCCCATTCTGCGTGCTTTCCCCGGGCAAAGCCGCCGGGCTCGGCTCCCCTGGTTCGCCTGGCAATCCCGGCCGTGGCAGGGTCTGCCAAGGAGGGTCAGGGTGAGACAGACGCAGGGGCGGGTGTGTGTGGCACAGGCTGGACTTTGATCTCGGACGTATTTCCCGGGAATCTGGCCGATTGACGGAAGGAGCCGGGCCCTGGGAGGGCGTCAGCCGTTCTCCATTCCACCGGACTGGACCGCTTCCCCCTCCCCCATCTCTGCAGCGCCAGCCAGAACCGCCGCTCCCCCCAAATCTGTCACTGGTAATTAGCTTTGGCGCTAGACGAGACCAAGAAAAGCTGGGCCTGGCCACCAAGATCCCTGGCTCCTGACGGGGAGCTGCCATCTGCCTGGCCGTCCAGTGCCAGGGCAGGCACTGTTCAGCAGGAAGCGTGGGATTCTGGTGCAAGCTGTGGGTGGGGGTACGAGCTAGCAGGGAGAGAGGAGGAGGACAGGGGGGGTGGCTGTGGATGTGGGGGAACGCTGCTCTGCTACCCCAGATCTTAACTGGGCACGGAACAGCCAATCCCCCCTTTGCCAACCAACGCTCCTTTGCTTTGCTCCAGGCCAAGAAGCTGGGCTGAGTTCGAACCTGAGCAGCAGGACAGCCGGCTCAGGGGCTGGTGAACGGGCGATTGCCACGGGACAGCTCTTTGGTGGCCCACGGGCGTTGGCGGGTCTCAGGCTGGTCCCCGTATCACCAGCACCACAGGCGCTGGATGGTGGTTTCGAACAAGAGGTTGAGGCTACAATGGGACATGGTCTGTCTACACTGGGACACAGGGGTGTTCTTAACTCGGGTTCAAAGAGCAGTGACGACACGGCAGCGTGAGCGATGGGGGAGCCTGGGGTTAAAGCCAAGTGGCCGGATCTTCACTGCTATTTGAACCCGGGTTAAGACCACACCTTGTTTTGCAGCGTAGGCCTGACTCCGGGGCTCCTTTTGCCGACTGGGCCCTTCCTGCCTGTGGGTGACCTTCCCCACCTCCTGCCACTGGGGTCAGGAGCTGTGTGCTAAGAGGCCAGGCAGGACTCTCCTGGCCCCGAGCCGCACATGCCCCGATGAGAGCCGGCGGGCACGCTCCCAGGCTGGCGCTCCCCTCACCTGCAGCTTCTTCAGCTGCTGCAGTTGGTTGCGGAGGTCGCTGGCGTTCTGCTGCAGGTCGTGGAGGTGCAGTTGCATGTGCAGGCGGGTGATGGCCGTCGGCTGCCCGGCTGGGGTGCTGGTGGCGGAGGGGTACGAGGGGGCGGGGATCGGAGTCCCCGTGCAGCTCCGGCTGGCGGCTGAGAGCAAGAACAGAGCAGGACTAATGCAGTGCTAAGTCCGGGGAAGGCTCCCATCCCTTCTCCCTCGTTCTCTGCCCCCTCTCCTCCCCCCTCTAGACACACACAGTGCTTTCAGTCTGCAGGGGAGGCCCTACCTAAATATAAGGCACCTCCCCTTGGTCTCCCTTCCACAGCCCACCGGGCCCCTCCAGCAAGAGACACCCCACGCCATGGCTGGGTCTGCAAATCTGGTTCTCCCACCTTCCACAGAACCCACTTCCCGGCCCGGTCCTGCGGCTAAACCCAGCCCCGTTTCTGCCTAGAGGCGGGTGGGTTTGGTGCCCAGAATTGTACCCTGAGACCAGGCAGTAAGACACCAACTGCCAAAGAGCCCCTAGAAACAGAATCACTCGTCTGGGCGCTCCCAGTGCGGGCAAGGGGGGGATTTTAGAGCACTGAGCGAGGAATGCACTGCTGTGCGTGGGGCCGCACTGGTGGGGAGGAGATGCTGTGTGGGGTGGGGACAGGATGGTGGGGAGGAGCTGCAGCATGGGGGTGGGGACAGGATGGTAGGGGAGGAGCTGCTGCGTGGGGGTGGAGCTGGGATGGTGGAGGTGGAGCTGCTGCATGGGGGTGGGGACAGGGCCGGTGGGGGAGGAGCTGCTGTGTGGGGGTGTGGACAGGGCCGGTAGGGGAGGAGCTGCTGTGTGGGGTAGGGCTGGGCCAGGCTTCCTGAGTCTTTCTGTGGAGCTGCTCAGAGTCTCCCTCAGAAGCCACGTTCCTCACTGGAGAGAGGGGGTGGGGGCGGGGGCAGAGGACGGAGACCCATCCTCGAGGGCTGATGCCACCTGCCTAGGAGGGGGAGCCCTGGAGGCCCCTCCCACAAGCCCCTGGAGCCCGAAATCCCACGCGCTCCTCTCCAACCCGGGGCCAGCTACCCCAATGGCGCTCCCCGGCCCCCGGAGTGGGAGGACCCAGTGCGCCGGCGGGGTTTGGGACTGCGGCTCCATCACTTACGTGCTGACGGGGGTGTCCCTCCGTTGGTGGCGTCCGTCTTCTCGCTGCGTGGAGGGGAGGGCGGCAGATGAGATCGGGTTAAACATGCCAAGCCCCGGCCCAGGAGAGCCGGCAAAGGTGGGAGGTCACCGAGATAGGCCACGAGCAGGGGAGGAGGTGCCCGGAGAAGGATGTTAACTGGGAGGTGTTAGTGTCTTGCTGCCCCCTCCCAATCTCCCCCCTCAAACAGCCCTAAAGGGAGATCCTGCTTCTCCCTTCCCAAGCTGAACACGCTGGGGTTCCCCTGGGCCTTGAGGGGGGAGCCAGTGAGATTTACAGCCGCTCCGAGGCCCCTTTGCCCTGTTAGAACTGCCTGCACTGGCCAGAGTGTCCATGAGCACTGGGCCCCACTGGGCACCATGAGCCGGTGGAACTCACTGCCACAAGATAGCGGCCCGGAGCTTAGCAGGGATCAAGCGAATCCAGGGAGAACAAGACTCTCCGGAGTCGGAGAAATACACAGTGAAAGGACAGGACACCAAGCGCTTTGGAAAGGCTGTCGACCCTCCTGGCTCGGAGCAGGAGCCAGCCTTCGACGAACGGGTGGTAGGAAGAGCCTCGCTGGGCCCAAGTTGCCTGGAGGGGGAATCCGGAACCTTGCTTGGCAGTGGCTGGTGCTGGACCACATGGACCGCGGGCGTGGTCCTTACCGCCGTTCCTAAGAGCCTATCACAGGCCTGATCCCCAGGCCCTGCTCTGTGCTCAGCCCTGGCGAGCCCAGCGGGTGTGATCGGCAGCGATGGGGCTGCCCTGGGTGACCATCCCGGGGGAGCGGGGATCACGGCCTCGTTCGCAGACGGCCCGTGTGTCTGGGGTGCTCTCCCCACCCCCCTGGAGAATCTGTCGGGGCCCACTGGGGACGAGAGCGATGCTCCGCGCCCTTTGGTTTCCTCTCGGCAGCCGCATCACTGGGCGGGGCTTAAAGCCTCCAATCCCCACGCGCTTCCATTGAATGACGCCGCGTTCCCGTAAAATAGCCCCCGGCGCCCCCTGCAGGACGTTGCGGGATGCAGCTCGTGGCTATTGAGATCGCCGGGAAAGCCTGGATCACGCGCAACCTGCCACCTGCCCCACGCAGGGGCAGGATCAGCGGCCTCCTGCCCCCCTTCCTTACCTGGGGGTCTCGCCCTCGGAGCCCCGGAGCAGCGCACTCTGCACCAGCCCCGTCAGGCTGGCAATCTGCTTCTCCATGGCTTCCATCCGTTCCCTTTGGGGGGCAACAGAGCAGGATTAGATCTGGGCTCCAGCGGACGGACCCTCCAGGGCCGGGTATCCGCAGGGGAGGCCAAGGGCCTATGGACCCAGGGTCCTGGCCTTGCCCAGGAGAACGCCCCATCTGGATCCACACCCTAGGTGCTCAAACCCTGTTGGAGTCTCAGGGCCAGACCCTCGTCTGGTGTAGATCAGTGGAGCTCCCTTGGGGTCAATTCTCTCCCCATGTCCATTCGCGCCAGCTGGGGATCCGACCCTCCGTCTCTCTCTGCTCCAGCCTCCCACCCCCATCCCTGGTCGTAGAGCCCGGGCAATATTTAAAAAGGGATCTCAACCCTCAGTCTGTCCCTGAGGGCCTTGTCCTTCTTTGAGCCTCGTCCTCCCCTATCGGGGCCCTGGGCGGCCTGTGAATAATGAGTCCATCTGAGGTCCTGGCGCGGGCGCTTGTCGGTACAGCAGCTCATGACGGGACAGCGCTGCTAATTCCACTGTCCTTTGCTGTCCGCCTCCATCCTCCCCCATCTCTCTCCCCCTGGACAGATCCCAAATGGCTCCCCCCTGACAGCCCGGCTTGTCCCTGGGAACAACAAATGAGACCATCATTGCTTGGGAGATGAAGAGACAGGCGCAGAGAGATGAAAGGCAAGATAATGGCTTATTTCCATACCAACTACCTGCCTGTGTGCATCTCTCCCTGCTGCACTGGCTGTGTTACAATGGGGGCTCTGGCTTTTCATACACAGGCTGGGGAAGACAGAATTGCTCCCTCTTGTGCGGGGCCCCTAGTTTGATGAGCTGGGATAGGGATGCACTGCCAGGGAAACCGAGGCACAGAGCGATAAGGGGTCAGGATTCCAAGGGGGTACGTCCACACGGCCGCTGGGAGCAGTACACAGTACACAGACTCACACCAGCATGCTGCAAAGAGCTGGGTGGACGTCCTGGCGGGACTGCCCAGCTCGCTTCGACCTCAGCCCCTGACTACGCAGCGCCGTGGGTGCAGACACGGCCATCGGCGTCACAATGGGGGCGGAGTGGCAGCAAAACTCCAGCTCAGAGTGACACAGGGCGCCCGTGAAAAGCCAGGCTCTGAACTCGGGTCTCCTGAAGCCCAGCCCAGAGCCCTATCCACCAGACCATCCTCCCTCCTCGGCATCCCACTGAAGTTTTTCCTCTACAAAGTGGCACCAAGAGGTGACCCAGACCCCAGATTCCCCCACCTGCCTGATGCATTAGCCAAGGTCCAACAGCAGGAAAGAGTTAAGAAAAAGAACCCAGGAGTCCTGAGGCCCAGTCCGCAGCTCAAACCACTAAACGATGCTGCCTCCTGTATCGCTGGATCATACTCTAGTGCTCAGAGCCAGTTACTGCATCTCAGGACTTCTGGGTTCTAATTCCCGTCTCTGCCACTGCCGTGCGACTGTCTCCTCTCTGTGACTCAGTTTCCCATCTGGAAAAGGGGGTTCACAACCTGACCGCATGGCAAACCCAGGACTCAGTCTCCTAGTCCCATTGTTGCTGGGAACCTGCCGATCCAAGCCCCGTTCCTTACCTTGTTTCCGTATCCTTGGCGGGCACGGGAGGACCGAACCCTGATAGGGGTCGATCCCCGGGGCCTGGGAAGAGTTCGGGGGGCCCCGAGGAGCTGGGGTTGCGGGGCTTGCTGACGGGGCTGTCCATGAAGACCGAGGAGCAGGAGTCTTTGCGGAAGGACTGGCGGACAGGTGAGGACCTGCTGGGCGGCCCCGAGTAGGGACTGTGAGGGCTCTGCCCCTGCTGGACGTCCACCAGCCGGCCGTCGGCCATCTTCTGCGGGGAGGACGGGGGCATGCGGAAGCCGAGGCTGGGCCCGTAGGTGTCGCTGTAGATCTGGGCGTTGGGCTTGTACAGGCTGTCCTCCAGCTCTGTCTGCAGGGCGGCTGCCGAGTAGGTGCTGAGGGAGCGGACCGAGCCCCGTTTGTACAGCCCCCCGGCGTAGGCGAAGGGGTCGCCCATGCCGGCCAGGGACTGCGTGGAGGTGATGCTGAGCCGCCCCTCGTGCACCATGCCGTAGGGGTCGGCATACAGCCCCTCGTTCTTCATCAGCACCATGTTCTTGCCGGCCAGGTCTTCGTCCGGCTTGACGTCCCGGCGCTCCAGGATGGCGCTGGGGCTGGGCGACACGCCCGCGGCGGGCGGCAGGTTGGAGAGGCGCTCGCCGTGGTGCACGGGGCTGCCGGCGTAGGAGGGCGGGCGCCCGCCGCTGTAGGACATGCGGGAGCGGGACGGGGAGGAAGACTGGAGCACGGGCGGAGGGGAGCCAGAGGTGAGGTGGGAAGCGGGGGACATGCTGTTCAGCCGGCGGGTGGGGGACGACTCCCTGGAGGTGTAAACCATCTCCCGCTGCAGGGAAGAGAGACGTGCCACCGAGGCTGTAACCACTCGCCCCTCTTGTGGGGCAAGCCCCAGGCCCACCCCGGCGGAACCCTTCCAGAGTGGGGCCCGGAGACCCGCAAAAGGGGGGTGGGGGTTCATAGGGTCGCCGAGACGAGCTGCCTTTGCGGGTGTGTTGCACGTGTGTGCACGCACGTGGGTGTGCATGCATGTGACAGTACCTCTCTCCTCCCCCGCTGTCCCCCCATTCTCCCTGGCGACCCCCCTAGATGTGCTGGCGGTTCATAGTTCACACACTGAGCTGCGGCAGGTGATGGGCAGTTGCACATGGGGGGGGGTTTAGAAGGCAGAAGGGCCTGGGAAGACAGGGACACAGGACAGGAGGGCGGGGATACTGACACTGCCTAGCTCCCGCCTCTCCGCTGCAGCCCATCGCCCGGGGCCATGTGCAAGGAACACAGAAAGGGCCCGATCCTCTGTTGCCAGCCCCAGGATGGCCATGGCTTGCACCCGCTTTGCACTAGCGTAAAGGGCTGCACAGGGGGCAGGGCAATGGAGAACCAGGCCTAGAGTCTGTGGTGTGGGGGTGATCTCGCACGCGCGCACACACACTCACTCACTCACACGCTGCTGCTTCTCACATAAGCAAAGTGGGATTGGAGGCTGGGGCTTAAGGGAGGGGAGCCCTACGGGGCGTGAGCTGCTTGTTTGTAAACATTGATGCTTTCAAACACACACACACACACACACACACACACACACACACACACACACACACGCGCGTGCTGTCAGCAGAGCCAAATAATCCCCCTCCACCCCCACCCCACCCACCCACACACGTTCATTGTGAAATCAGGAGACACTGCCACAGGGACTTAGAGCCCAGAGAAGATCACGCAAAGTGGGGAGGGTCAGTAGAGGTGGCAGTGGCCAGAAGGCAGATCCTGGAGTAAACCCAGAAACCCGCCCCCCCACCCCACTCCTGGCAAGACCAGAATGCCAGATCCCAGTGCAAACCCAGCCCTCCCTCCTAGGATGAGACTGGAATCCCGGTGCAAACCCAACCCCTGAAGAACCAGCCTCCCCTTGGCCTTCACCCTGATGCACCCCAGAAATGAAGATCAGCACCATCCCACACGCCCTGGCAGATTGCAGGAGCACAACAATTTACTCTGATTAATACCCTAATCAGCATGTTTATGACTCCACTGCCAGGGCTCCGACCATCCAATCTCCTAAAGTAACACTTAATGGGAGCCCATAACTCCTTCCACAAACACACTCAGGCACCAGTGTTCCCCTAGCCCCCCTGGCTCTCACACAAGCAAGGTCTGTGCGCTCACAGCCACGCCTGCCCTCCAGCTTCCGACAGAGTGTGTGTGTGTGTGTGTCTCCAGCTTCCGACAGTGTGTGTGTGTGTCTCTCCAGCTTCCGACAGTGTGTGTGTGTGTGTGTGTGTGTGTGTGTGTGTGTCCAGCTTTCGACAGCCCATGTGAGTGTGTGTGTGTGTGTGTGTCCAGCTTTCGACAGCCCATGTGAGTGTGTGTGTGTGTGTGTGTGTGTCCAGCTTTCGACAGCCCGTGTGAGTGTGTGTGTGTGTGTGTGTGTGTCCAGCTTTCGACAGCCCGTGTGAGTGTGTGTGTGTGTGTGTGTGTGTCCAGCTTTCGACAGCCCGTGTGTGTGTGTCCAGCTTTCGACAGCCCGTGTGTGTGTGTGTGTGTGTGTGTGTGTGTGTGTGTGTGTGTCCAGCTTTCGACAGCCCGTGTGTGTGTCTTTGTGCATTTCCTGGCACCATTCTTCCCCCAAACCCAACATGGAGATGGGAGAGCCCTGGCCCCATGAAATGGGGTAGTTCTTCTCCCTCCCAGATGGGACAAGTTGAGACAGCCCCTCCCCCAGAGGTGGGACATCCGCCGTCTCCTTACCCTCAGGTCCCCATTGGTGATGTGCGAGGCTGGGAAGGAGGCGTAGAGGGGCTCTTTGCGGTAGATTTTGATGATGCTTCTGTCCTGGATGTCCCTGAAAGAGAAGGCGAAGCAGTGAGCGGGACACCCCAATGGCAGTGCAGATTGCTAGCCCCTGGACCACCGGCAGCAGCCCCCTCGCTCCGTGCTAAAATGGGAGCAAACAAATCTCACGCGTCAGGACGTCCGTCTGCTGCGGGGTCAGGGAGGGACGGGCCACGAGGGCCACACTGGCCAATCAGCCAGGGCATGTGCACAAGAGAGGAGTTCCCCTTGCTCCAAAGCATCTGGGAATTGGCCCGGCAAACACACTGGCGCCGTCACCATGCAGGGAGCAAACCTGAGTCGGAATTCTGAGCCCAGCTGGAAGCGAATCTCTGTCTATCCCCCTCTCCCCGCCCCACTGAGCGCGCCTGCGGCCCCCGCCTCCTTCCCGGGGGCCCTCACCGGACGTCCTCCAGCTCGTAGAAGACATTGCGCGACTCGTCCTTGATCAGGATGGCGGTGTTGGACGATTTCAGCATCCCCATGGTGAGCTTCTGGGGGAACATGTGGACGATGAGGGCGTGCAGCGTGTCCATGCTGCTGATCTCGTGGGTGATGTGGACGCGCCTCGTCTCGTCCCCGAACTGCAGGAAAAGGACCCCTGGAAACGGAGACGGGAGAGAAGGGGAGAAAGGGTAAAAACACAGCTCTGAGCAGGCACTGACTGACAGCGCGGCAGCCCAGTACGTCGGGCAAGGGGCTAGGAATCAGGAGACCTGGGTGCTAGTCCTGGCTCCGTGCCTCAGTTTCCCCATCTCATTGGAGGGTCTATAGATCCCATATTATTGTTATTACTCTATATTCACGCTTAGACCAGTGCCAGTAAAACATTGCTCAAGCCAGGGAAGAGTGACATAAATTAAAGTCCAGTATCTCACCTAAAAACAAAGTGCTAGTGACCCGGGCTTAACCACAAACTTCCCACCCGAAGCCGTATTTAACCCTTCACAAACCAGGGGGATCTTTGGCTCCAGGGCTGCGGCTGTACTTGACGTCGTCGGAAAGCTGATTTCTCGCCCCATCTTCCTTCCCCACCCCACTCTGCGTCTCAACGCTTCCCCACCCCACTCCCGAAAAGTAACAACGACCTCCGGCGCTTGTCATCTGGGAGATCCCAGCTGCTGCCACCCCACGGGAAGGAGTGCTCATCTCATCCGCTCCGATAACTCGCTCCTTACAGCCGCAGGAGTTCTCTGGACGCTTAAAGGGGAAGCGGCTTGCATTTCTGGGCCCCGGCGGCCTGGGTTTGCCTGACTGGAGCCCTGTGCTGTTGGTGGGCATGCAGTGGAGCTGTTGGGCCAGGGAACAATAAGTGACCAGCGTTTGCGGATCAGAAAAGTCAAAGGCTGGCCTGATGAGCAGCCAACTCCTGGCTGATGGGGGCTTTAGGAAGAGGTTTCTCCTCCTACGGACAAAGTTACCCATAAATGCCTTCAACAGGGTTTCTTGCACAATAGCTGGCACAATACTGGTCTGATCCACTTCAATGTGGTCATTCCTAGGTACCCTACCATTGATCCCTGCCCCCTTACACATACTAATGCCATGGGTCATCAAAGGCACAACCCCCTAGCGCTGGAGCTAAAGGAGTAACTCCCTCAGCTGTCAGGAAGTAGCAGGCTGTTGTAGTCAATAGAGGCGGCCACTAGAGGGAGACAGGAGCACACACAGTCAGCCCTCCCATCCCACTGATGGAGTCTGCCAGCCCCAGCTCCCGTGGCATGTGTAGACGTGTTGGTGGGGCAACAGGTTAAAACGCCCCCGACGGAGACGCAGTGGGAGCCGGCCTGCGGTACCTGGCGACCGGAGCTTGGTTTGGCTGGTGGAGCGGGACAAAGGCAAGCTCTGCCGGAACCGGTTCATCCTGTTGAATCCAATGGGCAGCTCGGCTTCAGACATGGTTTCCAGGGACTCGGCCGAGGCGAAGGAGAGTTTGGCTTGATCGGCCAGGGCGGGCTGGGAGCCCTGGGAGTGCCGCGAACTTCTTGTCTGGAACGGAAGAGACGAGCCGTCAGAGAACGCACCCCCCCACTCCCCCGGACTAGCTAGAGCTCACGGAGCGATGGGGTGCCCCATTCTACACCTCATGGGGCAACAGCGCCTCCTCTGAGACCCCAGGCAGCACTGGCGAGCCGTGGGCTAGGGCTGAGCCAAGGAGGCAGTGTGGGGGGGGTGCTTTGTTCTATGCCCCACGCTGAACCAGCCCAGGGCCGTGCTCCAGACTCTACCCTCGACTTCAGTGCAAGGCCTCCCTGATCTCTTGTTTGACGCATGTACGACCATCTGCTGCGTCCTTGGCGCGCTCTCCGCCCGCAGCGGGCAGTCTGCAGTCTCAAGCCTCCTTAGCAGCTCCTTCATTCTGACACCGTGTTACCGGGGGTCTTGAAAATCACCCAGCTACGTGTTACGTCATTTACAGACAGTCCCTTTGCACTCCAAGCTCCTCTGAGTCCTTCTATCGCCCCGGTTACAATCAAGACGGGAACGGCCGCCTGGCAACCGAGGGGCTTTGGAATAATTTTAGCAATTAAAGGAGGGTCGCCAGCCATAACGGCAAGAAACTGGCTCCCAGGAAGCTTAAATGCCCAGGTTATTCTGGAAGGAAAGCAGCGGCAAAGGTTACGGCTGCATGAGTTGGGCGGACGTAATGGGATTGGGTTTACAGCAGTAAAAGTTTAATACGCCAGGAGTCCAATTTCACAGCCAAACACATCCCCCCCCAGTCGAAAGGCTCTGCCTGCAGGCGGGGGCTTTCTGCACAAAACATCGGTAAACCCTGCATGCGGTGTGCATATATATTTAATAGGAACAGAGCATACCAGGTACATGCATCGTATGAGGCAATGCGTTTTGCACCCCACACGGTCCCCAGGGAAAGAAATATACCCGCACCGGGAATACGCGGATCCCATTGGCACAAGGATCTGTATCGGGGCTGCTTTGGAGATGCGCTGCAGGGGGGCTGCCGGTGCAGAGCACCTCTGGAAATCAGCCCTGGGGTGAATATAGGGGAACGCTTTCCCGCAAATGTCCATACAGATTTTGGAATGACTTCCCATTGCTTATGGGTTCCCTTTCTATGGACATTATAGGATTTGAATTACAGCTGAGACCAGGGCCCTATTGTGCCAGGCGCTGCATAGACCCTAACTGAAATCAGGGCCCTGTTGTGCCAGGCGCTGTACGTGCGCAGAGTCAGAGACAGTCCCCGCCCCAGAGAGTTTATGGACATCCAAAATGCGTCAGCACGTGACACGCCCCGATGAGTCTGTGTCAAAGCCAGGATTGGAACCCAGGAGTCCTGCTCCTATCGTCCCTGAAGACAGACACACGCCATGCTGCTGTGGTTTGCACCCACGGAGACGCCGGGACCTTGCCACGCGGCTCTGACTCGGCACGGAAACCGGCTGGCTGGTGATCTCTGGTTTTGAACAGCAGACGCATCAAACACAGAGAGCAAACAGTTCCTGAGGTGTAGGAAAGCGGACGTAGAAGGGGCAACAGCTCTATTTTAAGACCAACCCCCTCCATGGGAAATGACAACAGCCATAATCGTCATTTAAATTAGGCATTAATTGGAAATGTTAATTAATCCTGGGGCGTGAGGATGTTTTATGGGTTGGAAACGTTCTCTCCGTAAAGAACTGCCAGAAAATTGGCTGTAATTTACAAAGAAACAAAGCAGTCGGCAAAATGGGTCTTTAAACTGTAAACGGTGAGAAAACGGTTTCTCACTTCGAAGGGCCTGATCCTGCTGGCTGGGAGCAGGATCGGAGCCAACGGGTTGGATCCAAAGCAGAGGGGAGCTAATGTGAGTCTTTCCTATGGGCTTTGGACCTGGCCCCAAGAGAGGTACGCCGGGGACGGGGAGAGGGACGGGAGCTGGGCACGCTGGGATGGATTGTATCTGTGGATTTTAGTGCGAGGGAGACATTTGGTACTCAGTGGGCAGCTGTATCTGGCCCAGGCCGGCTGCTGGAGCTACACTGCACCTTTCAGCACCTTACTGCACCGCGCCAGGGCCGGCGTTTGTGATCTGCTCACGAGCATGCGTACACAGGACGAGATCCAATCTGTGACCGGGGCGGGAGGCCCGGGGCGACGGCGGGGGCTGAGATTCCCATCCATCTTCACGAGCGAGAGGGCGAATAACGCTCAAGAGGCCACGTCAGGAACAAGTTGTTGCTCCCGCGGCAGGTGGGCCATCCTTGCTCAGCTGGAGGGCTTACAAGTGGTTCTCGTCATTTCTCTCCAAACCAGATGAATCCACAAGACTTTCCCCCCCACTCCTCTCCTTTTCTCCCGCCCGGCCCCGGTGCAGTCCTGGAGTGCATGGTAAAGTGCCTCCGCTCTCACTGAGTAGCATTTCACGCCCACGTCACGCCGGGGTACGCGATGCCACAAGACAGTGGAGAATCAGGCCTGTTTGGAGGCCAATTCTATTTCAGAAGCAAGCCAACCAGCCGCTTTTCTAGCTAAGCCCGAAATACCACCACTACTACTGGGCTACGGAGGGTGTCCCAGTTATTAAGGTATGGACTGAGGAGATGGGGCTCACTCCCTGACTCTGCCGCCAACTTCCCGTGTCTCCTTGGGCACTTCGAGCCAGGTCCTCTAAAGTAATTCAGCTCCTAACTCCCACTGGTTTCAACGGGAGTTAGGCCCCCAAGTGCCTTTGGGGATCCAGCCCTTAATCTCGGGATGTCTCCGTTTCCCATCTCTAAATGGGGGATAATTTCTCCCACTTGGTCTGGCTTCCCTATTGAAATTGTGAGCTCTCTAGTGGCTCTCAACCTTTCCAGAGGACTGGCCTCCTTTCAGGCGTCTGATTTGTCTTGCGTACCCCCAAGTTTCACCTCACTTAAAAACGACTTGCTTACAAAATCAGCCGTAAAAATACAGACGTGTCACAGCCACTAAAACTGAAAAGTTGCGGACTTTCTCATTTTTACCATAGAACTGCAAAATCAATCGATTGGAATATAAATATTGCACTTACATTTCAGGGTATAGTATATGGAGCCGTATAAACAAGTCATTGTCTGTGTGACATTTTAGTTTGCACTGACTTTGCTAGTGCTTTTTATGTCGCCTGCTGTAAAACTAGGCAAATATCTAGACGAGTTGATGTACCCCCTGGAAGACCTCTGCGTACCCCCAGGGCTACGTGGAGCCTGGGTTGAGAACCACTGCTCTAGCGCAGCGACTGTCTCTCTCGGTATATGTACAGCGCCTGGCACAATGGGGCCCTGATCTCAGCCGGGGTCTCCAAGTACTTGTTGATTCTCCTCCCTAGATGGTTCACGAAGGTGGGTGAGTTCGACTAGGGAGGAGAAAGGCTCTACCCAGTTTGGGGGAAGCAGTTTTCTCCCACAGCTCCCCCTGCCAGGAGGGATCCGTCTCCTGTTATGATCCCCACCGGTGAGTCGCTTTATCCCCATCTTATAGGAGGCACTGAGGGGGAAGTAACCCACTCCCACAGGTCACACAGTGAGTCTTCACCAGAGCTAGGCACAGAACCCTGCCTGTGCTTCCTTCTAGCCCACTAGGCCATACTGCCTCCTAGAGCCACCTGTGCCGGCCCAAACCAAACACCTCTGGTAACGCAGAGTTAAGGTTGCCTGGAGGCATCTTGCGCCCGTCCAGAACACTCACACAGAGTGAAGGTACCCGCCCACACAACCTTAACTCTGCCCCCTGGAGCGGGCAATAGGCACTGGGAATGATTTGCCTGCGCGCCAGCTACACTGACTGTGCTCGGTGTCGCTGTATTGAGTGTTGTTTTCCAGCAGCCGTCCCTTTCTCTCTCTCTCAATCTGTCCCTTGGCCCCCCGCTCTCCCAGCCGTTGCTTTCCACTCCGAGCCCCTTTCCGCTCCTTCCCTGCCCCTCGGTGCGCCCGGACTCCCCTAAAGTGAACCCAAGCCCGGGCCGAAGTGTCACACCTACAAGGCTCTGGCAGGCTTTAAAGGGAGGGACAACGGGTTTGCACGCGCCCAAGCCAACTTCCCTCCCCACCCGCTTATTTTGTCTGGAGAAGAAAATAAAAATAGATTGAACCAAGGGGGGGAAAATATGTCTCTGGCGCTCTATCTGCATGACAATACAGGCCTCGTTAGCAGAGTGATTGCTGTTGCCATGCTAGCATCTGCGTTGCTAGGGGGTTTAGTGTGGGAGCCGCTCAGGGTGTCTGGTGAGTCTAACACGCTTTCAAAATCGGTCCAGAGTTCGGTGGGGAGGCATCAGTTGATTTGAGGGGTGGGGGTTCACAAGCAAGGTGTGGTACATCCAGCTGTTCCGGGGGAATTGATTTCCCACAGCTGCCCAGGTTTCAATTGACCTGGAGTAATTAACCCCATCCAAAGAGGCTAATTACAGCATCTGTTTAAAAAAAAAAAAACACACAGTAGCTTGAAAATGAATTGATTTCCGGGCCAGAAGGGGCTATTTTGATCATCTAGTCTGACCTCCTGCCTAGCACAGGCCACGGGATTTCATGTAGCCCAATCTAGGACTCGATGACATCATGCTGGGGCGATGACATCACAGCTAGACGACAAAACACGACACTCCCAAGCTCTCTCGGGACAGGTCACCTCTACGGCTGCCTTTACTCCACTCGTACCTTATCCGCACAGCCGGGCAACTGATGCTAGACCAACGACGCTCCCAGGAGCGGCCCTTGCGGGGAAGGTACCGAGATGGGCCTGGGGCAGCCCGGCTGCGGCTCCTTGCTTTGACAGCCTCGCAGAACCCCCAGGCAGGGTTATTACTGTCACTTGGGCGGGGGGAGGGGACAACGAGGTGCAAAGACAAAGTGACTTGCCCTGGGTCACACAAGGAGACTGTGGCAGAGCCAGGCTTGAGTCCCGATCTCCTGGATCCCAGCCTGGTGCCTTAACCACAGCCCGTGGCGGAGCCAGGTTTTGCAGCCAGAGGGGTGATGGGTCACTGGTGGTGCCTCCCAGTTCAGTGGGTGCACCCCACCCCCTCCTCACCCCACCCAGGGGGCATCAACCATCCGCGGTAGCACCCTCCACCCCGGTCTGCAGCCCTAATCCCAGCCCAGTATGAAGGGGAGGAGGGTGGGCCCGGCTGCGCAGGGCAGAAGCCGTCCCAGGTGAGTGCGGTGTGAGCTCACTATCCAGCCCCGTATGAAAGGTGCTATCACACACCTAAAGATCTCCAGGGGAGGGGGGCAGTCTCATCCCCCGGACCCCTATTAGCCCCACCTCTTGCCCATCCTTCCTGTCTGGCAGCCGCGTTAGCTTTCCACCCCCCACGAGGCCCTTTGCTTAGCTCAGTCCGGACAGGGGCCGGGGTGTTATCCATTCGCTCCCTGCACTGCGAGACCTCTGGATCCATGATCAGTCTGCACCCACAGCACTTCCCTGCGGGCAGGGCCAGCGGCTGGCTGGGCTGCACCGCCTGGAGCCGGCGCAGGAGGACCCTGCTAGGAGCTCTCCTTTCCAAGGAGCGGACACACCACGGCATCTCCCACTCAAGAGCGAGGGCAGGAGCCGAGCCGCCTGCGGGAACCAGCTGGGCAAGCCGTGGGATCCAGCAGGGGGGAGCGCGTCGATCCCACACCAGGGATCTACAGAGAGGAGGCCGGCAGCCGGTCTCCAGGGAGAGGAGGAGTTGAAAAAGGAAGGTGAGTTTTGATTTTACAGATAGTGATGCAGCTCTGTCCTTGACCTCCCCTTCACTCAGAGGGAACGGCTGTTTATTACTCTGCCTGGCTAATGACTTACCCTGCCAGGCGATAATCGATCAAAGAACAGCCCCACATACGCCCTGGCTTCCACCCCTGCCGCCAGCTGATGCAAAGATTCCGAAGCAGCCCGACAGCCACAGCGACCCCGTGATCTCCCCCGCCCCCAGGTACAACCCTGTCGTATCTTCTTGGTTTCACAGGCCCTAGCTGCCTTCCCGAGCCCGTGGCCCATCCAGGCCTTCAGTGTGATTCTGCCCCCGCTGGAGCCAATGGGGCTGGGCGCAGGATTTGGGGGCTTGCTGTGACCTGATCCCCTGAGGCAGCTGCAGTCATCGTGTGGACGCTGCCAGGGTCTGCTGCTGCCTACCCACCCCCTTCCCCAATTTGCCAGAGACCTTGGCCCCTGTGGAAATGAGCTGTCCGCTTCCAGATGCCACCGCCCCTCGCGCCCGCTCCTCAGCATGGTTTGGCACCGTGGTTAAGCTGCCATCTAAAAAGATGGAGCCACGTTATCACTGGGGGCTTGATTGTGCCCCCAGTGAAATTAACAGCAAAGCTCCCATCTACAGGGCCTGGACGGGTTGTAACCGAGACTTGTCAGAGCCAGCGTGGGACTCTCCGGGAGCGTGCGTAAGAGCAGCGCAGAGCTGTCCCAGGGGAGCAGCTCGCCCTGTAAACAGCCGACTTCCGCCAGTGGGCTACCCTCCAGAGCAGCGGGGGAGATGGGTGCCAGTCATTCGGGGCAGCTCGCAAAGCTCCCTCGGGGAACTGAGCTGATCCCCCAGAACCCAGCCCCTTGCCCTCAGCAGGACAGCGCTGACTCGCTGGGGACGGGAAGGGGAACAAGTCACAGCACCCACAGAGAATGGGGCCATTCCGGGCACTATTCCGCAGGGCTGAGCTACCTCGGGGGATCAGACGTCAGCTACCGTGCAGGGGGGCGATATATACTGGGAGCAGAAGCTTTCACGTTGGAAACATGTTACACTGCAGTAGAGGGAGCGTGGCCTAGTGGATCAAACACTGGACTGGGACTCAGGAGCCCGGGGCTTTATTCCCATCTCTGCCGGGCGACCTTAGGCAAATCACTGCTCCGTCCGGTGCCTCAGTTTCTCTACCTGCAAAGTGCTTTGAGATTTATCGCCGGTGAGCCCAGAAGGGGCCATTATGCCCATTTGGTCTGATGCAGGCCAGAGGCCCTCCCTTGGCGAGTCCTGCTTCAAGCCCGCGCCTGACAAAGAGCGCCACGTAAAAGCGTGACATGATTATTACAGTGCTTCTCTATCACGTGTGATCCCAGAGCGGTGAGACAGGAAAGGGTCGCCTGTCAAGTGCTGAACATGGTGTAATGATCATCACACCCTTCTATTTGTCAAGCGCCTTTCCTCCCAAAGGCAAGGGAAAAGCTTATCTACCTGCCTAGTACATTTCAAAGCCACCTCTGGCCGCGCTACCGGAGCCGTGTGGTTATTTATCCTTACGTGCAGGCACTCACATAGGAGCGCACACAACCAGTCACTTCGCCGGCTGGCTACGGCTCCAGGGTGCGGAGTGAACTGCAGGGGGGGGGGGGGAAAACGTTGGCTGAGAGAATTCAATTCCCCGCGCTGAAATCAGGACACTAGGTGCACCAAAAAGTGCCCTGGGAGTTTGGGATGAAATTCTCCCCCATGCACAGGGCTTGGGCGTCAGTTACCTCCCGCTGCAGATCTGAAGAGGTATGTGGGATTTAAGTGGCCGCATGCTGGGGGGCAGGTTTTCAAGGGCTCAGCAGCGCCAGATTTGTAAAGCAACTGAAATCAATGGGAGTCAGGAACCTAAACACCTGTGAACACCCCGGCCTCCCTGCAGCTCCCCCAGGACAGTTTCAGCAGCCGACGGGCTGAGTCCTTCGGAGAGTCCAGACTCACTTGCGGGTGCTGATCCCGTCTGCGAGCCAGCCCCTGGGACGGCAAGCGGTCCAGTACTTGGCTTTCTGTCCCAGTGACCTGCCGGGAGCTGACCCGTGCATTCCACCCAGGGCTAATAGGCCCCACTGCGTCCCCCTGGCGAAGGGGTGGTGGGCGCGGCTCTGCGTTTGCGCTGAGGGCGCGTTATGCCCCACCGATGATGTACCGTGAGTGACAGAGTCTGGGGATGGCGGGGGCCGCTGCGGAGTTTTTAATTCAAGAGCCCTGTACGGAAAGCAAAGGAGGCAGCATCTTGCCTTGCCCGAGACAGGGCTGGCCGGGCTTCCAACTGTGACCTCATGGGAATGGGAATAGCCATCTGATTAACCCCTTGCAAACCGGGGCGCTGGCACTGCCTGGCACCCCACCGCCACGACAGAAGTGGCATGTCCTTCTGCGTTTGAGAAGCATCTAGCTAAAGAGCGGACAAGGAAGGGCAGGGCACGGAATTGCCTCTAAGCAAAAACATGGCCTGTTTGGTCAAGGCCACCCGTCAGCTGCTGTTGGGGAGGGTCTGACGCCAGCGGGCTGCGCTGAGCAGAAACCCAACAGCGATTAGCCTTCCGGAGGGCAGCGCTGCGCGGCAGGGGATCTCTGGCGGAGGCACCAAGGTCAGGGAGATGAGCGCCTTCCCCCCTGCAGTCTGACCCCCCCAAAAGGGAGGAATGGCCATTTCCCAGCCTGCTCCTCCTTGGCCAGCAGATCTCACAGCTGCTCCAGCCAGGCCGGCTTTCCCTGGAGTGACGGCCCCAGAGGGAGGCGGACAGATGGGCTGAGACGTGCAGGCCCGGTGTGCCTGGCCCTGGTGTCGCCCGCATGTCCCTGGCTTGGATGTTCCCCTTGGGGTGGCAGGGAGTCAGTCACTGCACAAAGATCCACCAGGTGCTGGGTGGACAGGAGTCCCGCCCCACAGCCTGCAGGTGGGGACCGGTGACCTTGCTTTGCGGTTCATCGGAGGAGCAGGAGTGGGGCACGTGCACGACTGACCCTTGCACTTGGAGCCGTCAACCACCGCGGCAGATGCAGCACAGTTGAGGGCGACTCCCAGGCCCCCCTCGCTCCCATCTCTGACCCCACGCTGGGCACCAGAAGCTGCAAGGCCGGGATAATGGATGGAGAGCAAAATACAACTCGCTCCTCTACCGTCACCCCTGGCCCAGACCCCCGGTCCCTCTCTTTCCAATCTCCAGGCTGTCAGAGAAGGGGGAACAAGGGGCTCTAAGAGCTGCCCATCGCCCAAGGATCTCAAAGCACTCTGTAATTAAATAGGCGTTCTCCCCATTTTACAGAAAGGGAAACTGAGGCATATGGCGAGATGAAGTAACCCTGTCTCCCAGAGCAAGAAGAACCAGCTACTTCAGAGGAAGGGGTAAGAACCCCACAGTGGGCAGAGGTGGGATAATCTGCCCCTTACACAGGCCTCCTTCTGATCCCTAACAGAGATTGGCTCAAGCCCCGAAGCATGAGCTTTAATATCTTCTTTCTGCATTAACTATCATAACTCCGCATATGCTGGTTATCCACGCCCTCTTGGAACCTTGCTACATTCTTGGCCTCAACTGCATCCTGTGGCAGTGAGTTCCGCAGTCTAACCACACAGGGGAATTTTCTTGGAAGTTGGCATTAGAAGGTGGACATCAGGAAACAGGGGGGCCCCATGCTACTCCTTGTAATCCAAGGGTGTGTGGTCTCTACAGAGAATGCACAAGCGCTATCTGGGTTAGGTACACACTGTCTGCACACACTCACTACACCCCTGCAGAGAACAGAGATATCATCATCTTCCAGGTGGGGAACTGAGGCTCAGAGAGACTAAATGACTCATCCAAGGCTGCACAGAAAGTCTGTGGCAGAGTAGGGCCTTGTTCCTGGGTCTTCAAAGTTTCCAGGGGTCACTCTAACCACTGGACCCACCTTCTTCTCCAGGTTCATCTCACTTACTGGGAGCCGGGGGTAGGAGAGCAGCAGGAGGGCTTGTCTACACTTGGAAATTTACCAGGATAAAATAATGATTCTAGAAATAGCTAGTTCGGGAAATTTCCAACGGTAGAGAAGTCCTTGGCTGCTCCTCTCCCAGGGAAACTAGTTAACAAAGGGCCTGTGTAATACACCGGCAATGCTCTCCCCCACACACCTGGCCTTTGGAGAGTGGGGAGAGAGACAGAATTCTCCCACCGCTGGTCTCCTGCAGCCCGCTGGCTTCGCCGCTGTTTAAGCCTCTTATGCAACGGGGGGAGGGGGACGCTTTTGTCTTTTTTTCTTCCCAGAGTTAAAAAAAAAAAAAAAAAAAAAAAAAAAGATACAATTAAGCAATTCGCATAGCTTCCAAAACCTCCAACAATTCTCTACTGTCTGCTAAGAAACAACTTCATTCTATCTGCCTGGCTAGATAAGAATGCCTCTCTCCTCCTTCATCCCCCCCCTTTCCTACCCCCCAGCCCTACTCCCCTCTCTGCCACGGCTGATGTAGCCCTTGCCAGCTTTGTTGGGTTAAACAGGCTGTGCTGGAGGAACGGAGACAGGCCCCCAAACGGGCAGAGGAGACGTGTGGGGGGGAGGCTGTGAGTTCGGGGGGATAAATGGGGGTGGGTGGGGCGTGGGATTATCCTGCCAGCTCAAGCGATGGGGCGGGGGGCATAGAGGGACACAGATCATCAGCCACACGGCTTCGGTATTGTCTCCTCGCCCACTTTTGACGCCCCAGAAGTAGCCCAGATCCAGGGCGCTGGGATTCGGAAGCGCACCTGGCCCCAAACCCAGCCAAGCCGAAGTCCAGGCCCCGAAGAGCTTGACGCGCCCCCGGGAGTCAGAGAAACAGGGGACGTGGGGCGACAGGTGCAGGGAGGCGCGGAGGCATCATCACCCTTCATGGCTGCAGAAGGGTTGGGAGGAAAGCTGCTCCGTGCATGAGGGGCAGCATCGGGCTGGGGATTGGGGGAGGGTGTGGGCAGCAGTGAGGCAGTTTAGAGGTTGATGGGGAGGACAATGGAGCCAGAGACTGATGCGGGAGAGAGGGAAGGTAGCGGAAGGGCTGGAGCAGGGGATGGGGAGAGACGGGTTGAGCAGAGCTAGAAGGCTCTGAGCTCCCCCCAAGCCAGGCACACGAGGCTGGCGAGTCCCAGGCCAAGTGCCACGCCAGGGTCCCACCCTCACCGCCACGTGCACACAGAGACCCTGTCCGGCCAGCCCACCCCCAGCACTGCACCTGCTGCAATCCCGGCCCCCAGGAACAGCACTAAGGGGATCTGCGCGAGCCCCACGGCTGGCTGCCAGCTCCGCTGGGTTTGCTTTCCCTTTTGGTTCCAAGCTGCCTGCTCACGGTTAATCCATTCTAGCCAATCTCGCTCCAGCCTGGTCCTGCAGGGCGAATGGGAGAGGCACGCGCCCTGGGGGCAGATGTCCACCCTGCAAAGCAATGCGGGACTGCCCTTCGGCACACCCCCAGGGTCGGGGCATTCCCCGCTCCTCCCCCCACCCAGGCTGTCCCCATTCAGGCTCTGTTGGCAATGGCTGTGCCTACCAAACAGGGACCCACCCCGGGCTCGGGAGCAGCTGGCACGTGCCCGTAGTGCACAACAGGCACCTCTCCGAGCGGCCACATCGTCCTCCACGACCTGAGTTTTCATTTACCCCTGAACGTCAGTCTCTAGCTGGCATGTCTGCAAAAGAAACGCTCAGCAAGGTGACCCGAGCGGGACCGCGTGGAGCCTGCCGAGAGCCCGGGCCAAGAGCTCGGGGAGGGGCTGACCCCCTGTTCGTCCCAGCGAGGGGTTCACCGGGCTGCCCCAAGATCCTACGATCAACGTCAACAGTGCGAAGGACTGCCCCACGGTAGGACAGGAGACAGACGGTCCCAGAGCAGCACAAGCTGCTGGTTGGGATGGTACCATTCGGTGCCAGGCGTGCATGGTCTCTGGGAGGTCCCATTGCTTCGGTGTTTCCGTGCACTTCCCAACTGCAGGCCGCAAGGCCAGTGCTCCGACCAGAGCCAGAGAGACGGAGCAAAAGGATCAGCACAGGTGAAACAGTGACGCCTGCACTCCAGCCCTCGCCTCCGCTGAGCCTGTCCTAATCCCTGGCTCTCCGGGTGCAGATACTAAGGACAGTTTTGGGGGCACCCAGTAGCTATAGAGCAGTCTGTCCTGGAGAACCAGTTTTTGCTGGATGTTGGGGGGGATCCCCCCAGATTCCTCCCCACACACATGTACTGCGTCCACTTGTATTTCAGAGCTGTTGAGAATTAAATTAGCAATGAAAGGAAAACTAAGCAGGGCGAAAAAACCTCCCTTTGCAACCCCCCCCATATGTTGGTTCCCAATCTCAGCCCCCGTCTTTCCCCAGCCCAGCCGGTCACAGCAGAGTCGCTGGGATCCCAGCCCCTAGCAGCAGCCCCCCCATGGTAAGCCCCAAGAGTCCCCCCACCCCAAAGCAGTCAGGGGCAACACCGACCTGACCCTGCATCCGGAACAGACGAGCCCTTTTCATGCGGATGCTGCTGTACCGGGGCTGCTCGGGGGTAAGACCCCACCGGCGTCAGGCAAAGCCCCCGGGCCTGGGCCAAGCAGCGGGGAGGTGGGAGAGCAGCTGCTGCGGAGGGCTGGGACTCGTAGCACTGGAGTGGCCTGTCCCCAAACTCCCCTTTTCATGCTCCATTCGGTCACATTTTGCAGAGATAATGGCCTGGAATGCGTTCAAGACAGCTGGGCTGGCAATAAATCGCCCCTGCGTGGACGGCTGGAGCCCTTTCAAAGTCCAGCCGGCCACTCTGCTCCATCAGCCGCTGCCCAGCGAACGGATCTAGCTTTGGGGCTATTTGTGTCTCCACTGCCGGGGTCCGGACGGAGGCAGCAGCCCACAAAAACGGGCTCTGCTTCGTCCATGCTTTGCAGGCCCAGCCAGGCCTCACGGCGCAACCAGTTATTTCCCGAGTAGATAAAAACACTTTCCAGCTCCTGGTCAGACACTGAGCTGGCTTAACTCCCCCTAATCCCCTTCCCGTCAGCAAAGCCAGCATCTGACTGTGCCCCCCCACCCATCGGGTGAGGCTCTGAGCGTCCTCAGCCCTGCAAGGAGACCCAGGAGCTCAGCATCCCTGGAGGATTGGGCCCTTCTAGACATGACGAGAACAGACCTGTCTCCAGCTCTGCTCCTCTCTCCACGGCCTTGGAGAAAAGATCTGGCTGGATGCTCAGTGGCTAAACCTCAAGGGATGGGCCTGTGGCCTAGCACCTAGCCTCCCAGAAGCCACCGATCCCGGCACATTACCCAGGGAGGGGTTTTGGGTGGTCCAGTGATTAGGGCACTGGAGTGTGACGCAGGAGACCTGCCTTCTGCTCTGAGCTCTGCCACTTACCTGGGCAAGTTTGTGCTGCTGTTGCCTCTGCCAGCAAGCTCTTTGGGAGAGGGTGTGTGTCTGTACAGCACCTTGCGCAGAAGAGCCCTGATCTCGGTTGGGATCAGGTGCCACTGGACCACTAATAACGTTTACAGCCTGGTCTCGCGCTCAGCACGTCAGACATTCAAGAGTTCAAACGAAGACAGAGCAGACACTGTCCCAAATCCATCTTTGCTCTCTTCAGCTGCCCCACTTCGATCTGGTAATCAAATGCCCCCTGGCTCCCCCTCCGCCTTTGAAATCCCTTGCTCCGTTCTCCCAGTGGCCTGGCCCAGGGGAGTTTTCCTCTCTTGCGTCCCGAAGCAGGTCAGGGAGCATTCTGCTCATGCCATGAGGTGCCCAAGCAGCAAAATGATCCTATTAACCACAGGAAAGGAGCCGGAGCGGGAGGGGAAGGATGGCCCGATGGCCAGGGCACCTGCCTGGCTCTCAGGAGATTCTGGGTTTTGTTCCCTGCTCTGCCCCAGACTTGGTGGGTAAACTTGGGCTAGTGACTAAAGCCTGATCTACACGTAAAGTTTAGACGGATGTAGCTACATCCCCCTGAGGGGTGACCAATCCACCCCCCTGACCGGCACAGCTAAGCCGACCCCCAGCATAGGCGTGGCTCGGTCGATGGACAAATGCTACCACTGCTCAGGGAAGTGGAATTCCTACAGCAAAGGAAAACTCCTTCTGCTGCTGCATCTACACTGCAGGGTTATTGCCAGAGTCCCTGTAGTGTCGGCAAGCCCGCAGCCTCTCCGTACCTCAGTTCCCCACCTGTCCAATGGGGACACACCCCAGCCCTGCCTCCCAAGGAGGATGTGAGGGCAAATAATAGATCAACAATTGTGAGGGGCTCCATATAATTCCCTTAGCTAGACAGGTACGTTCCAGCCCTCTCCAACCCGGAGTGTCATTCCCATTGGTAACACAAGGATGGTAACGCTGCACCAACCTCCCCATGGCTGCCGGGAACGTCACGGAGAGCACTTGAATCCTCCTGCGCTAAAAGCACAGACCCTCGACCCGCTTGAGCGGGAGGAGACTCTCCAGTAGCAGCTTGGAGACTATGACACACAGCTGTGCCGTTCTGACACCATTCTGCAGAGGGCAGCGGTGGCCCTTACGCTCCAGCTGGTTTGGGGCATGCACACGGGAGCTGGCAGGATTAGTCGGTCAGTATTTGCAAACCATTTTAAGGAGGGAAAGAGCTGAACGTTAATATCCACGCGCCCACGGCCAGGTCTTTTATTTCCACCCAGCCTGTATATTTTTCCTAGTTACGTGGCATTTTAAGCGGGATTTCAGAGCACAAAGGGGATGGAAAAAACAGTTGTCGGGCACCCTACCCCTCGACACCTGGAAAAGCCATTACACTGACCCGCCCCAGCTGTGAATTCCCCGCTGCTCCTGCCAGATTGCCCCAGCCAAAGCAGGCCAGAGGCGATTCGGTTTCATCCATTTGAAAAAGATATTGACCTGGTGTGAAATCTCACTCCCAGAGACATCCTCTCCTCCATGGGTAGCTTTGAAGGCAGGGCCACGCAGAATGCGGAGAATGCAAAGGGATGGGAGTGACGGGGCTGGGAGATCTCGGCACAGCTGGGATGCAGCCTGAACAAACCTGGTTATTTATCGCCTATTTCCCGAAGAGGAGGTTGGAGAGTCCTGCAGGCTGATGCTGGGCACCGCAGCCTTTCAGCTCTGAGCCCAGCTAGGATCCGCAGTGAAGAAAGTTGTCAGTAGAGGTGGTTAAAAAAACCAGGAGGAAATCCACCCTCTGAATCGAAATTAAAATTTCAAGCAGCTGGTAGAGCTGGTTGCAAATAAAGGGGAAGGGGGGAGGACTCACAAATATTTTGCCCCCAAATGTTTCCTCTCTTGCATGTTTTTTTCTCTCCTTCCTCATCGAAATGTCACAGGAAACCTCCCGCCCAGTCCAAGGTGCTGCTGTCTGTTTAGGTAACTGTGTGCAATGACTCGGGGGTCCAGGTCTTGGCAAAGCGGTATCCGTATCCCAGACACGGCCACGAAGGGCTCCGTTTCCAGGGCCCCACCCTCCTCAGCATTTCGCATTTGCTATGAAGCTGCCGATGCCGCTCACCTCCGACGGGCTCGTGACCCCTGCCTGCATCCCCCACTCTCTCCCCTGCGGCCTCTCAGGCTTGGGGATCACTCCCCCTAAACAGCCTCAAAGCCTCCTCGTGGGCCTTCTTCAAAGCCCTCCTCAAAACTCTCCTTTACTGCGACCCCTCCCCAAACACTGCCCACCGGCAGGGTTGCTGGTGTGGAGCGAGCACTGCCTGCCACGCTCACCAGTCTGGTCTCACTCTTTTCTTGCACCCCCGTCTGACTGTATCCATCTGTTGTCTCTTGTCTCGGGCTTAGATTGCTGGGTTTCTGGAGCAGTAGCTGGCTTTTTATTGTGCGTTTATACAGCGCCTAGCACCATGAGGCCCAGGTCCATGACTGAGTGCCTAGGTGCTACCGTAATACATCTAATAGCAATACAAATGTACAGCGCCTAGCACCATGAGGTCCGGGTCCATGACTGAGCGCCTAGGTGCTACCGTAATACATCTAATAAATAATATATGGAGATATACCTATCTCATGGAACTGGAAGGGACCCTGAAAGGTCATTGAGTCCAGTCCCCTGCCTTCACTACCAGGACCAAGTACTGATTTTGCCCCAGACCCCTAGGTGGCCCCCTCAAGGATTGAACTCACAACCCTGGGTTTAGCAGGCCAATGCTCAAACTACTGAGTTATCCCTCCCCCCCAATAGCAAAACAAATGTACAGCGCCTAGCACCATGAGGTCCAGGTCCATGACTGAGCATCTAGGTGCTACCGTAATACATCTAATAGCAATAAAAATGTGCAGGGATTAGCACAATGGGGTCCAGGTCTGTGACTATATTGTAAAACAACTAATACCCTTATTCCCATTTTACAGATGGAAAACCGAGGCCCAGAGTCCCCAAGGTGACCAATGGGGGTTAGGTGCCTAAATACCTTTAAGGATCTGGGCCTAAGCAACCTGCCAAGATCTCACAGAGGTGATAACAAAGCAGGGACTTAAAGCCAGGTCAGCCAAGTCCTAGGCCCTACAACGCGCACACACACTCCCACAATAAGCCTGGCCCAGGGAGCCATCCCTCGGCCCCGCTGCGAAGGAACAGCAGAACGGCAGCAGGCACATTGAGGCCAGAGCCTCACACACGGCACGGGGTTCGTTCACTTCTGACAAACACCATTTTGTTCTCTGTTATTGACGCGCTTCGATAGCACATCAGCGCAGTGCGCGATCGGGGGGTTTGGGAGAGGAGCGGTAACGGGAGAGCTCACAACAGGGCTGGCTCTGCTATGCTAGTAGGTCTTTTGCCAGGAAGCAGGGGGGAGAGAGAAAGAGATGCCTCAGCTTCAGCCATGGGATTTAGGAGCACAAGTCTCATTGACTCGCCCTGGACCGTGTGCTCCTAAATCCTGTTGGTGCATTCAGAAAGCTCCTGTGAGCATCAGGGAAGCGAGAGGCAGACAGTATATAGCAAAGGCCCGGCAGACATTAGGAGGAGAAAGGGACAATCCCAGCCCACAGCCCTGTTTTCCAGCACAGAGTGACGGATACTGGGACCCAGGATGCCTTTTGCACACAGTCCACTCACACCCGTCATGGCCTCTGTGGCTCTCCATGTCCCCCAGACTCTTCGCTAGAAGGCTCCCTACGAAATAAGACAGCTACCTCCTGCCCCAGCGTCCTATCACAGTCCAGTGCTCTGGGATAGAGATGGGGCCAGACACCAACAATGCTCGTGGGAAAAGCAGAGAAAGGCGGGTGGGGAGATGGAAATCGGAAAACCGTTTCCAATGTTTGCAGCTCTGGGGAGCTGTTTTGTGACAGTGCCGTGCAGCAGCGCAGTCTAACCTGGCAATACTGAGCAGGGAGGCAGCGCAGTGTTGCAGAGCACCGGGTCACTGCAGCACAGTGCAGTGTAGCAAGCACTGCAGGTGTGGCAGTGCAATGGAGTGGGGCAGTGCAGAGTAGCAGAGCATGGTGGCACTGCAATACATGGGGATCTACCAAGTGTTCCTTTTATAATACTCAAAATCCCCTGCCCATTAGTTCTGTCTGACGGCAGCTTCTAAGGGAATACAGTTCCCCGGCTTTCGTCCAGCTTTCAAAACCAAACTTCCCTCCTAGACAGCAGCGTCTGCCCGGGACCAGGGTGGGGATGGCGCCCCGTATGCACACCCCCTCCTTTGGGCTGGGATCTGCAGCTCACGTTTTGTCCTGGAAACGCCCCCTCTAGAAGGGAAGCCAAGGACCAGAGGCTTAAGCACCAGATGTGCCATCTCATTACTCCGCTCCCTGCCTCTGCTCAAACACTGACGTCAGGACACATCTGGAGAGGGGACATCTGAGTTCTCGAGCCATTTCCTGCAGGTGCGACCCTCCCCCCTTCATGTCCCAGAGCTGGAGAGTCATCCCCCGGGAGAGGCCGGCAATTGAGAAGAGAACCTGGTGGTCTAAACCTCCCTGCGCCTTTATGCAGTGTGCTTTGTGCCAGCTACTCCCACACCAGAGGTGGCCGCATTTCAGCGGGAGTAGCCGCATACACAGTATCATGAACAAGCCACTGTGGCCCAGAGCCTCAAAGGTAGTTAGGCTCTTAACTTTGGAAGTTGGCAGCATAAATACCTTTGAGATCGGGGTTGATTTTATATAGATAGATAGATAGATAGATACACACACACACCACTGCCCTGTAGTGGCTGGAATCAGAACCTCTCCATGGTGTGTCATGGACCCTATACTGCTAACAGAAATTCTCCTTTAGCTCAAGTGCTAGGTGAGGGCTGGGCGTTTGGAGCTGCAGGACCCGAGTTCTACCCCTATTGCCTGCATGGAATATTGAGGGGCCAGGCCCTGTAGTGCAGCAAAGTCCCTCTATGGCCACAGCTCAGTAACTGGCGACCCCTGGGAGTGGAGATGCTGTAGAAAACATTCGTGGAGGGGATCAGCAATTTCACCATCACACCCACCCTCAGTCGCCACCACAGCCAAATGTTCTCTTAGCCCCCGTGCCAATAGCTGGTGCTTTTCAGAGCAGAGAGGCCTGGGTTTGATCTCAGTGGACCATGCGTGATGGCTTCACTACCACGCTGCGTAATAAGCGAGAATGCCCTGGATAGGACTGGGAAGCGCACGAGAGGAATGGGGAAGAGAAACAATCAGGAGGCAGAGTTTCCCCCACATTGTCTCCAGTTGGGCTCCAGGCTGCAGCCCAGGGGAGTCCAAAGAGCCCCGCAGTTCAGGGGTGTTCAGATCAGGGCCCATTCTAGTTTGGGGGCACAGGCTGATCCCTAGGAGATGTCCCCCCATGGGTAGTTTCTAAAGCTCTCAGTTTGGCTTCAACATTCCCCCTTCCAGATCACAGCCTCACCCACCTCCTACCCCCGGCTGGGTCTCGCTGCCGAATTAAAAATGTATTGTTCAGGGTAACAATAATTCATCCGACGTCTAATGCTCAACATTTTGTCAGGATTATCCTGATTAACCCGGAATTAATCCTGATCTCAATGTTAACTGGATTAATGCTAAAATCGGATTAGTGGTTAAACCGGACCCCTTGACTAACGCAGGGGGCCTTCGCTAACAGATGTGCGCGGGCTGCCCCTGGGAGCCAGATGTGAGAGGGAGCTGGGCAGGGACTCGCCAGCCTGGAAGGGGCCCTACCAGGTATTTATTAAAGAGGGTACCCCTGCAACAAGGGTACTGGTAGCATTGAAGTCCACTCTAATCACTGCCAATGCACAGGCAAACTGCTCAGCTCTCCAGCAGAGAGGGAGGGAAGGGAACAAGAAAGAAAAGAAAGAGAAAATGAACGAGAGGGAAAGAGGAAGAACAAGAAAAACAGTGAAAAAAGAAAAGCAAGAGAGAAAATGAAATAAAGACGAACTCGAGAAAGAAAGAGAGAAAGCAGGAGAGATACAAAGAATGAGAAGCCTGACTCCAGCCTTGGGATTCCCAGTCTCCTGCTCCCACCGGAGCCCGATAATTCCTCTCCATAGGTAGCATAGGGGGCTGCTAGCAATCCCCCGCCTGGCAGGTCCCCGCAGCCCTTCACTCCTCGGCCTACCTGCTGAATATTTAAAAGCCTTGATTCTCTGCAGCCTCATGAATATTGACAGCAGTTTGTTTCCTGCCACCTTCGTGCGGATTGTGACGGTCCCTTCCCAGCTGCGGGCAGGCGGCTCAGGGCTGGGCAGCAGCTCCATCCCCACGGATCCGCCACCTGCCTGTTCGGGAGGGGGGGGCTGTGCAGGCTGGTGAGGGCAATGCAATCAAATCCTGCAGCCCCCAGCCTCCCCTCTTTGCACCTGCCCTTCCCAGGGGTGGATGCTTCGGGATTCCCCTTCAAAAGCCCACAGGGGCCTCTCTAGTCTGAGAGCAGCAGAGGGGCCCCCACCCCCAGACCGACATGGCCCCCCCCAAGCAGGCCCAGCCTCAGTCACCAGGCAACCAGTTGACAAACTAACTCGGGTCCGATGCCCATCTCCCTGTCCCGCAGCAGGACCAGAGAGGGCGGCAACATCCTCACGCAGCCGCTCCAGCTATAGGACTGGAAGGGGGAGCCACTGGTGCTTCCCCCCTTCCCCGATCGCAAGGACGTCCCCAAAGAGGGTTCTTGGAGCAGAGCTGGCTCTCCTGACTCTACCGCAGTCCAGATCTGGCAAGTGGGAATCAGGGCCAAGCACAGGGAGGAGGGAGATGAGGGTGAGCTGGCCTGGCCCTGCTGTGGAGACAAAACGGGGACCCTCAGATCACAGTGATGATTGGTAAACCAACAGCTCCCCACTCCTCCCCACTCACTCCCTCTCCTCGAGTCCAGGGGCACACGTCCCCACTGGGAGCCCGCAGCCGCACGGCCTCTGCTACTGCAGCAGCTTTTTATTGGGGTGCCTTCCCCTTCTCTCCTGACATCTCTCAGCTCGCGCTCCCTGAGCCCAGCAAGTGTCCTCAGTGGGGAATGAGCAGGGAGTGGAGATGCCCCGGCCAGCTCTCCTGACCCCTGGGGATGAGCCAGATCAGAGGGAATGGGGTCCCCAAGGAAGCGGAGCCTGGCTTGGGGACTCCTCCAGAGTGGTCAGGGAGATGGCCTCGTGGGGGACGTGCAGCAGAAAGGAGACACCCCAGCCCCCCATGGTGGGGTGGGGGGAAAAAAAAATCACAGACCTGGATTCCCATCCACTGGGAGTAGATCCCAACAGACACAGGCCCCTAACTGGCCAGGAGCATGACAAGATCCTGGCACGACAAGATCCTGGCACTAGTGATGTGCGCGTTGGTGTGTGTGGAGATACCCCAAACCTGGGCTCGTATCCCACGGCACGACAGACCAACAGGGGGATCCCCATCCCTGGGAGAGGGAGGGGACAGAGCTGTCGAGCATCACTGATTCTTCTGTCAAGAGGATAGCTGCGAGAGAATCCCCCATCCCCAGGCTGCTCATCCCGCAAGGCTGGGGCAGGCAGGGTGCCCCCCCGCCCCGTGGCATAGCTTCCCGGCCCGGTGGGATTGCCCAGTGCGCTTGGCCAGGCCGGTCACGTCTGCAGCCAGCGCCAGGCGTGCTGGGAGACTGCGGCTCACGCTCAGGCTTCTAATCCATTCCAGCCTCGGCTGCCGCCGCAGTCCTGTCGACATTTACCCTGGCAGGCTCCTCCGGCAGCTGGGTTAAGCTGAGGCCTCATTAAATCTCTCTGCTCTCCAGCGATGCTGCCTCGCACAGCTTCAGCCCCCGAAAACAGCAAATTACCGCAGCCTACCGGGGGATGCCTGGAAATCGGAGAAAAAGTCGGGAGGGGGGCGGACAGCCCCTGCCTTGGGCTGGCGAGCACTTACAGACCCACCCCAGGGCATGGCCGGGGGGTTGGCCCCCAGGGGGTACTGAGGATCTACTGAGGATCTCACTCATATATACTGTCCCCTCCTCTGTTCTGGGGCTAGGTCGGGCCCTGGGCAGGAGACCCATAGTACCAACCTTACTGCCCTATTTGGTGGGGATTCTTCTCCCCCCCCCCCACCCCAGGAAAGCCCCAAATTGCCACGAGCCCCTCCCCCTCGGACAGGCTGGCAAGTGCTGGGGGAAATTTCTTCTGCCCCTGCCTCTCCTCCCCCAAGCATCCCTGGGCAAGCCAGCGAATGGGGCACGAGTCATGCGGCGGCACCCAAACACCTCCACCTTCTTATACTAACCCCCCACCCCCAAGTATCCTGCAATAAAAGCCTGTCTCCCCACCGGCCTGGGCAGCACAGCTGAGACAAAAGGCCGGCAGGAGGGCATGAGAATGAACATTTATTGCAGGCGGGAGCAGGAGGGACAGGATTACAGGAACTAAACCTGCTTGGCATTTGCCTGTCTCCGAGTAAATATCACTGCTGTGTATAGGACTGGTTAAGCAAACGCCTCAAGTCCCCAGCGGGATGGGAAAAGCTTCCAGGAGTCCCACCCCCTTAGCATCCATGAACAAACCTCTGCCCACACAGGACTTCCTAGCCGACATTATGCTGTGGCCATCTGGAATGTGGGACAGAACCCAGACTGCTCCAGCCAGCACAGGGCCCTGCCATTTAAGCGAAGGGAGAATCTCCATTTGCTGTTAGCCGTATAGCGCTCATGACACAGGGCTGAGACAGTCCAGCTGCACTCAGCAGAGAGCAGAAATGCACACTGTCTCTCTCTCCTCCTCCTCACGCCTACAGGAGGTTTCAGGAACTTTTATTCTGCTCATGTGAAGTTTCCAAAAGTTCTGGGACTCAACGGGAGTTTTCCTGGAAGGACTAAAGGGACCTGTGCTGAGCCCTTTCTCTGCTCGCTGTTCAGGCCACAAGTGACATGAGTTTTAGGAGGTCTCATCCCTCTCCTTAGTAGGTATTTGTTCACATCGCAAACACAATTCGACTTTAAAAGCTGTCTCTCCCCAGGCTAGTTCCAGGGGAAGGCTAAAGGGGCAGTCTTGTCTGTGGAGAGCAATGAACACTGGGTGCTGTAGATCAGGATTGATGGGCCTTGGCAGAGCTGTGAGAGATGCTCAGGACTGGAAGAGCAGCAGGGCAGGATGGAGGTGCATTGGTAGATCTGCCCCGGAGATTGCACAGAGGCTGCCTGCATCCTGCTTAGCTCTAAACCAGCCTTAGCCAGCTCTGACTTTCACACCAGCCAAATTCTCCTACAGTCTATGTGAAAGAGACACCCCGTGCCCCTGGCAGCCCAGGGCATGGGTGGAGGGGGGGCGGGGGCTTCCCCAAGCTCATGCCCTGTCCTCCAAGGGTGGGATCTCCATTCACACTAGCCACGTTCTCACTCCTGGGATGAGCTCTCATTGCCGACTGCCTCATTGCCAGCTACGCCCTGGAGAGGGCAGGATGGTGGAGCAGGCCCTGGCGGAGCGACTTGGGCTGAGAGATGGGAAAGTTCATCGAGAGGATCAAACTATTTGACAATTACGGGAGCTAAGGGCCCTGGCAGAGGTCGCTGCTCGCCCCATCCCCGTTGCCTGGGCTGCGGTTGCTAGGTAACCGAAAGGTCGCTGGTTGCCAGGCTGGCCGGATGAGGGACTCTGAAATATGCAGTGGGACAAGGAGACCAGAGGCTCCGTGACAACAGCCGAGGAGAAAGGTTGGACTGATGGGCAGCCTGACTGATGGGATGAGTCATACGTGTGATGAGCTGGGGCTGGCTCAACTCTACACGGCCTAGCATTAGGATGGTGGGGGACAGGGCCTTGGCACAGACCCCATGCTGGGCAGGAGAGGGCATATCAGCAGACAGGCCTCCTTGTCTGTCTAGTCACCTATACAGCCCCCATCATGATAGTCCCCCACCCCACTGCATCCTCCTCCTTCAACAGGCTAGGGACAGAGGGTCTAGGGCACGCCAGATCTCGGCTGGCTGGCCCCTGTCCAGGCGGATACAGATGGCGAGCTCTACGTTTATGTAAGCTCAGGGGTGCAAAAGGGCTCTTGCAGACCAGGGGGAAAAGTCAGGCAGCTTGAAAATCCCCAGAAGCTGCAGGAGAAGCCCCTTGCATCTGCTCTTGGAGATCCTTTTCTAGGCAGACGGAGCAGCTCCCCCCTGGCTGAGCCCCCATTGCTTGTGCCCCTCTGAGTGGTGGGGTCAGATAGCTGGGGACCGGCCCTTGCATGGCAGAGTGGGATTTAACCCTTCATTGCTCTTTCCCATAGGTGGTGTGGGTCACAGCCTCCCTTAGGAGATCCAGCCAGGGACGCTGCTAGGCCATGCCACCACTCTCTCCTTCCCAGCCAGAACGGAGAGGGAACGTCACCCACCAGCCCCAAAGACCCAGGCTGTGTCCTCCAGAAAAAGGCACCTCCCACTGCACAGCCCCTGCCAGACCAAGCCACACGCGTGCCGAGAGGGTGCACCGAGATCTCCCGGCAACGCCGCTGACCTTGGCAGGCTGCCACAGCTTCGCTCAGCCAACACAGTTCATCGGGCAAGGTGGTGGGAGGAAAGATTCTGTGAAATGGATCAACTTTGCACTGCACAACAACGGGGCGAAGGCTGGCCTGGGCGCTGCCAGGGAGGAGTGGGAAAGCCGGGGTCCTCGGCCCTGCCAGGAGGGGCTTGTTGGGATGCCAGGTTTGCGGTTTAGGGGGTGACCATGCCCAGAGCAAAACAATAAAGACTTTGCCCTGGGTCCAAGGATGCCAGAGTCCTTTACAGACCATCATGAGTTAACCCCCTGCCGCAGAGCATGTATCATTAGCCTCATTTTACAGATGAGGAAGCAGACACAGGGAGCTGGAGTGACTCACCCTACGCCATCTGCTGAGTCTGGAACCGGACCCAGATCTCAGAACTCCCAGTCCAGTGCCCGAGCAGCAACCTGCCCCTTCCTCTCCTGCGGAGGGTAAGAATCAGGAGTCACTCCTCAGAGGGGAATATCCCCATTTCTATTGCTCCGTGATTTGAGCAAACAACATTCCCGACCTTGAAACAGTCCCTCCTTCTACTCTAAACGGCCTTAACCAAACTGGCCTAGAGTGACCAGCCGAGAGCTGGAACTCCAGGCTGGTTGGAGACCCAGAAGCTGTGGGTGAAGCCTGGAGGCAGAGCTGGTCTATGGGAGGTGGGATCTCCTGTCGCTGCCTGTTCCTCAGGCTTCCTGTTGCGCCCTTAACGCCGGCGTCATCCGTTTCCTTGCCTGGGAGGTTTACAGAGAGGGCTGCGGCACCGGTGCCCGCTAGGGCAAGTCCACGGTTTTCCGAGCTTCATTGGGAAGAAGGGTCTGAATGACCTTGAAGAGTTTCCACCCCACATCACGTCCCCGCTGCCGCTCATGTTCCACCTGCCCCCCTGTTCGGCACCAGCCCGTAAGACCCCTGGGATGTGGGGGAGCAGCGATTTCAAGAGAGGGAGAAAAGCCTGATCGGCCTCAGGCAAAGACCCAGAGAGACAGCACTGCCCATCCCTAGCCTAGCTCAGTCACACTGGCGGTACGTCCCCTGCACTGGTGCCCAGTTCTAGGCAATACACCGACACCGAGCCCCTTCTCTTCCCCGGAGCTCTGGCGAGGCAGTGCCCATGAGGACAGCCGAAGGGGGAGTCAGACAGCGCGGCTCCCCTGCTGCTCCCTTAGAGGTCACTGTATGAATCACAGTGAGGGGAGGTTTCCGAGAGCTCTGCAGAGCCCAAGCACGGGATAAGGGGTGTGAACATTACGTGGCAAGAGATGGGGAGACGCAAGGAGGGAGCGGATAATAGTCTAGTCAGCTCAGGATCTAATCACCACCAGACCGAGCGTTCGCACAGCACCACGGGCAGCTTTACGTAGACAGCCCCAGCAGGGGAGCGCAGAGCACCATGCAGAAGAGAGGTGGGGGTTCTCCCTGCTTTACCGAGGTGGAAACGGAGGCATGGAGCTATGACACAAGCCACACCCAAGCAAGCTAGTTGATGCCCAGAGCCTTGCTTCAACCACTAGGCCAAGTTGCCTCTCAACGTTCCTAGTTATCTCCGCTAAGGGGACTCAAATCTCATGCTTCAGGGTATTGGTTGTGCTGCTGGAAGGGCCAGGAAGGAATTAGTCTCTCCCCTCCCATGTGCCGCACCACCCACCTGCTCAGGTACATTATTATTATTATTGCCTTCCTCTGAAGTATCAGGGACAGGGCACTGCAGGATGCAGGATCCTAGGCTGGTCTGGTCCAATATGCTCCATTCACCATCCCACAGCGCCTAGAGCTGGTCACATCAGGGGCTTTGACACCCACCAGACGAGATCCTAAACCCTAACCCGGATTGCCGGCTTCCCAGCGGACTGAGCAGCCTTGCCTATGCCCTGGTGTGGCAGCTCACAACCAGACACTTCACACTGTGCATCACACAACTCCCCCATGGCACCACAGTGCAGCAGAGGCTCCAGAGAGACTGTTTTACTGCCTGCGAACTCGAATGTACTTCCGGGCTGCTTTTAGGATTCTCTTTCCAAGTCTGTTACAAACCAGGTGCTAGTTGCATAACATGGGTTCAACCCTGCCAGAGGCTAGAGCCCTTCAACAGCTCATTCAAGGTATGTCTATACTGCACCGTAAACCCAGGCTCAGATATGGGTTCAAGCCGCCCCCCCCCTGCCCCCAGCCACACAAATCATTTGGGGGTGGGAGAGGGGATTTAAAAAGGTCTCCCTTCCCCCACCCCACTGGAACCCCAAACACAAGATGCTTGTGCACAAGCAGCAAAAAGTGAAGCCGATCGGTGCAACGTAATCGTGCAAGCTGAGTGCAGATCGCCGCTCAGCAGGCTGCACGTGGTGGTGGGGAGTGGTGAAAATGGTGACAAGCAGATCGGGGAGGGAGGGATTGTATTTGGAATCCTCCGGTCTGTGGATTGACTACGAACAGGCCGAGGATCAGAATTATCCTCTGCCCATCTAGGACCTTGACCTAGCACCTGGGTGAAGAATTGAACTGGATTCCTGGAATGGCCTGAACCTCTGTTTCCATTCACTGCTCTTTTCCCAGAGCCAAGGAGCCAGGATTCTGCCCTCTGCTACCCGGGTGTAAGCCCAGAGCAGACACTGATTGCAGTGCTTTGACTGTGGATTTAAGGGGGTGGAACGGAGAGCCGAAGGTGACTCAGACACGCGAGAGCCCATCCTGCAGAACCGGGCAATAGCAGCTGTGTCCTTCTCATGAGCGTCAACCGCTCCTGAATCACACCCCAGAACTAACTGAACGCTGCAACCCTGATGAGAGATCCCTGACTCCCAACCCCCACTTGCGCACACAGAGATGGAGGAAGGGTGAAAAAGCGCATGCACTTTAAACAGAAGCGTGGGGAAAAAATAAATTCAGAAATACTGACCTTAAAGCTCCAGTAGTTGGGTTGCTAACAAAACAAAAACAAAACAAAAAAAACACAAAACAAAACAAAAAAAATACCATTAAGATGCTGCTTGGAGAACAGTTGACTTTAAACTGGGAGATGAAGCTTGGTTTAGTTTCTGTTTAAAGTCCCCTCCCTTGTATTGTGTTTAGCGTCATGCTGCTATTGCCTCTGGGTGGGTGGGGGCACGGGAGTTGGGGGACCAGGGGAACATGCAGCCAGGCAAGAGGGGACAAACACACACGAGGGTTCGATGCGGGTTAGGAGTCAAACGGAAGAATGGAGGGGGCATTGTGATGCCAGGCCTGGATAGTAGCATGACCCACAAAGTTCATGCCAGATATTTCTAAAGGCTACTGGCGCGGTCCTCCTTGGCCGGCTTCCCTGCTAGGTGGGTCTCTCCAGGGAAATTTTCTTTTAAAGGGATTCCCTCCAGTCCCCACGCATCCTTCTGTGCCCAGCAACCCCTGCAGGGCTGATCCTGAGGGCAGGGAACAGAGCAGAAGTAGTTGGCTCTCCTTTAGAGCGTTTGCAAGGCTAAGAGCATCGCCGGCATCTAGCCGACATGCTTTGGCGACCCTCAGTTATAGCACACAAGTTCCTGGATAGCCAAGCAAACCAGAGGCCACGGGATCCTTCCCTTAGGGTTATGTCTACACTGGAACTGGAGAGAGAATTTCCAGCACCAGTGTAGACGTGTCCTTGTAGGTAAGGCCCTAGTTGAATTGCAGGTGATCTTCAAATACTTGCAGCTGAGTTGAGGACAAGACGTGGAAAATCATGGAAAAGTAATAATGGACCGTTATTCATAGCGGTAAGTCAGAGAAGACTTATTCATTTAAGAAAAATTTGCTGGAAGGATATAAACACACAAGTATTGTTATGCCAGCGAATATTTTTTTGATAACCAGACATTTTGCTGCAACTATATTAGTCGTTAAAAAAAAGTGACTGGTACAATACAAAATTCAGAAGACGAAAAGTCTTAACTCAACTGCTGTAGAAACCGAGTTGGGTCATTTTAGCCCCGCACTGCGTGTTACAGGCACTGCGTGTTAGTGCAGTACCAATTGCATACGCAAAACGTGTGCAAAACTGTGGACTGTGCAAAATAAGCGAGTTAAAAGCAAAACTGCGGTGGAAGCCAAATATTGCGGGAACCACAATATTGCGCATGAAGTGGGGCCTTACTTATAGGAGGTCAGCTGGTGACTAAGGAGGGGAGAGTAGATGGTTTTAAACCTCCCTCGAATGCCCTTATTGGTTAGCCCAGATTTGTCCCCACAGAGGATCCCTTACCCTTTAAAAATACACACATGAACCCAGTGCCCACTGAGCTAGCATGAGAAAGGGCAGTGGAGAGGGGCGAGGGAGAGTACCCAAGGCTCCCCGGCTCTGCGTTAGGGATTGGCCAAGGCTGCCTTCGTCACGTGGGCCCAGTCCGGAGCAAAGCAGCAGGACAAATACTTGTCCCCTGCTGTCCGTGCAGCCTGGCACGGGGTCGAGTTAAGGATTCCCTGGCAGGCCCCAGCATGCCAGCCCCATGTACCACAAGCCAAGGGCATGCTTTCCAGCTGCAGCGCCCTGCAGCGCTAGGTGCCCAAGGGGAACCTGGTTCCTGCTCTTTAACCAAGGAGATTAAGGGCCAGGAAGAGACTGTCCCTCTTTGCCCCCAAGGCCCTTGCTAGCAGAGATACTGTCACGAAAAAAGGCCCTGCAGGATGCCAATAGCGGGACTTTGCTCTCAGGAAGCAGAGGAGATAATCGGCTCAAACGCATGCATGGTTGGAGCTAACCCCGGGAGGGGGGTGAGCAAAGGGGCGGAATCCAGACAAGGGCAGCCCACTGGGACACAAGCAGCCCTGGGGCGCACTCGCTCGCCCAGCCAGCGGCTCAATGAGGTACTAGTGTGTGTCAGATTTGGCATGGCCTGTGTAGGGGGTATCTGAGGCCCATTTGCTCCTAGAGGACAATAGGAGTCCAGTGGGAAACGAACAAAACCCGGTAACTGAAAATACAGATCGAGATCATCATTAGAACCCTGCTCTCACACACCCCTCCGCAGAGGGAGAGTGGAGACGCTTGACAGAAGCATCAAAAAAGGCTTCTTGCAACCCCAGGGCTGTGTCTAGGGACGGTAACTGGACAGCGCCGTAAGTGTCAATACAGCCCAGACCGGGGCCATATAAGTTGATCCAGGACTGCCTCCGCGCTAACTCCAGGCAAACAACCCCCCTGCACAACAAAGGAGTTTCTGCATTCCTGGAGCCTGGAAAAGCCACCCATCCTGTGTGGGAGGGAGGCGGCTCTCTCTTTACAGGGACAATCTATGGAAGTCGCCCTGTAGGAGGGGAAGACTCCTGGATTTTGACCCAAGGGCCTCATGGCATTTACCCCATTGACACAGCAGCTCCAGTGGGGAGGGCAGACCAGCTGGCAAATGGTCCTGGCTCTTCCCTCCTCCCCCCCCACCTCTCCCCACTCTTCTCCCAGGCTGCCCATCAACCCCATGCTTTCCAGAGGGCTTGAAGGCTTCGCCAGGTCCCTTCCAGCCCCTCATTTCTATATGTCCATGCTGGTGCAGCTAAGGGTACGTCTACCCTGCAATAAAAGTCCGGCAGCACCGACTCTCGGAGCCTGGATCAACTGACTCTGTTTCCCTCTCTGGGCGCCAGCCCAAGCCTGAACGTCTACACCGGACTTTTTAGCAAGAGCCCGCATCAGTTGGACTGGGCCAGCCACGGCCATGCTGCAGGACTTTTACTGCAGTGTAGAGGTACCCTAAGAGGTAAGATGCTTTCCCTTCTAAAAGGGGGGGCCCTTGCTGATATTCCACTGGCCCGTAAGTCCTGGAAATGTTGACAGCGGAGTAAACCCTCCCACCAGCAGGATCTAGAGAAAGTAGAACACTTTGTGCCTACATTGAGAGTGTTTATCCAAGGGTCTCAAAGCCTTCTGCAAACAGAGAGCCTGGGGAGGTTAGGTACCAGGTGTATTGTCCCCATTTTACTGATGTAGAAACTGAGGCTTGGCCTACACACAAATTAGCAACAGCTGAACTAAAGGCGTCTTTGTAAATCAGTTTAGTCAGATTGACTGAAAACCCCGCACAGACTTATTTCAGCTTTAAGAGTCGCTTGTACCATCGTAGCTTCAGTCAGCTCCTTACTGACACAAGCCAGTCTTAACCTAAATAAAGCTTTGCACTGGTCAAACTAAATCAGATTTAAGTTAGATGGGTGCAGCTTTCTCATGCAGATAAGACCTGAGGCACAGAGGCCTTTTTCAAAGTCCCACTCTGACTCAGAGGCAGAGCCAGAAGTAGAACCCAGGAGTCCTGATTACCAGGCACTATTCGATCACCGCCAACAGCAGGAACCACCCTGTGACGCTTTTCCAAAACACCAGGAGCCTGAAACTTACAAAATGTTTTATCCTCCAAACCTACTAATGAACACAAACTTCTTCGTTGGGCATGCCCGGAGAGGGGAGAGAACTAGAAAGGCAGGGCGTGGCTGTCTGATTTGAAGGCATTGCCAACGTCCCACAGCGTACAGCCCTGTCTGTCTTGGGGTTCTCTGCAGGGCAGTATAAACCCCCAGTGCAGATGTGACGCACCAGGGTAATATGAGGCTTGCACCGGAGTGACTTATCCTGGAACACACTTGTGCCTGTATCTATCTTTCCTGGGCTTGTGCACCGGGGGTAGTTATCCCACATCTGCACAGTTACATCAATGCTCTGACACCAGTGCAAATTTAAGAGTGTGTCTCCTCCGTACAGGCGGCTCAGGACGGTAGCAGGTACCCGATCGTAGGTGGGGATCAACATGACATTCAAGAATTTTAAACACGTTTCAAATTGGGGCTGCACTCGGAAGCAATTTTTAGGACATGCTTGGACACCCTCGGCAGCCCCGAGCTGAATCCCCTGATGCCGGATGCTGCGGTATCTGCCTTGCAGAGTGAAACATGCCCCAGAGTCCTCCCTTAAAGCAAGCGTCTCCAAATCCCCCGAAACTAACCTCCAATGGACTAGAGCATGATCTGGCTCGACCTTCATTGCAAGACCCAAGTCCATTTAGCAAGTGGTTTGGTTGGTCCCTCAACTGGTTGCTTCATTCAGCTCAGTTTTGAAGCCACAGGCTGGAATCACCATTAGCCCCAGCCAGGTGGGTGCGGAGGGAGAACAGCCCTTACCAGTCAGAAGAAGAGGAGGAGGTGGGAATAGAATTCCATTCTGCCTAGCCCTGGCAGAGTCCTGGTGATGTTAGCTGACCATCCAAGGGACCACATGCCCCCCACCTCCCATTCCCACCCCTGTTTTGATCGGTCACAGTGGGTCTCTACAACATGGTGTCACGGAGATCTCCCAGCCACGGGCAGCGTATCAGAACCTCTAGAGGCATAAGTAAGAGGTGGTGGCCTCGGCCTCCCAATTTGTCACCCCAGAGCTAACTATCAGTAAAAGCCCCTAAAATCTTGGAGATAATACCAAGCGCTTTTCATCCACACATGTCAAAACTCATTGCAGAGGGAGATTGGGACTACTAGCTAGCCTGGGTTTTACAGATGGGGAAACTGAGGCATGGAAAGGGGCAGTGACTTGCCTACGGTCACACAGTGAGTCAAGTGTGAAGATCCAAGGTTTCCCAAGCCCCAGTCTTGTGCCCTCTCCACTGCACCTCCCTGCCATTAGCCTGCTTTCAGGGAGGAGACCGCAACGCTGGGTAATGAAATGCCTCTGTGCTTCATGGGCGGCGGGTGTCGTAGACCCGCCGGGCCTGGGTTTATATTTTATTTATTGTTTTAGCAAGAGTGGACAAGCTTATCGCATGCGGGCTCCATAAATCCCCTCCCCGCCATACACAGTCACTCCACATTAAACCAGCAGCGGTCAGGTCAGCATCCCAAACGCAGGAGAGCGAGCCTGAATCGAGAACACCTCGGAAAGAATCTGATCTAGTTAACGTGACAGAGAGTCCGTGCCAATACAGCCTCAATGTCTTGTCACCCCCTCCTCCCAGCCCAGTCGCTTCTGCAGCCGAGCACTTTGGGATCTTGGCCAGCTCTCTCTCTCCGAGTTCCAGGTAAGCGCTTCATTCCTGGAGGGCGAGTTTACCTTGGCAGCGAGGGAGCGGAGCCCCGGAAATCTGAGAGCACTGGTTGGGGTGAGCGGACCCCGGAATACCTTGGAGACAACAGAGGAAGGCTGGATGGGAAAAGAAGGAGTGTGTACCGGGACAAAAATAAAAAATAAAAAGGGGGAGGGGGAACTAAAAGGAAAGAATGAAAGGATGGCAGGAAAGAACGGAACCCTGGCCAAAGGGAGGGTCAAAACCTGTTCAACAAGGGCCTTTGGACTCTAAGTCATTGGTTCAAATGCAGCCAAGAGTCCTTGCCAACTGGTGTCCTGCATGAAATGAGCTTGTCGGGTCTCACTCCAGCGACCCTGCACAACTGGTCCCTTGGTTGGCAGCAGGACGGGGCTTGGAAACGGAGCTTGGCCCTCCAGGGCAGGACCAGAGCAGGTCGATGGGGTGGTCGGGAGGGGCCCAGGCTGCACCTAGCCTGGGGAGAAATAGAAACCTCCAGGCTTGTCAGTCTGGTTCCTTTCACTAAGGCCAAATGGACTGAATAGACTGTCACTATTTAAATGTATTCATTTCAGAGGGCTCTGTCGGTCTCCCTAGGCATTTCTAGGGCACCTGGTGCTACGGTTCACACGGCAGGATGATCAGAGACAAAAACACCCTGTCTCCTGGGGCAAATGCTTTCCCCAAAGCGATCCCGCCATGTCTGAGCTATCAGTCCTCACACTCGAAGGAGAGCCATACCACATGTTCAAAGGACGAGCTGGGGAGCTTAAATTCATTACTCTACTAGACACCAAAAATCAGGGACTGAACAGAGACACCGGATTTATGGCTTATTACAACCATCTGTAACCCACTAAACCCCCTTTTTGTCCTATGACGGCAGAGCTGTTACCTTGGATGGTCCCTTAGAATATGAACTAACCGCTTGAGCTAAATACCCTGTTCCTCCTTGCGTTTTGCTGCCCGGCTGGGAGGATCTCTCCCTGCCCCGAAGAAGATCTCTGCGTAAGCTTGGATCTCAGCCACAGAAGTTGGGCTGATAAACGAGATCACCTCACGCACCTCATCTAACAGCACAAGGTAGTTTTTTGCCTGATGCATTCTGCCATCGGATCAGTTTTCTGTCGCCTTTCTGAGGCACTGGCCTGGCGTCCCTATGGCAGGTATTTATTTAACTGGGCTCTGCTCTTAACTAACACGAGGGGGAGAGTCTTCAGAAAGAGCATCAGGGCAAAAAGGTCAACAAAGGCGCCTATTGTCCTAGTCCAGGAAAGAAGCCAACTCCGGGTAGAAGAGCTCCCTCTGCACAGCTCCACCAAAGCCATGACTCAGTAACGCTGGCTGGGGAATGCGATAGCACCGGACAGAACCCTATGAACGCCCCAACCCCCGCCCAGCGCGGCTGTTTGCACAGCAGCTGGCTAGGATGACAGATTTTGCAGAGGGGAGGAGGCCAGGAGGGAGAGGAAAGGTAAAATTAACATCTCTGGCTCTTCAAAAGCATCAAAGGCAGATAATGGTCAGAGAGGATCGGAAACGACAGCCTTGTTACAAACGGATGAAACAGGCAGCTCATGGCAGACAGAGCGCTGCAGAAGGTATGAAATATTACACAGGCAGAAATTACAATTACAATGAAATTCATGTCCACAAGGCCGTGAAATGACAGACTAACTAGGAGCTCAATCCCCCACTCCACAGCCACCCACACTCCGGAGAAGAGGAGCGGGGTCAGGGGATGCAGCTAAAACCATTTGTAGAAAAGGGAGGGACAAAAAAATCCGGTCCTAGCAATTGTCCCAGGGTAAAACCAGGAGGGAAATGAAATCTGAGTGAGTCACTGGGCTGACCACAGCAGGCTCCCCGGAGTTTGCAGTTTTAATGATTCTGTTAATGATAAACAGGGCAGGAGAGTGTGTGTCCAAGACGCACCATGGCACATTTCCCTGAACAGAAGGGACACGGTCAGTTGGCTGGGGTTGGTTATTTTTAATTAACTCATTTTTAAAAGTTTAAGAGGCATCCTCCATGCGCAACTTAGAGTGGAATGTTTATGCTCCAGCCAGGGCACTGGAAAGACCCTGAACTGAACCAAACCATGATGGGCTCTTGGGAAAAAAAACAAAAACAAAACAAAAAAAACAACAGGTCTCATTCTCTACCCACCCACACCCTAGACATCCCTCTCCAGCTCTCGCTATAAATCCTACAGCTCCTCATTCGGCAGCTGTAATTCCCGGTAGAGTTATAGCCGGAGGTGTCCAATAGCACCTAAGGGATTTAGGAGCACAGGTGCCCTTGACACGCAATGTGGCTTGGGCTCCTGAACAGGGGCGGCTCTATGTATTTTGCCGCCCCAAGCATGACAGTCAGGTGGCTTTCGGCAGCGCGCTTGTGGAGGTCTGCTGGTAACGCGGATTCGGCGGCATGCCTGCGGGAGGTCCCCCGGTCCCGCGCCTTCGGCGTACCCACCGCCAAATTGCTGCCGAAGCCGCGGGACCAGCGGGCCTCCTCCAAAGGCGGCCTGACTGCTGCCCTCACGACGACCGGCAGGCCACCCCCCGTGGCTTGCCGCCCAGGAATGCACTTGGTGCGCTGGTGCCTGGAGCCGCCCCTGCTCCTGAAACACATAGGTGCTGCTGAAAATCCCATCTGTAGGCACCAAGCAACTACCCCGGCTTTAGTCAAGCCCTGCTTCTACCACGATGCCCATATGAAGCAAGTCAACAAATGCATTTGCTTACAAAAAACAGACCCTCCATGTGCCCCCAAACCATTGCACTGCCAAGCTGGGCACATCACATCCTGGGGTGAATAACCGTGGGACTGCACTGTCCCAACTCTGCCGCCTGACCTCAGTCATCTCCTCCGTCCTCATCTGCTACTCCCACGGGCTGCAGATGGTGCACTCGTAGGGCAGAGCTCTCTGGGGCAGGGGTCGTGTCCACCTGTTCTAGCAATTCCCTGGTGCGCATTTGTGAGGAATAATCACCATGATAAACGCAGGGGCTGCACCGGAAGCAGCGGAGTCGGAGTGTTCCAGTGAGTCTTTGGCAAGGAGCTTTGGAAATTGACAAATATTGGCCCCGATATACAGGTCGCCTGGTGCAATTGGGATAGCCCTATATTCCTCCGACGCTGGGGTAGGTTAAGCGGTGAGGGCCATTAGGCCAGGCCACATAAGCCAAGGGTCAATTGTCCATGGCACGGCTTATTTTCCCTCCCTCCAGACCCAAGAATGTGACCCTCTCACCACGCACATGACTTTAAACAGACTCACTTCCTCAAGCAGGGGTTCCATCTGGTTCCATGGGTGAGGAGGTGAGGCGTCCTCATTACCCTGCGGGCCGTGGGGGCGGTCAGATACGCCAGTGCGAAGCAGTGTAATCCGGGTAGCCTTCTACGTTCACTTCACACCCGGACAAAACTGCGCAAGGATCAGCGAATCGGATCCTGCAGGAGTACGGCAGCCCCACCTCTCCACCTGCAGTGGGTAGGGCAGGGCAGCAGAAACCAGGAAGTAGCCGGGCTGATCAAACTGCAGCGCAGCTATGACAACTGCAAAATGCAGCTGGTTGAACACAAAGGAGATTGACAAGGATATGGTAGAACTTGGTTGCTTGCAAGAGGCGGCAACGCCTCGTGTGCCTCACCCCCACCTGCCCGCAAACCCACGCATGGCAAGGGCCACCCTTGATTCGATGCCCACTTGCTTGAGAGAGAGATTCAGCCTGTTTCTCTCAAGCGCCCTTGGAGGTAAATGATGTCCAATGCCTGGACAGGGACACTTACTAGAGTGGGGAAATGGGGGTAAGAAGCCCAAATCACTTGGGATTCCCTTGCATTGGTGGAAAGTTGGGCTGGCTGGTCAGTTCGGTCTCTCTCACCTCTGACTTTATGATTCTAACCACAGCTGTGTTTTAAGACCCTTGCTTACCACTAGCAGGTTTCCCTGAAGGAGGGCAGGGATTATATTATGCCTATGACCCAACCACGCGAGAGACCTACCCCCTTTTTCAGAGTCCGCATACTGTGCTATTAGGACAACAGTTCCTATGCGGGGGGAGGAACCATCCCCGCTGATCCGAGAAACCATCCTAGGCACAGCCCTGTTTAAACACGCTGGTTACTAGCGCCGTTCCCAGAGACTGGCCCCCATCTACGCTAGGCCCTGTTCAAAGGAGTTTCCTGCATTGCGAATGGTGGAGCTGAACCTGTCTGTGGGAACCTGACGGTAGATGGGTCACCAGCTGCTGCAGGGAATTTTAACGCTGTATCCCCTGGTCTAACGGCCATCAGAGCACCAGCCAGCAGCCCATTTAGCAAGGGCTCCCAATGGTGCAAATACCTAGCGCTGGTAAGCCCAGAAACTGACACCGTGTTCGCAAGGGTTGGAAACTTTCCGCATAGACAGAGCCAGAATGTGTGCTGTGTGTGTGTGCATACACATGTCCTTGTGTGTGGTAGGTGTTCAGGCAGGAGCACCAGTGCCACACACGCATGCACACCCTCCAGACTTACAGCCCTGATGGTTTGCGGACATAATCCTCCCGTTAAATCGGTTAACAAATTTTCAAAAGCACCAAGTGAAAGCCGTCCTCACGAATGGCTGGCTCTGGCTGTCGCTACCAAGAATGCGCCAGACATGTCCTGCCTGTCACAGGAATGAAGTCTGAGATCATTCCTAATGGGGATTTGTTCAGTGTCTCCCTGGCGGATTAGTCCCACCCGCTCGGTAATGCCCTCCCCTGGGCTGCGATCAGTTTCACTAATGGAACCGCATTTACTATCCACTTCTACATCACTTAAAATCGTTCCTCCCACCCCGCTACCCCGCACACACAAAATCCAGTGAGAAATGGGGTGACACCAGCTGTAACAGGACCCTCAACTCCCGCTGACCTCATTCCCGTCTGAACTCTGGGCTGTGGCTTTTTTAATCAGCCTGGAATTGCACGCAGTGGGAATGATCAATAGAGCCAGATAGGATTGCACTTCCGGGGATCCCGATGCACACAAGCCCTCCTGACCCCACACACTCTCCTTCCATACTACAGCAGTTTGTGATGGCCCATTGTTCCACCTCCAAGGAGCAATAGGATGGAGGCCCCTGGGAAGGGAAATAAAACACCTCGATTCTTGTCCCTTTTATGCTCCTGCAAGTCCCACTGAGCAGGGATTTGCTTTGGATTGCTTCTACCGCACGGCACCATTGCCACTAAACTTGTACACCCGATCGGGATCGTTTGTGATAAAGGGAAGCACAGATTTCAGGAGGAGAGGGGGCAAAGGGAGCACAGCTCTGCTTTTCATGTCAAAAATACAGACACTGTGCCAAGTCTCAGCTTCCCCGGGGTCTCACACGGAGATCCTGAACCGCCCCTCTGAATCAGGCCTGAACCGAGGGTGGGCGATACAGTACCATCAGGGGATGGCAACCATCCCCCCATATCCCTTGAATGTACAGAGCAGCTCACAGGCCAGGACATTGCCAGCTTGCGTTTGCAGGGTGCCACAAGATGGATGCCAGTCTCATGCCACTGTTACAGATGGCTTTTTGCATGCCCGGTTCATGCAGGCAGAGCTGCCCGCATTAACAAGGGTCGGAGTTTAGGTTGGTTGTTAACTCGGCAGCTTTTCCAGTCCAGTGAATTCAGAGCGAGAGGACAGAGAGGAGATTGGCTGGCATCCCCGGGTGCCGTTAAACTGATGATATCTTACGAGAACCCCGGCTCTCAATCTACCTGCCTCCCGATGGCCAATCCGGAGCTCAGCGTGGGCACAGGTTGTGCACCCTTGCGGGGGACCTAATGCAGGCAGGCCTCCTACTGAAACTGCCAACAGGCCAGGCGAGTTTGAGGGACAGTGACTGCCTGCTCTGGCCTCCCCCAACTTTGTTCCCCTCCTCCCCGTGCCCCAGGAACCCGTTAAACTCTAGCAATCCCAACTGCCAAAGAAGGAGAGAGCAGAAGGGAGCTGGGGGGCAGACAGGCGGAAGAGATGGCCGAATGGAGGTGGGGGGCTTCTGAAGCCAGACCTGGCAGGAGTGGGGAGGTGGAGTGGGGGACTGAACACAGGGTCTCAGGACACCCCAATCTCCTGAAGCCTGGTTCGAGCTCTAAAAAGGGAGGGGGGGGGGGAGAAGATGGGAGCCCATCACCTGCCACTGAGCTGCAGCGCTAATTAACAACAGGCTAAAAATAATAAAATGACTCCCCAGCACTGACCCCTCTGCAGAGCTCAAAGCACCCCAGGGGTGCGGGAGGCCATTTGGTCTGGCAGCCCGCGGTGGGGGGAGGCAGGCAGTCCCTGCCGGGATCTGACCCCCATATTACAGATTGGGGAGCAGGAAGTAGCCCCCCAGGGGAGACCGATCTTAAGGGCATCAAGGGGGCAAGAAGGGGAGGGAGGGAAGGAGGAACCCCCCTTTCCTTGCCTGCTCCCCCACTCTGCAAAGAAGGCGCAAAAAGCCCCAAGAAACCCCAGCCGTGCGCACTGCAGGGACAGAGCAGGACCCGGCAGCCGGTCTCCTTACCTGGCGCAGGTCAGGCGCTGCCGGGCGCCCTTAGCAGCCTCCCGCCAGCCTGCAGCCAGCTCCGCACAATGGGATCTGCAGTGTCTATAAATCCATCGTCAGCAGCAGCCGCCGCGGGCTCCGCGGCTCTCTCGGCGGCGGGGCACGGGGCGGGGGGGAGGCGCGCAGAGGTGACGGGAGGCCCCGGGGCTGCGCTCCCCGCCCCCGCCGGGTCCACGGGCTGGGCTGGCCCCGCAGCGCCCGGCTCCATCCGCGGCACCGCCCGCCCGCGCGCCGACCTTTGCAGCGCGAGGGAGCCGGGCGGCTTCCCTTATAAGGGCACGGTCGCTATGGCAACCAGGACTCCACCTGGCTTTCCGCAGCCGGGCAGGACTGGAACGCCCCGCCCCCCTCTCCCCAGCGGGGGGGAGCCAGCCGCAGCCCCCTGCCCTCCACGCGGCCCGGGGGCAAAGCCAGGCCGGGAGGCTGCAGCCTCGGGGGCGGGGAGCGCCTGGCTCCCCCAGCAGGGGGCGCTGCAGGGGATGGGGGGGAGCGCCTGGCTCTCCCAGCAGGGGGCGCTGCAGGGGATGGGGGGGAGCGCCTGGCTCTCCCAGCAGGGGGCGCTGCAGGGGATGGGGGGAGCGCCTGGCTCTCCCAGCAGGGGGCGCTGCAGGGGATGGGGGGAGCGCCTGGCTCTCCCAGCAGGGGGCGCTGCAGGGGATGGGGGGAGCGCCTGGCTCTCCTAGCAGGGGGCGCTGCAGGGGATGGTGCAGGCTGGGGGGGGGGTGCCTGGCTCTCCCAGCAGGGGGCGCTGCAGGGGATGGGGGGAGCGCCTGGCTCTCCTAGCAGGGGGCGCTGCAGGGGATGGTGCAGGCTGGGGGGGGGGGGTGCCTGGCTCTCCCAGCAGGGGGCGCTGCAGGGGATGGGGGGGAGCGCCTGGCTTTCCCAGCAGGGGGCGCTGCAGGGGATGGTGCAGGCTGGTGGGGGAAGCGCCTGGCTCCCCCAGCAGGGGGCGCTGCAGGGGATGGGGGGAGCGCCTGGCTCTCCCAGCAGGGGGCGCTGCAGGGGATGGGGGGGAGCACCTGGCTCTCCCAGCAGGGGGCGCTGCAGGGGATGGTGCAGGCTGGGGGGGGGTGCCTGGCTCTCCCAGCAGGGGGCGCTGCAGGGGATGGTGCAGGCTGGGGGGGTGCCTGGCTCTCCCAGCAGGGGGCGCTGCAAGGGATGGTGCAGGAGCACTGGCTGGGGCTGAGGGAGAGTGCCTCTCTCTCTATGTAGGGGGCGTCACAGGGCAGGGGTAGGCAATTATTTTTGGTGACGGTCCAAATTTCTTGGGCAAGGTCCAGACAAGAGCCAGACGCCAGAGAAAATAATTAAAAAATAACAACAACAACAAGGACAAGTAACTAAAAAGATTTTGGGGTCCGTTCAAAAGCATCTGGCGGGCCGGATTTGGCCCGCGGCTCACCTATTGACTATCCCTGCTGGGGATGGTGCAGGAGCGGTGGCTGGTGCGGGGGGGTCCCGGCTACTGCAGTCCCAGCCTCTCCCAGCAGGGGGCACTGCAGGGGAGGGTGCAGGAGGGGGAAGCTCCTGGCTACTCCAGTCCCAGCCTCTGCCAGCAGGGGGCGCTGTAGGAAATGCCATAAGAATACAGGCTATGCGGTAGCTGGTTCCCCGTCCAGTCTCAGCCCCTCTTTCCCCAGAAGCGTTGCTGCAGGGCATTAGGTGGGGTAATCGCCGCTTTTGCAGCTCTCCCAGTAGGGGTCGCTGCAGAGCTTGGGCTCACCTTGTCTGGGCTGGGACTGGGCCGGGAGGGATGGTTTTAAAAGACCCCGCCCAGAGTCCCAAGCAAGGGTCTGTGCGATGAACGGGTCATGCACACACGCATGCAGAAGAACACACACAGGGATGCTGGAGCAGATGGAGGCTGGCGCAGGCACCATGATAGCCATGCAAATGCCGGCAAAAATTATGCAGGAGAAACCCAAGTTGGTGCTTTCAAGATCTTAAAAGAGCCTTCAGAGCACAAGCCACAGAGACTAGAGTTAAATGCTTCGGCCCGCCCCCGGCCTGCGCTGATAATGAAGTGGAGCAGCTTATTAGCAGTCGGGTATTCCATTGCGGGTGGTCGGCCCAGCCTGGCAGGAGGCGGAAATCTGCTCTGCGTGTCCCAAAATCTTTGCTCGTGGTTGGAACTGCCCACCCTGGAGCACAGACAGCTGTGAGCAAGGTGTCTGCCAGCCTCCTCGCTGGGGCTCTGCCTCTTTCCCCTTCTCTCTGAGTGCCACGTCTCGCCACCCCTGGTAGCCCCTGAGCCCACGTGTCCCTAGGTCCAGGGTCCCAGTGGTACCAATCCCACCACCATGGGCAAGTGTGTGGCCCTGGGAGCATTGCCTGGGTCCAAGTGGCTGTCTCACACCAGTCCAATCCCATTTCTAGGGCTGCCCTCCGCCCTGACAAGGTCTCCGAATGTTGACCACTAACTCCACAACCAACTCCCTCCACAAATGCCCCAGTTCCCTTCCCGCTGCCACGCTCTTCCCCTCCCCCTGAGCAAGGCTGTCGCCGCTTGAGGCACACACGGCCCAAGAGATGGCACAAAGGACAAACCTCGGCCCAGCCCAGGGCCGGTGCTACCATTAAGGCAAACTAGGCGATTGCCTAGGGCGCCAAGATTTGGGGGCGCCAAAAAGCGGTGCCCCCAATTTTTTTTACAGAGTTCCTACGCCCCCTCCCCGAGCGCGCAGTCGCTGCTCCACTTCTCCCGCGTCCCAGGCTTGCGGCGCCAATCAGCTGTTTGGCGCCACAAACTTGGGAGGGGAGGAGAATTAGAGCGGGGGCGGCGTGCTCGGGGAGGAGGCGGAGCAGAGGTGAGCTGGGGTGGGGAGCTGCCGCACGGCTCCCCGGGGGGGGGGGGCAGCTGCCGCGGGGGGGGAGGGGCATCTCAGGGACGAGGGGGGACGGGGAGCTGCCGCAGGGTTGGGAGGGGCGTAAGGTGGAAGTTTCGCCTAGGGTGCGAAACTTCCTTGCACCGGCCCTGGCCCAGGCCCATGTTGATCAGCCCTCCCACCGTGCATGGCCATTTTCCCGGCCTTGTCCCGTACGCCTAGCCTGAGATACGGCGGCTGCCAAGGTGGAGCTGTTTAGGGTGACCAGATGTCCCTATTTTATAAGGACAGTCCCGATATTTGGGGCTTTTTCTTAGATAGGCACCTATTACCCTCCCGTCCCGATTTTTCACACTTGCTATCTGGTCACCCTAGGCTGTCCTGGCCCCATAAGCAGCACCCTACGCAGGGCCAGCTCTGGCTTTTTTGCTGCCCCAGGCAAAAAAGCCTCCCCCTGGTCCCCGCCCCCCGGCAGGGAGCGCAGCAGGGGAGGGCGGCGAGCCCAGCCAGGGGCCCTGCTCTTCCTGACCGGCCGGAGCGCCAGAAGGAGGGCAGAGAGCCCAGCCGCGGCCCCGCTCTCCCCGACCGGCCAGAGCGCTGTGGGGAGGGCGGCGAGCCCGGCCGCGGCCCCGCTCTTCCCGGCCGGCCGGAGTGCCAGGGGAGGGCGGTGAGCCTGCCGTGGCTCCGCTCTCCCCGGCAGCCGGAGCACCGCGGGGAGGGCGGCGAGCCCAGCCGGGGCCCCGCTCTCCCCGACCGGCCAGAGCGCCGGGGGGAGGGCGGTGAGCCCGGCCGCAGCCCCGCTCTCCCCGGGTGAGCGCCGCCCCCCTCCAGGTGCCGCCCCAAGCACATGGTTGGAGGGCTGGTGCCTGGAGCCGGCCCTGACCCTACGCCTCGCCTCTGTATCTCCCGAGAGACACCAACCCGCGTCTGCTGTGATTACACGGAGGGGAGGCAATGGGCTGTGTGTGTGAGATCTTGGGGGATCCCGGTGTCTCTGTGCCATGCAGCAGTGCCAGACAGAGACCCTATGCCAGTGGGGAAGGAAAAGAGACTGGGGAGAGAGGGAGCTGAGAAGCAACGGAGGGACCACCCAGGGAAGGGGGTGATGTGCAGGGCTCGGTGTCCCTCCCGTTGGGGGGTGCCCCACAGTGCTGGGAGGTTGGGCAGCACACCATAGCAAGAGCTTAGGAAGGCACACACACACTGGCCATATGATATACGGAGTGGGGAAGAGGACGCCCCAGGTGGGGTAGGCAACTGTATTACCCTACCAGGATCTCAGCAGCTCTTCCCGCTTTCCACACCTCCTCAAAGGGCTGGGCAGCTAATGTTCACTTCCACCATTTAACTGTCCCTGTGCAATGCTTCCCCTCTGAGCCCAGGTATCCGGGGAGTAGGCAGTGAAGGGGTTAAGAGTCGGTAACACCCCGGTGGTGAGGAGAGTGACCCAGCCAGCTGCATGGGAAATGACCTCTCTCTGCACACGTCCAGCTCTGTGCGCCGGAGGAATCTCCCAAGCTTTACAACCCAATGGTGCATTTATCTCCACAGCCCACCGGGAGCTCAGCCAGAGCCCAACTCTCGAGTCTCGTTCCCTTTCTTAAAGCCCCAGCTACTGGAGTCACTGGGATTAGGTGAAAATCTCAACTTGCTTTTCGGTTTTTTTAACAAGCTCGAGAAATGTGTGGAAGTGTGACCCTCCCAACGGCTCCACACACATGTGGCAAATAAACAGAGAGCACCACTGATTATTTTTAGCCATCACGTGTCTTTGGAGGGGTCTGACTCCATAACGTTTCCTTGGCTCGTAAGCGCCTTGGGGCAGAGGCCGCGTTTGTGTCCTGGGACTGTACAGCACCTGGCACACTGGCGTCCATGACTGGGGGCTACAGTAACACAAATACTAAATAATAATAGTGTCTGCATGCTTGGGGCTGCACAATAAGGCAACGAAATGACAGACTGAGGGGCAGAACCCAGGAGAGACCTGACTCTCTCCTGAGCTACGAGCACTAGACCAAACTCTCACCTCGAGCTGGGAACAAAACAGAGGCTGAACGGATGCTCGTAAAGCATCAGGAGCTCCGTAAATGACAGACCTTATGAAGAAGGGCAAAGTACTATTAAAAACAGCTCATGCAACAAATTGCTAACAGTTATGGGAGCAGCAGGGGCTGCGTGTTCTGTGGGGCCTCGCCCCTCCTCCCGCTTTCTGTTAACACAGTAGACAAGTCTCTCCCGTATTCCCCCCCACACACTAGCAGTAGGTGGCCTCCTTGCCCCCTACTTTCAAACACACTTGAACCTTGAAAGTTCAACTCCAACCTGCTCAGGATGGGGGTGCCTGTATGGTGATTATCGACTATCTGTATTGTGGCAGCCCCCTGGAGCCCTAGCCCTGACCTAGGTGCTGTCCCTGCTCCAGAAAGCTCATGATCTAAGTCAGTGGTTTGCAACGTGTGGTCCGCGGACCCCTGGGGGTCTGCAGGCCATGGCTAAGATTTCCAAAGGGGCCCGCACCTCCATTCAAAATTTTTTAAGGGTCTGCAAATGAAAAAAGGTTGAAAAACCCTGGTCTAGGCAGAAGTCCCTCCCCTTTGTAGTATATGAACATCTCATAAACCTCAGGGAATCTGCCCTCACAACCGCCCTGGGAGGGGAGGGAAGAATCATTATCCCCATTCTACAGATGGGGAAACTGAGGCACGGGAACTTGTCCAGGTGAGCTAGCAATCAGACCCAGAGTGTCCGCCCCGCCTTCGCTACAAGACCATCCTTCCGTTTTCAGCCAGCAGCGGCCAAGCAAACCCTGAAAACTTTAGCATGCAGCAGATAGGGAAAGAGTTTAACTCGCCCCCGGCCCCCGCGCCCCTAAAAGCTTGGCAGCAAACAAATCACGCGGCGGGCTAGCTCTGGGTTTCTTCTGCAAGACAGAAAGCCCAGGAGTCAGGAAAGAGCCCTGGATTTTCACATATATATTTTAGCTTGGCCACGGTTGCTGCTATATATTTATTTATTCTAAAGTCGGAATTATTCTGGGCAGCTGCAAATCTGCTGTTGTCAGAACGCCACCAGTACGCTAACCCTCCGCCTCGGCCTTTTTTATTCTGCAGCAAAATGGGGTGAGCTTAAATCCCAGGCTTTTATACAATTTTATTTAGTCTATAAAAGCACATTTCTGCGCTAGCCACCCTCCTGTATTTAAGCCCCCGCCGCCGCCTGCAACCTGTAGGGCGTCAGAAGAGGGGAAGCTTTAGGGCTCTACCACTGGTGTGCCTGTATTGACAGGGGTTACCTGTCTGGGGAATGTTTGTCATCCTCTGTTTTCTGGGGTTTATCATTTGTCTGCACAATCGCGTGTTCCCGGCTGGCCTGTGCCAGGCAAGATCTCAGCTGACAAGCACATTCTAAAAGCAATTCAGATGGTTAAGAGTCCCGAGCAGGGGAGAGGGGAAAGGGTCACCCATTTCAATTCATTGGTAACTATGATTATTATACACATTTGTAACTTTCTGACCCCACTCGGATTGAAGCAAGGCCATTTGGCTGATGGGCAGTTCACAGTACAAGGGCGTCACATGGGAAGTGCCATGTTTCGGAGGGTATTAGCCACTGCGCCAACACATTTTCCCGCTAGGGTGACCGGATGTCCTGATATTCACGGCTTTGACTTATCTAGGCGCCTAGTACCCCACCCCACCATCCTGATTTTTCACACTTGCTAGGTGGTCGCTCTGTTTCCAGCTGTCTCGAAGGAACCCACTTGGAATTTCATGCTGACCATAGGGATGAACTCAGCGCCTCCCTGCTGCGTGAGGCAAAAACAACCTCCTTTTGCAGTTTGTGGGTGGAGATACACTTCTGCCATTCTGAGCTCACATCCAGTTAAAGACAGTGCCGATGACATGAGCTAACGGACAAGGCCCACCCTGGCCTGGGAGTCAGGAGACCTGGATTTTAACCCTAGCTCTGTCACTGGGCCTTTTCCCCCTCCCACCCTTTATCTGATCAACGCAGACTGTAACCTGTTCCGAGCAGGGACCGTCACTATGTGTACAGCAACTAGTGCAACAGGGTCTTGTTCGCGGCTGGGGGCTTTAGCCGCTACGGTACCACTCACAATAAACAATAATACTGCCCCACTAACCCCTTCTTCAGGCTGTATTAAAGGGACACAATTTGGAGGGAGATTGGTAAATTTCTTGACTGTGTTATATTAATACATTAAAATGGAATTTTTTTAAAAATCAAAACTTCGTGGTGTTTGCTGACTTCCCGCATTTCCTCCAGCAGGGGGCAGCACTTGGTATGCGGGGGTGGGAACTCAATCCAAACCTCAGACAGACAGGAAGACAGGGGGGCTAATCTGGACTATTAGTCAGTTTCACTTTCCCTGTCTCATTCCACTGTTTATTGTTAACCTGCCATTTAAAGCTCTCGCCCATCTGGGCTTTCAATTAGCTCGCTGCAGCCTTGGCCTTCGCTGTAGACTTGCTGACGGCCTGTTGGGTGTTGGAGGTATTGTGTGCACCTGCCTTTCCTTCTCTATGACAGATATACATATGATTAATATTAATATTCTCTCACTTTCCATTTCTCGTGATCAGCACCACGGTGTTATGCTGTGGGGGCTGCCGTTCTGAACGGAACACTGAAATTTCCAAAACATTTCTATTCAGATCCGGTTTGGTAAACTCTCTCGTATATCATATTTTAAACAACAAGCTAAAATTACCTATCAGCCTCCCCCTGCCAAATGGCTAATAGATTAAAAATACGAGCAAGTCTGTAACGTTTCAGAAAAGGCTTCGATCATGTTTGCATCTCAATGTCATTTAAAGGTTGGCATTCACTGGTTCCCACCCCTCTATTTTCATTTACTCTCCACAATTGTTTAACACGTTGGGAGAAGATGAATAATGCTTGTTTTCTTTCCCCCAAAGCGGATGCAACCATCTCGGGGGGGGGAGGGATAGCTCAGTGGTTTGAGCATTGGCCTGCTAAACCCAGGGTTGTGAGCTCAATCCTTGAGGGGGCCACTTGGGGATCTGGGGCAAAATAAGTACTTGGTCCTGCTAGTGAAGGCAGGGGGCTGGACTCAATGACCTTTCAAGGTCCCTTCCAGTTCTAGGAGATTAATTATTATTATTATTTTATCTCTTTGTTTGCTGGTTTCTGCCTCAGATAGGAGGTGGCAGGCAGGTCTCCGGGGAGTAATGTTCAGTGGTTATCAGCTTATAGGTCGCTACCTAGGAAAAGATATTTAATACTGGGCTCTCCAGTCTAGCAGAGGAAGCTCTAACACGATCAAATGGTTGGAAGTTGAAGCTAGACAAATTCAGACTGGAAACAAGGCGTAAATGTTTAACAGTGAGAGTAATTAACCACTGGGACAATTTACCAAGGGTTGTGGTGGATTCCTTAACTCTGGCGATTTTTAAATCCAGATGGAGGTTGCTCTAGAAGATCTGCTCCCGGAATTGTTTTGGGGCAGTTCTCTGGCCTATGTTATGTATGAGGTCAGACGAGTCGATCCCAATGGTCCCTGCTGGCCTTGGAACCTATGAATCTGTGCGCCATCCCAAGGGGGAGCATCTGCTCCCTCCGGAGCGTCTCCCCAAAACGATGGGTTGTATTTATTTTACTATCCCTGGCTGTGTTCCACCTCTGGGCAGTGCACCAGCAGAAGGTCTATGTATTACCTAAATCCCACTTAAAACCTGGGCTTTATGGCTACGGCGCGCCTTTTGCGGGCTCTTCCCACGAGGATCAGTTTCCCCCTCTGTGATGGATTTACGTAGTCTTTTTTTTTTAAAAACAGACCATTAGAATCCAGAAGATCTTTCCACCCGATTATAACAATCCTCCAAAATCATTCCGCGCCTGAGTCCAAGCAGGTGGGGCTTTCTACAAACGCTGGTGGTTTTATTATTGTATTAATAACCGAAACATTTCAAGTTATTTACCAAGAAATGGCTCTCTCTGACTAGAAAGGGGATGCCTGTATCTCCAGTGCGGAACGGAATGGATTCAAAGCCGATGCATGACTCTCGCTGTACAATGTCTAATGAGTGTGAACCCAGTGCAGCCTGAACCGTGGACGGATGATGATAAACCAGCAATCAATAATTAACACTGCTTGCACCGAGCAGGCTGGAGATAATAAGGAAGAGGCTTGGCTTTGCTAGGCCTCTATGGACAGAAAGACCGCTTTCATCAGCGGTCTGTTTGGCCCCAGCGACGCCCCAGAGAACACACGGGGGGAACAATCTGGATTTTCTCCTTGTTCACGTAGGCAGAGAAAGCATGTTCTAAAAGTGGCTAAGAACAGCCCACACCTCCGCCTGGGGCAAATCAATGGAGCGCCCTTGGCTTCAGCAGAGCTACACCGCTATACACCAAGCTGTGGATCTGGCCAATAGTTCCTGCCAGTGCTTAATATGCAATGAAAGAGGTGCTGGAGCTCAAGCCATTTTTTAACATTCATAACGGACGCAGCAAGCCGGGGATCAGCACTGGTTCCCGCGTACGGCGGTTTCTGTCCCCACAGGTCGGAAGAAGCCGTGTGATAACAGTCGCAGACTGTAAACACGCCATGTGGAAGAGGCTTCATCCTAACTTCTCCCGCTGGTATGTTGCTCTGATTTTGATGCCCTGGCTTTCACGAGCATGCCCAGAAATCTTCTCCTGCCTGCACAAAACCCTTTCTTAACACCAGACCATTGGAGCCGTCAACCCAGAGGGAAGCTACAGCCCAGAACCACTGGCGCCCCCTAGGGGAGAAGATGGGAGAAGCACGGAGTCTTGCTGGTCCAAGCAAGCACCTGTGGACCAAAGTACGGAAATCAGTTGTAGAGTCAAGGGCTCTTCACAGATTATGCACTGCCCCAACCCCCAGACTTTCAAGTCTGGGGAGCATAGACAAAAGCATATCAGCTACTCTCACTCTGCATGGGGGACAAGAGGCAGAAGTCCCACTGGCACTCATGCGCCCAGCCTCGTGATTTTATCACAAGTTGGGGTTTAAAGCCCCAGCTCCTGGAGTCACGTGATCGCAGGAGACTCTCAGCTTGCTTTTTTTTTTAACAGGAAGTTTCTAGCCCTCGTGGTTGCAGAGAAAAGCTTGAATTCATGATGCCCAAAGGCTCACGCCCCAGAGGGCAAATAAGAAGAACCCAAAGTGTATCCTGGTGGGGGGGGAGACTTTTAAGCTAATCTCCTGATTTTGAGGAGCTTGACTCATGAGTTTTGCATGCTCAGAGTTGGCCATGCCACACTCCTTCACAAAGCCATATCTCCGCACCAGCCCATCCGCAGCACGGATTCCCCACCGTTCAGAAGGACAGGCCCTGGGTCAGCGGCTTGAACCCGGCCTGGGTCAACAGGGACTGTTTGGGTCCTATGTGAAATGAGGAGGGTAGCTCTTCGGTTCAGTCCCCTGGGGAAGGCCGTAAAGATAATCCCAATGGTTGTTAAATTCATAGACTCATAGACTTTAAGGTCAGAAGGGACCATTATGATCGTCTAGTCTGACCTCCTGCACAACGCAGGCCACAGAATCTCACCCACCCACTCCTATAACAAACCCCTAACCTATGTCTGAGCTACTGAAGTCCTCAAATCGTGGTTTAATTATTAGGAGTCTTTGTGGAGAGGCCATGGAGGCTGCATGGAGACTGCACTGCCCTCTCCCCCCACAGGGTGGCGTCACTCCAGGTGCAGGGTGGTGTTGGGGGAGCCCATGCTGCACCAGTTCTGTGGTGAGAGAGATTATTACGGTAGGGCCCAAGTGGCTGTATAAACACATAGGAAGCCGTGGCCCCTCCCCCAGAGAGCTGACCATCCCATTCAGTGGAGGCGGTTGTAACAAACAAGAGGCGGGAATGGGGAAGGTGGGGAGGGGCACAGGGAGATGGTGTTTTAAATGATCAAACACAAACAATGAGTAATAATCTCTAGCTCTTATCTAGCGCTTGTCACCAGTAGACCTCAAAGCACTTTACAAACAAAGTCAGCCTCGTTATCCTCATGGGACCGATGGGGAAACTGAGGCACGGAGCCGGGAAGTGAGTCGCCCCAGGTCACCCAGCAGGCCCATGGCTGAGCCAGGAACAGAAGCCCCATCTCCTGAGTCCATGTCCTGCGCCCTATGCACTAGGCCCCCCAAGACATCGCACAACCATAGCTTTTTAAGGCCCGGAGGAGCCAGCCCAATCATGTAGTTTGCCCTCCTGCAGAATACAGGCCAGAGAACCTTGCCCAGTGAGTCCTGCATGGAGCCCAATGAAATCAGTAACCCCGACTGGCCTCCTGGAAGTACCGTGGGAGCGCTGGCCAATGGCCAGGTCAGGGTTAAAACTGATCTGTTCTCACAACCTAACAGTTATATCCACCGATCCAAACTGATTTCTGGGACCCGGCCCAGCAGGAGGGCGGCACACTGGAAAGGAAACCACTTCAACAGAGGGAAGGAAGTTGGTGTCCTACACCCACCCCCAGGTCCCCTGTGCTCACCGCCCTAGATGCCTTTCCATACCATGCCGTTGTAGCTGTGAATTCACGGCTGGATCGACAGGGCTGGGGACTGGATCCTTCGGTTGATTCCCAGAGCACGAACAGCAGCAGGGCAAGAATTCCTCAGTCCACCGCTGGGGCAACCCCGTAGGGGAGAGAGGACTGGTCGTGCCCCGGAAACGCTGCTGCAGATTCCAACAAGGGTAACTCAACAGGGTCAACTGTGGGGGTAGTTTATGTGGTGGAGACACACTTGTGCCCTGGGAACTGGACTGAGGGTACTCAGTTCAGATCCCGCAGGCCCACCCAATGAGCCCTGGGCAGTGCCGACGGGCTGTACCCAGCTCGAGCACGCTCTGCCGGCTCCCAAACCTGCCGTCTGCGCATCTGCAGCGTCCCGTTAGTGCCCAGGTCTGCCAGCCGTCTGGAGCATGGGAGACCCGGCGGTTCCCCCGTGAAACTAGCTGGGCTTGGGACAAAACAGACAATCCAATTTAAAAGGAACAATGCGTTTGCTTCGGGCAGGAAACTTGGCACAGGCCAAAGGCATCATTGCAGCCAGATCAGAAACCACAAGAAAGGCTCTTTAAAGTCCAGGGTGCCATTAATTCCTCAGCATGTCAGTCCGGGGGAGGTAAGTGCAGGAAAGAAAGGGACTTATCGTCGGAAAAACCAGTGAAATATTAGCCAAGCAGAGGCTGCATTAGCGCCTACAACAGCGGGCTGGCGGCAGGCTGCTTGTGTTGGCAAGATATTAGACCAGGAAGCAAGTGATCTGAGTTCGATCCCCAGCTCTGTCTGTGACAGACCCCCTGGGTGAAACCTGTCACTTAATCTCTCTGTACCTCCACTCCCCCTTCGTAACTAGGGATGGATTGGCAACGCTTCCTTCGTCAGCCTGGTTTATTTAGGCTGTACGCTCTTTGTAGCAGGCTGCCACTGGTGTACAGAACCTAGCACAACAGTGTCCAGATCTGAGCTTCAGGTTCTGGGCACTACTTTAGAAATAAACATCGTGAATAATAAAGCTGTCAGACAAAATGCCAAAAGACCTGGAATTTCAAAGATCGTCCTCAGCTTTCCAGGTTCCTGGCAAGGCATCTGGGGTTTGATCTGTCCCCTAGCTGTCACACGTGTCATAGACAGATGTGTATGTTACATGGAAGATGCACAGGGCCGGCATGGACGTGAGGGCAGAGTAAAGGCTGAATGAGATATGGGGGCAGACCAAAGGTGGAACGTTCTATCTTTAGGTGTGTGTGTTTGTTTGAACGACGGTGTCTATAAAAGATTTTTTCCCCTTTTGAATTTCCTGATACAGAGTTACGACCTTAACTTCCCCTTCCCTGAGACGCTGCCTGGGAATAGAACGATCGTAATGCCTCGCCCTTAGATAACACTTTCCATCAGTAGATCTCAAAGCGCTTCACAAAGGGGACCACTATCATTATCTCCCTTTTCCAGAAAGCCTCTGACATGGGCCCTCGCCAAAGACTCTTGAGCAAACTAAGGAGCCATGGAGCTAAGGGAAGATCCTCTCCTGGATCGGTAACTGGTTAAAAGACAGGAAACAAAGAGTAGGGATGAATGGTCAGGTTTCACAGCGGAGAGAGGTAAATAGCAGGGCTCCTGGGGATCTGTACTGGGACCAGCGCTCTTCAACATATTCCTAAATGATCTGGAAAAAGGGGTAAACGATGAGGTGTCAGAGTTTGCAGATGATACTAAATGACTCAAGAGAGTTAAGTCCAAAGCTAACTGTGAAGTGTTCCAAAGGGATCTCACAAAACGGGGTGATTGGGCAACAAAATGGCAGATGGGATTCGGTGCTGATAAATGCAAAGTGATGCACATTGGGAAACATAATCTCAACTATACATGCAAAATGATGGGGTCTAAATTAGCTGTTACCAGTCGAGAAAGCGATCTTGCAGTCATTACGGAGATTCTCTGAAAACATCTGCTCAGTGCGCAGCGGCAGTCAAAGAAGCAAACAGAATGTTAGGAACCATTAGGAAAGGGATAGATACTAAGACAGAAAATATCATGATGTCGCTCTACAAACTATGGTACACCCACATCTTGAGTCTTGTGTGCAGTTCTGGTCACCCCATCTCACAAAAGGTGTATTAGAATTGGAAAAAGTACAGAGGAGGGCAACAAAAAATGATTAGGGATCTGGAATAGCTTCCGTATGAGGAAAGATTAAAAAGACTGGGATTATTCAGCTTAGAAGAGAGATGACTGAGCGGGGAAACGATAGAGGTTTATAAAATTATGACTGGTGTGGAGAAGGTGACTAAAGAAGTGTTATTTACCCCTTCACATAACACAAGAACCAGGGGTTACCCAATGAAATTAATAAGCAGCAGATTTAAAACAAACATAAGGAAGTACTTCTTCACCCAGTGCACAGTCAACCTGTGGAACTCATTGCCAGGGGATGTTGTGAAGGCCAAAAAAGAATTAGATAAATTCCTAGAGGATAGGTCCATCAATAGCTATTACCCAAGATGGTCAGGGATGCAAATCTTTGACTACCAGAAGCTGGAATTGGATGACAGGGGATGGATCACTCAATAACTGTCTTGTTCAGTTCATTCTCTCTGAAGCACCTGGCAAAGGCCACAGTTGGAAGACAGGACACTGGGCTGGATGGACCATTGGTCTGACCCAGCATGGCCATTCTTATATTTTTATGTAGATGGGGAAACTGAGTCACAGAGTGGGGAAGTGACTTTGCTTAAGGTCACCCAACAGGCCAGTGACAGAGCAGGGACTAGAACCCACGTCTCCTGAGTCCCAGTCCAGTGCTGCGCAGGACTTACAAAAACACATTTATTTTGCCACTCAGTAGATGAAAACTCATCGCAGGTGAAGAGAGGGCCAACAGTACTGTAGGGAGTGTGTATCGACTGGAGTAAGCACCAGCTCCTCTCTGAACCCCACCCTGCTGCCAGTCACATGCCCAGTCCCATGGCCTCTGGAAGAGGTGAGGTGTGGGTGAGATTTTATGATGCAGAGATACAACAGGACCTAACAAGACCACGCCACTTTCTAATGGATGCTGCAGTCCGTGCAAGAGGCATGTAGGTTCCAGGTGGGAACCTTAGGAGAGAGTCCTGGGAGAGAGTCCTGGTTGTCTCTCAAGCAAGAATGGGAGGAATAGGGTGAATAAAGCAGGTAAAAGGCCCGTGCTCTTGGGGGGCGGAGGGACGGGACTGTCTTTCGGTCTTTTCATTTTGGAATGAATGATTGCATGGAGCCGGGCATCGCTGATGGTCTGGCTCTGGTAACTGAGTGCGGACAGGTGCCGTGTTCGAATCCCTTCCCCTCCGCACACGCAGCTCTGCCAATGCACCTCACCCGCGGCACCGCCTGCTGTTCCGGTTCTGGAGCCCAGACGGCTCTGGTGATGCCCCTCACTCCTAGCACCATCTGCCGTTCTGCCCTGCATCTCTCCCTCCACCCCACCCCCTGGTCTGCGAATGCCCCTCAGTCCTGGCCCGCAGCCCCCTTGCTGTGCCAGGACTCCCCCTCACCCGAGCAGACTCGCTGAGGTGGGGGGAGAGACCGGCAAATTCAGTTCATTAGTGCCCCCAGCAGGGTTCGGGTTCTCATTCATCCTGCCAAGCTCGCAGCCTCCTTCCCAGCCCCAGGGCCTGCTGGAGCAGTGCAAGGGCAGGACACAATCCAGCCCTGTTACCAAAGGCCTGCTGGCCTAGAGTCAGTCCCGAGGCCTGATGGGGGGCACGCCCTGATGCTCATCCTACTGCATGCTGGGAGGACATAAGCTCTCAGCCAATCCGGAAGCAGCAGATGCCCTCGCCCTCCACCCCCTTTTGGGATGCTGCCATTTCCAGCTATGCCCCACTCACCTCCTTCCCCTTCTGCTGCTGCCCACCCCATTGCTCGGGCTTCAGCTGCCCGTCCCTCTTAGCCACAAGGCCTACAGGGCACCCCCTGGCCTGACTGGAGCGGGGGCTGGTCCAGCTAGTGGCCCAGGGCAGAGCCTGCACTTACCACAGCAGAGAGCAGCGCAGGAATCCACCGAGCCCAGCTGCTCCCCTGCCTTGCCCAGGTTTAGGCCCCATGCAGGAGCCGCTTCTCTTCCTGAGCTATGAGTTCAGAGGCTTCTGCTGGCGCGCGCAGGGTCACGCCAGACACCCGAAGTCACCAGGTGCAGCTGCCAAATCTCCCCGGGGCCCTTTTAGCGAACCGGTTGGCAGGAGGGCAGCATTGCCAGCAATCCCCGGGTGAGCCCTGCCGAAGCAGGAGGAACCGGGACCGCCGGGGACATGACAGCAGCTCAGTGCCTGGAACGCCGGTGTCCCAAAGGACCCTCCGTGCCTCTGCTACAGATCTAGGTGCGGTTTTCAAACGGCTTTGCTGAAGTCCCCTGAAGCAGAGGAAGCACCTGCGTTGGAAAGGATGGTAACGCGATGGGGAGCTCACAAAGGGCTCAGGGGGTGCCCGGGCCCTTGAGAGGTGATTCGTGCCTTCCCATCGCCCGGCCCGGCCCAGACACGGACAGATGATTCCTTAGCGCGGGCGGCCGCCTTTGGTTGGAATCCTGTGCGGCGACTGCAGCGCGTGTAGACGAACCTGAGCGTGTAGACGTAATGAAAGCAGCGAAGCCGCGGCCGGACAACCCCGCCCAGGACCCTGGGTACGTGCTCGAGCGGCCAGCCTGTGGTGCTGAGGGGCCATTGCTGTTTTCATGGGCTACGTCCACACGTGCTGCAGCGTAGCCAGACCCACAGTCACAGCTCTGAGCGTGGAGGAAAGGGGGCTTTGTGCCCTGAGGTTTCTAGGCTGGTCAGGGGCCGAAATAGCCCTAACTTATGGCAGCACCGCCGGCGGGCAGCACTGCTGTCTGGAACAGGCCTGTGCCCTGCACTAGAGTTTGTGAGAGGGTCACAAACCAGCCAGCCTCTGTATGCCACCGTGACAGCACTGAGCGGCTGCGGAAGGGGAGAGCCTCTCTCCTTTCATCGCTAGCCCAGAGCTGAAACGCAGCAAGCCCCAGAAGTTCCCTCGCTACCGTACGTCCAGGAGAACACATCCCCCTGTGTGCCGAGCTGGGACTGGGGCAGGCGGGGACAGAGGGCTCAGGGAATGTGTGGTGGGATATACAGTTTGCTGCACCTAGCTCTGTTCCACCCCAGATCAATTATCCAACGTGGGTGGATTTGGGGTCGTGGCCCACTCCTTAAAGGACAGGCATCCGTAACACCACACACACACACACACACACACACACACACTTTGTCGGTAAGCTCGGCACAGAAGCCAAGCACTGAACAGATCATGGCAGCTGATCTCCTGGAGATGGTCAGGGTTGTTATTCTTGTTTAGCTCTTTTCATCAAATGATCTCCAAGGGCTTTACAAAGGAGGTCAGGGTCAGGGGAAACTGAGGCATGCCGACTTGCCCAGGGTCATGCAGCAGGCCAGTGGCTGAGCTGGGAACTGAACCCATGTCTTCTGAGTCTCAGGCCGGCGCTCTACCCCTGGGGTCACGCTGCGGTGCATGGCTGTGGGAGAGCTTGCCCATGCTGTCCCTGCCCTGCGGATAAGGGGGAGCTATAACGCAGTCTGTACTACGGAGACACCAGCAGAGGCGGCACTGCTCTCCCCTCCTGCTGACCCACACTGGGGGCCAGTCGCTAATTACACACAGGTAATTACAGACCAGGCTGCATCAGAGGCGCGGCCCGAGTCCAGAGCAGCGATGCTCAGCGCCTGCACCGAACCGCTCAAGCTCAGGGGGGAATCTCCGCGCCAGACACAGACAGGATCTTTCCCCCCCACTCAGTTCCGGTGCATCCAAGCCCTCCGACGGCATGACACGAACACGATCAATTCTACAATGCGTGGAGCTACATGCAGCCCCCGTCTGGCTGCCACTCTAGGCTTCACGCCCCAGCTCCTGGTAACAGCCTGTCCAAACAAGGACTAACCTTCAATACCTGTCTCAGCCGTGTTATCACAGAGCAAGCTGTAAAAACGCCGGGGGCCGGGTTCTCTCCCCCAATCAGAGCCAGCGTTTCCCAAAAGCTCAGCACATCGGGTGCCCCAGGGTGCTGGGTTCTTGGGAGAATCGGTCTCTTATTTAGGTGCATAAACAGCAACTGAGCTCGGCGGAAGATTTGGGCGCTGAGCCCTTGGCAATCTGGCATACGTATCTAAACCCACCGTCTCCACGGCTTGCGCCAGGCTCCCAGCCTCACGCTGGGGCTGCCCGTGGCAGGAGGGCTATTGGGCTGGTTAATAAAAACAGGGGGCCAGAAACGCCTCCCTAAGTGGCAGCCTGGGGCTCGTCGCTGGGGCGGGGGGCTGCGGTGAAAGGTTTGGCCGGTGTGATCTATTTCTCGAGGTTTCCCCTGCACCCACAGGGAGGGAAGAAGTGCTCTGGAGGGAGGAAGCCCAGAGCCAAGGAGGCCCCGAGCAGGGTGTTTAGGGCCCGCAGAGTCCAGGTGTGCAACGGGCACTGGTGCTGACCCCCGCGGGCCAGGTAGGGAGCAGGGGGGCTTGGCTCTCAGCTTCCACCCTTCGCCAGCCCCTACTCACAGCCCCAACCCAAGTGAAGGTTGGAGAGAACTGGGCTGGGGTCTCCCCTCCTCTCGCATGTTCCAGCTAGCCCCCTGGAAGACAGATCCATTGTGGGGGGGCTCCATGGCCCTGGTTCCTCATAGAGAGGATAAATACACCCCCGCTGCATGCCCATTAGCCCCCACCAGAGATCAAATCCCCCCCATGCCTCCAGCTCCTCACACAGGTAAATCTGCTCCCAATGCTTGTCCCCTAACCCACCCCTGAGGTCAAATTCCCACCCCCCCTGTGTCCCCTTGAGAGAGGCTGTGCGTTCACAACCCTGGGAGAGCCTGGGGAAAGCCTACTGCTGCTGGCAAGACCCCCACCGAGCCCACCAGCCCTTTTATGCATGAGGTGACTTCACTGCCAGACCCCACCGCCAGGCCTGGGTTAGAGTTCACAGAGCCCCTTGAAAGGCGGAGACGGGGGGGGAAAACGGTGCCCCTTACCTGATCCCGGATCCTGTCCTGCTGGCCTCGGATGGCCAGGGCGTGCTGCGGGTACTTGTTCTTCAGGTGGTCCATGAAGGCGTCTCGCTTGCGGTCCATCTCGGCCTTCTGGAGCCCAGTCAGGGCCTCCAGGCTCTGGGCGGCGATCACCGTGTGCCGGCGTTCCGAGGTGTGCACCAGCCCCACGTTGGAGAAGCGCCGGGTCCCGTTCCCCAGGGTCCTGTATTCCCGCGGGTACTCCGCATCGTCTGCCGAGATCATGTGTGTGCTAGTCCTCTCGGGATCTACACGGGGTGGGGGAAGGGGAGAGAGCAGAGCTGGGGTCAGGGACCTTCCCGCCAGCCCTCGGCCTGATGCCTCGGCCGTTGGGGTGACCGTCGAGAGGGGCCAGGGCGGGGCGGGAAATCCAGCAGTTACTGTTCTGTCATGGAGCTGCCTGGTCGGGGCTGGCAGCCAGGAACTGAAGGGAGGGGCTGATAGCACTGGCTGGCCGGGGGCAGGGTCCACGTTCCAGATCCTCCATCCAGGCCCCCCAGCCAGGCCCTGCTCGTTCAGCCCTGGGGTGCCCCTGGCTGGCGGCCGTACAATGCCCAGGGGATGGGGACTAGGGGCCTGGCTCTCCGTTACCCTGCACAGGTACGCTGTGACCTCACTGCTAGTTTTAGCACGCTAGCTCGAGACGAGCTAGCGTGGGTCTCTACCCAGGCTGGGAAGCAGACTCCCAGCTGCAGTGTAAACTGTGTGGCAATGTTCATTGCTACCCAAGGGGCGGGGCATGGGCAAGGCAGGCAACCACCGGACTTCATTCACGTGGCAGCCCCGTTCTCCAGAGGTGAACTGCCGATGCCTGAAGCCTGAGTCCCACCTTGCTCAGCCCTCCTAGCTGGCCCCAGCTAACAGCAGAGCGACCCCACCCACAGCTGCTGAATAGAGACAGAGGGGCACTACGGGCAAATACTCTGAACAGGCTGCTCCAGCCTGGGTTCTTGGCCATGCAATGCACCCCGGCTTCTGGTACCACCTCGGTTTGGTGACCAGGAGACAGAGCAATCCACTAATTGGATTCTCAGACAGGTCAGATTTAAAGGGGCGCTGTCCAGTGGTCGCAACTGGGGAGGGGGGGGGGTGTCACACCTGATGAGGAGGTATTGGCCGCTTTGTAAATCTCTCAAAATGGGTTGGGTCCTTTTGCTGCTCCGCTGCCAGGCAGCAAATGACATCAACAAAATACCGAGGGGCCCCAGTGAGCCGCCCAGCAGGTGGGGAATTCAACTCCCTCCTTCATCTCTGCCAGGCTGGGGAATCAGGGCTCGCCCCCTGCAACCGGGGCCTAGGGCAGGTTCTCCAAAGAGCCCAGTCCCCAAGGTGGGAGGAGGGGGCAAAGGTTGGGGGGGGGCAGGGACAAGTGACTCAGGGAGGAGATTATCTAAGCTTCTAAGTGGGATGTGTTTTAAGCCAGCAATGGAGGTGAGTTCTAAACCTGTGGTGAAAGCGTCTGACAGCGTCTCTTTAAATCGCCTCTTGGATAAAAGCCACATGAAAAGTCCTGGGCTTGTCCTCGGTGACCAGACGCCAGCAACAGCCCCCCCGCCCCCAAGGCATTGTCCCTTTCCCACCTACGCTCCCCCCCTCTCTGCTACTCATTCGGCCCCCAAAAGAGGGCTTGGTGTCTGAGGTGCAAACAGAGGGTGGGTGGATTTCAGGCTCTGGAGAAGGGGGCAGGGTCGGGGGGGGATTCTGGCCTGGGGGGGAGGAAAGAGGGTCAGGGGCTGCAATCAGGGTTTTGTCCTGGGACAGATTGCAGCAGAGGGGAGGGGAGAGGGGAGGCCGAAGGCTGCAGGGCCGCCGGCCCGGCGCAGCGACAGACGTGGACAGAGGGGGACAGGACAGGGGAACCACAGAGACCACAACGTTCAAAATAAAAAGCTAACACTCGACTTGAAACCAAAAACAGTCAGAGACCCATGACGGACGAGGGCCCGAACGCTGCTCCGGAGCAGAGACACACAGAAGGACACAGACAAACGGACATACCAAAAAGAAAATGAAATGCAGGGCAGTGCATGGGGGAGGGAGGGGGACTCCGCCGGCACCGCTCTGAGGCTAAGGTCCAGCTGGTGAAAGCAACGCGCTCCCCACCCGGCGACAGGTGCCTCTTCTCACTTCCCCAGGCGCACGCTTCCTGCAGAGAGACGCCGCTGCGCTGGCACACCAAGGCCCAGGGAGACCCCTTTCTCAGCCAGCTCCCTGCTCCGGCCTCACCCCCTACACCTCTAAGACCGGCCTCTGCAGGCTGAGCTGGGAAAGCATTCCCCTCCGAGATCCCCTGGAGCGCTCAGCCCCCACAAACACGAGACCCTGAGAACACAGCTCTCCCAGATGGAGCCCCAGCCCTACGGTGCTTTGAGTGACCGAGATGGATAGCGATGGATTGTTACCGGTGCCTTGGGGTTAAAAAACACTTCAAAACAAGGTGACTGTAGCCCGCGATAAAATCACAGACAAGAGAGGAAGGATAGTCTTGTGCTTAAGGCTCTTGGCTGAGACAGCCGGACAGAGGGCTGAAGGAGAATCTCCACCAGCTGTTAACAGTATAGTGCCTATAACACATAGGCAAGCAGTGATTCTCACCACTAGGGGGCAGTGTTTGCATTGCAATAAGTACATTGGTCTTGGGTATTTATATGGGCCCATTACCGCAGTATGTGAGCCTCTCACAATCCATAGCGTATTCATCCTGTGAGGTAGAGAAGTGCTGATATATCCATTTTAGGGATGGCAAACTGAGGCACACAGCTGTTAAGTGACTTGCCCAAAGTCACGCAGGAAATTATACCCCGAGTCTCCAGCTAATGCCTTAACCATCAGCCCAGCCTTCCTTCGTCTTTGGCTAATAGACTGATATTTCTATAGCCATTTCTACCCAGAGAGCTCCAAACATCAAAGCACTTCATGACACCCCAGTAAGGGAGGGAAGGATAAATTAACTCTGTTTTCATAAATGGGGAAACCGAGGCACAGGACGCAAAGTAACTGGCCCAAGGTTCCCCAGGCAGAGAGTAGGCAACCGAATTCAGCTTTCCTGGCCCAGTGTTTGGGACCCCTGGACCACGCGTTATTTCTGTGTCAATCGCCCCATCAGTCAATGGTCATTTGCAGAGTGCATTTGTCCCTCTTTTTGCAAAGGAGGAGGATCCCATGGGGGTGGGGGACCAGCAATCACACAGAAAGTAAGGGGGGGGGAGGCAGCTTGCCGGTTTGCAGCCATGGGTAATTCATTGGCTGCACATTGTGATTTTAATTTCCAGTGAGTTGTGCCGAGCCTACTACACAACGCGAGTGGTAATTAATGACTGGAACTCCCTGCGTGCGGAGATCGCCTGGAGCTTTTCTGGGGCTTGAAAGGGGAGGGCAGCTTAGGGTCTGTCTCCCCTCAGCGAATTCCAGAATGTCTGTTAAATCCCCAGAGGACACATCCAGGCAGCAAGTCTGGGCTGCAGCAGGGTCCCTCTGACAGCCTTTCACCCTGGCCTCCTTGTGGCTCGCTCAACTGGGCCGCTGGAAAATGGTCAGGGGAACGGCCTTCTCTGGAGCTGTCTGTGCCAGGCTGGGGCTAGGACCGACACCCGGCTGCTCAGGAGAGAGATTCGGAAAAGCCAGCCCAGCTGCCCAGCTAGCCTGGCCTTGAAAAGCCAAGGGTCACCTGGCAGGCTGGTGCCTGATCTAACGGCTGGTGACAGCACCTCCGAGCCAAGGCAGCCGGGAGACGCTCTGGCCTCTGACACGCTCCAGAGGGAAAGTCCAGCAGGGACTCCAGCCTCTGGGAGAATCTGCCTCCAGCTCCGCATCTCCTGCGTGGAACCAGGCGGAGAATGGAGTTACCGGGCTGGGATTCGGCCAGGTCAGGGCCCTGACTCCCAGCTACGAGACCGAGCACCCCAGGTTCCTCCGGCGTGGCAGATTTTCAAGCTCCGGGAGGTCTTGACCGAGAGAACCATGGGATCTTTCATGATCTCATGTCAAAGCCTTGCTTTACCGCTTCCAGTAAAGGACTACACGCCCCCCCCACACACACACACACTGTGTGTGTGTGTGGGGGGGGCATGTAGTCCTTTACTGGAAGTGGTAGGCCGGGCATTGGCGCAGTACTGATGCAACACCAATGATCATGAGCTCCCCGTGTTGTTCCACTGCCCGCTCCTACAGTGAACGTGTCATAGAATCATAGAATCTCAGGGTTAGAAGAGACCTCAGGAGGTCATCTAGTCCAACCCCCTGCTCAAAGCAGGACCAATCCCCAACTAAATCATCCCAGCCAGGGCTTTGTCAAGCCTGACCTTAAACACCTCCAAGGAAGGAGATTCCACCACCTCCCTAGGGAACCCATTCCAGTGCTTCACCATCCTCCTAGTGAAAAAGTGTTTCCTAATATCCAACCAAAACCTCCCCCACTGCAACTTGAGACCATTGCTCCTTGTTCTGTCATCTGCCACCACTGAGAACAGCCGAGCTCCATCCTCTTTGGAACCCCCCTTCAGGTAGTTGGAAGCAGTTATCAAATCCCCCCTCATTCCTCTCTTCTGCAGACTAAACAATCCCAGTTCCCTCAGCCTCTCCTCGTAAATCATGTGCCCCAGCTCCCTGACCCTTCTCTGGACTCTTGCCTTGCCATTCCGTGATGTAACCCACGGGAGGCGCGGCGCCAGCCAACCAGCATCCCTGCGTGGGGCCATTCCCAGCTGGACCAGAGGCAGCCCTGGGAGGATTAGCCGGGCTGTCCAGGCATCCCCAACTCTGTCCACTCCACGGGCAGCCGGCCTTTGGGGCGTGTCACACTGATGCAGGGGGCAATGCAGTGAGTGGAGGTCTCTGATTGCTGCTCCCCGTTCATTAGACACCGCCGTCCCATTCTGTGCAGCAGTGCCCAGCCCGGAGCTACTAGTGCTCATCAGACCGGCCCCTCTGCTGTGCCTGGGATCTCAAAGGGCTTTGCAGACAATGCCGCTAAACTCACAGCGCCCCTGGGGCGCGGGTACCTATTCTCAGCCCATCCTCAGGTGGGGAAACAGGCAGGGAAAGACGGGGTGACTTCCCTAGGGTCACAGAGCAAATCAGCAGCCAGACCGGGAGCAGAACCCAGGAGTCCAGGCTCCCTGTCGTCAACCTGTATTGTAGAAGTTAGAGAGGGAGGAGGCCTATTAAGCTGCCTGATTCCGCGCTGGACTAGGCCCTACAATAAACAATCAAAGCCCGGGTCAGAGAAACGCAGAGCCTGGATCCTGCAGTGTGGGGAGATGCTGCAGCATTGCAAAGAGTGCACTGCTAGCAGGGAGCGGCTGACGACAGCCTCCTAGGGAGATACCAGGGAAAGGTGGCCAACCTTACAGGATAAATAAATGTGTTAGTCTCTAAGGTGCCACAAGTACTCCTGTTCTTTTTGCGGCTACAGACTAACACGGCTGCTACTCTGAAACCTTACAGGATAATCACTTGTCAGTCCCAGCAGGCACTTCCACTACAAAGTCCTTTCTAAACCCGACCTAATTCGTCCCCACACTGCCCCATGGCAGGGGGAGGTTCTCCCTCTGTCTCACAGATAGGGAAACTGAGGCACAGAGCGGGGCAGCAACTTGCCCGAGGCTGCACAGCAAGTCACCGGCGTCATCGGGACGAGAAGCCAGGTGTCCTAGCCTTCCTCTCCAGCCACTCCAGCACGCAGCCTCCATACCGAGACCCGCTTGCATGGCTGAAGCAGGAGCGTGCGAAAGCGCACCCGCAGCGTGCGAGAGAGCCCACGATCGTGCAAGAGCAGCCAAGCCGCTCCGGAGGCAACACTGCCGTTTCTGCCAAGAAACCCTCTCCCCTTCCTTGGGCGGTTGGGGGGGTTGGGGGAGGAGGCAATGGGATTGCAATGGGGCTGCAGCCTGCCCTGAGCTTGCCTCCTTTGACTCGTGCTACAGTCCGGGACGCCGCTCCCTGCTTGGGAGTTCAGCAGCAGCCCTAGGAACGGCACCGTGCCAATCTCCCGCCCACCGATCGCCAGCGCATCAGCATGCAGCTCCCGGCTCCCTAATTACACGCTCTGCTGGTGGAACGCGCCAGCTTGCTGGCTCTCTCCCCATTGCTAAAAAGAGTGATTTAAAAAGCCCTGCACGATCCGCAGGCGGGGCAGAGCCAGGCTGCTCAGGGCTGGGGGGCCCCGCTGCTCGGCAGGCCTTCCCCCACCCCGGCTCCCTGCAGAACCGCCCGTGCACAAGGGCTCTCGCTGGGGGTCCGGCTGGAACCGAAGGGAAAGGTCTGTCGGTGCCATTAACCCCAGGAGCCACACGCTGGTACCCACCAGCGCGGCAGTTAGAGGAGCAGCCCCGGGCGAACAGTTCTGGCAGGTAATCCCCCCTCCGGATCCCAGCTCCCCTTGTCTCCAAAGACAGAGGATGACGAGCAAGTGGAGGGGGCAGTACCCCCGCAGGCATCAGATCCTGGGCGCCATCTCCAGGCCAAGCTTTGCCATGCCCCCCATATTATTCCCGCCCCCCCATCTTTTTCCCCATGGCCAAAGCTGCTTGCAGAGGCCTGTGGCTGTCCCGCTTTGGGTGGGGAGCCTTGCAGCTCTCCCAGACTAAACGAGGTCAGGCTGAGTTTGTATGTGGATGGGAGACCCCCAGGGCCTGGCTGTGAGAAAGGAGCTAACCCACATGTGGTCTTTCACGATCCCTTAAGAACAAGGGTGTTACCCGGGTTTCCTGGCCAAAGTGAAACTGGGGTAATTACATTCCACTGACCTAAATCCTCCCCGCCCAGCAGAATTTCTCTTTTCTTCCTTTCAAGCTCATGCATCCTACGGCCGTGAGATGTTCCAAACAGCTGCCATGCTCCACCCTAGAGGTGGTTGCATGTCAGCGAGTGGGGAAAGCGATTGATTAGTTTGTCAGCTGCTTCCTGAAGCAGACCCCAAGTTAGGTCCTGGAGGTGGGATAAGTGGGAGCATAGCAGGGAAGGGGGGTGCTGCCGCTAATGGGTGCGCCACGAGGTCGGCCCAGTTGATGGTTGTATAAGCCTGAATGGAGGGAAATGGTACCTCCAGCTCTGAAACCACCTCTGCTGCTCAGCCACTGGACCCATCCTCTCCCACCCAGCAGCCAACACCTCTCAACTGCCTGCCAAGCCCTTTGGGTGATGGTGCCCTGCCCCGGCCTGGTCCTGCTGGCTGCAGGGCCAACTCGAGGCAGCGCATCCCACGACCCTGAGAATAATTAAGCAAAAATGTTTAAGGAGAGAATGTTTCTCCTTGGCGCAGACAGCCCAGGGCTCCAGTGCACGGGCATGGGCTGCAACGGGCCTGGAGTCCAGGCGTCCCATGCAGCACCAGACTGCTGCGGCGGCCGGAAGCTGGGCAGGGGGGCTGCCTTTGCAACCTGTCTGTACAGCGCCTAGCGCAATGGGGCCCTGCTCAGCGTTCCTCCGGGCTTCCCTACCAGCCGTGATAAATCGTGCATGATGACAAGGGGGAGAGGAGAAGCTCGGGCTTCCCAGGGTAGGGAGGTTCTTGGGGGCATGGGACCGGGGTGATATTTTCATTCCTTCCCCCAAAGAAAACAGGAGAACGGAGCCAGGCCAGGAAGGGGCCCTCGTTAAAGGTACAGCAGAGATGAGGCGGGTGGCAGCCCAGGCATGGAGCCTTGCAGCCTCACAGCCAGGAACATCATCCGCGCTGGCATCTGCTGGGACGCAGCCTTCGAGCGGGTCCCCATTTCCAGCCCAGCTCTGGCTGCGGGTCACCCGGGTGGTAGCTCCACAATCCTGACCGCCGTTAACCCTTTGCTGCCCCCCAAGCCGGGAGCGATCGTCGGGCCTGGGGGAGGATGCTCAGGGCTGGCCGTGAGCGTGAGAAACCCTCCGGAGACACGGGGCACAGCCGGGTGCCCTGTGTGGGGACCTTGCAGCTCACATCAGGCCTGATCGGCCTCGGTGGGGGAAGCTGTCCCCCGCTCAGGTCCCAGCACCCGTGGAGAAGGCTGATCTCTGCTGGTCTGGTCAGCATCACCCGGCCCCCGGGGCTCTGCTGACCCTTCTGACGAGAAAGGAGGAGAAACATAACTAACGCCACACGAGATGGCTCCAACCACTGGCTCTGCTCTGCCACGCCTGGCCACGAAACCGGGGCGGGGGACGGGGACGACACCTTCCCCGACCCAGGCTCCCAATGGCCTCCCTGCTCCCCAGCACAGACTCCCCCCAGCCGCGTGGCTGGTCCAGGCTCTCGCTGGGGGACGATCGCCGAGGAGGGGGCGCTGGGGCCAGTCTGCGCGCTGCCTGGCTGACCGCACTAGAACAGCCCTGCTGCACGACGGCCAATGGGCCCCGAACCAGCCTCCTGGAGCGGGGCAGGGAAGGGAGACCGGACGGAGTTACCCGCCACGCCCCGGCAGCGCTCGCTTACCCGTTGGCTAACACAGGATGAGGGCTGAGCTGGCTTCGGGATGGTGCCGCTGTGAAGGACGGATGGCTTCCAGGTCACAACCCCCACCTTCCTGGGGGTGGTGGGCAGGAGAACCCCCACCCCACACACGCCCCCCTCCCTTGGCAGGGTGGAAAGAGGCTCCTTGGCAAGCAGAAGAATCCCCACGAGGACAATAGCAATCCCACGGAGAGTCGCGGCGTCTGGGGCGAGGCCCTGCTCCCCAGCAGACGGTGGGTTAAGGAAGCTCCCGATCTCTCCTCTGACTCATTCATCCATCGCCTTTACCTGCCGACCAAGGTGTCTCCCCGGCCGCTGCAGGGGAGCCACACCCCAGGGTCCTATGGGGCACGTGCTGGGGACACAGCCATAGCCCCCTCTCCCTGTGAGATCTGCCTGAACGCCAGGCAAGCGCGCCAGCCCTGCTCCTCGCAAGCCTCAGAGAGACACTGACTCCTCGGGAGCCGTGCGCACAGCCCCAGCGATCGCTCTCCTTTTACATCTCCCTGCCCTCTGAGGAGCCCACCAAAAAGCCAGCTAGCCCCATAGCGCCAGCGCCCCGCGAGATGGGCCGGGGAGGGACGGCGCAGAGGGTCCCCGGCGGGATGTCATCGGGGGCCGCTCAGTGGGGATGATCAGCGAGAGGATCTTTCCAACACAGTTTATTACTGCAGCTTCATAAATCTTCATGAGGCAGCGAGGCTCACGCGGGCCATGAAAGCAGCGGCCGTTAGCAGAACATGAAAAATAGTCCGAGGGAGCGAACAGACGGAAAAGGGGAAGGACGCGGCACGGCGGAGAGAGTGCATTTGGAGAGATCGAAACCCCTCGGAGCTACGAGATTCCTCCCTGCCCAGCCATTAAGGAAGCAAGAAAGAGAAAGCAAGGCACGCGTGTCCCTCAGAACCACTGCAGCTGTGGAGACGCAGCGCCAGCGGGCTTTTGCTGGCTGGCTGGAGTTCCCTGCTCTGGAGATAACCCCTTCCACGCTGGGCTGCCTGCACGCCTGCAGTTGCTTCCCCCCAGCTCCCTCTCCTCTCCTGCCACCTGCACCACCGAATCCTCCAAAGCCCGGGAAGCGCTTTCTCTTTCTCGGCGCAACTTTGCTGCCGCGGGGTCATGGAGGCGCCTGTGCCGGCCGTCCTGTGCCAGGATCCTTCGCGCCGTCGCGGTCCGTCTGGTTAAACGAGAGAGGAGGGAACATCGTCGGCGTGGGGGAGCGACGGGAGAGGGGCAGATCCCCGACTTGGAGCGTTTTGACAGGCCGCACTTCTCTGCGTCTGTGCCAGAGGGCTCACCCGGTGCCTCTCCCTCGGTGCTGGGTCTGCCCAACGGAACGATGGCCTGCCTGGTTTTTCCAGCTGGAGGACCCCAGAGCAGATCAACCCAGTGAGCCCCCCCCCCCAGCTCGGCTGAGACATGCTCTGCCTTGCTGAGGTTTCACCCTATGTCCACGCTGGAGCCATTTGAAGCCACTTCAGTTGCAATCCCCACTGGGTACCCGTCCCCTGGCTCCCAGGAGCAGTGCATTGTGGGAAGATGGTGAAAAGCCGTCTGTGCCCTACGGGAGGAACCACCGCTTGTTCTATTACACCGTCCGGGTTGGCAGCAAGCAGGACGGCAGTTTAGAGCTGAGGAAAGCAAGTCAGACCCGGTCAGGATTTGGCCCCCGTGTGCGCTGCTTGCGACACACGTGGGCCTGTGGGTGCCAGGCGTGCTTCGAGCGTGCAAGGGGCACCCCGCGGCTCTTGGAACGGTACGTGGCTCAAGTGTGTCACGGCCTCCTGCGGAGAGATGCTTCCAGCAGGGCCAGCCCCGGCCCGTGGGGAACGAGAGAGGGACTTGGCTCACCGTGCTGCCCTAGGAAAGTGAGTGAGCCGCCCCCGGCCCACAGGCACTAGGGGACCTGTCCTCTCCTGCCCGGGCTCCCTCACACTCCGGGCTGGAGTGCTGGCCAATGGGGACCTGCTAGCCCCACTCACTGCTACCGGAGGAGGCAGCAGCCTCAGGGCCAGAGACAGCTGCTAGGGGCCCTGCTCTCCCACCAGCCAACCTCTGCCCGCTAGTCTAGACAAGGGCAGGGTACGGACGGGGGGCCCCTCCATGCAAGTGATCCAGGTTTTCTCTCTCTACCATGGGCAGCATCAGTGGCAGGATCGTTGGCGACCATTAAACAACGGTGGCACAGACTGGATCCCACCCAGAGGAGCTGGAAGGCTGATGATCCTGGGGAACACCAGTCAAAGCACTGCTGGTGAGATGGCGCCCCTTAGGAACTGGCACTGAGACAAGGGGCAGAGACGCTGCCGGAAAGGGCAGTCGATTCAAACCCTCCAGCTGGCAGATTTGCTGCGGGAGACCTGGTAACGTCTCCTTTAATTAGCGCTCTGCGTGGGCACAGGGGCAAAATAATACCTCGGCCTTCCCTTTACAGTTAAACAGTTTGGATCTGCGAATCTGGGCAGGGGGCAGAAGTTACGGTCAGGCACCCCCCTTCGGAACCTGCTCTCCCCAAAATGCAGCCCCAGAAACACCCTGCAGCTGCCCCTTGCCCAGGGCGGCTCAGGGCAACATCTTTCTGCAATGCCCGCCTCTAAACCCACCTTGCACTGTTTCCCCTTGTATTTGGAGCCTTGCCCAGAGGGCTGTCTGCCCCTCCTGGTGCCCCCCCCCCCAGAGGAGTAGATTGTTTTGCTACCCAGCCCCTCTCCGCCCGCTGCGATTCCTGGAAAAGAGGAAGTATTTTTATTACCGCCATTAACAAGCGTTCTGGGACGGCAGCTCAGGCAACAAGCCCGTCAGGAGAGAGATCCATGGCAACTCTCGTCCCGCTGCTGGGAGTCATTCACAGCCAGTTACCGAGCGTCTGCCTCAACCTGCCCTGCGCGCAGGTCCCCGCAGAGGCTAGCCGGACTCACTCACGCTGGGCAGGGCCACTAAAGTCAACAGGCCCTGCCCCTCGTGCCGCCGCTTACACCAGCACTATCGGATCCTCCTCCCACTGTGCAAATGGCGACCCGAGGTGCCCGGCAATGGTGAAGTGGGCCCGTTCCCAGAACAAGGCGCTACTCCGGGGAAGGACGGCAGCATCTTAACGAGCACGTTCTCGTCTTCACCTTGGCTAGCCACGGCCGCCTCTCCTAGAGGGCAACGTCCAGACATAGTATGCCACCCCAGAGTGCTTGCCTTCAGCACTGCCCGGCACCATGGGGTTAGCCCCAGTCAGGCCCTGGGCTCTGCCCTCCCCTAGCTTCTGGGCTGTGTGCAGGAGGGACCTGGGGTGGAAAACTGTTCACACACAGCTCCTGCCAAACCGTCTTCTCCAGGGGCTTGGCTGATGGCCAGAACAGTATCCCACAGTGGCTAAGACTAGGCCGCAGCCTTGCAGCTAGAATGGGTGTAACTGTCCGTTGAGTCCAACAGACGCCGCCCTACGCCAGGGTAGGAAGGCTGGGCCGGAGGGGCAGGGCACCAGACTGGGAGTCAGGCTACGTGGGTTGGGCAAGTCACTAATCTACCCTATTCCTCATTCCCCCATCTGTAAAAGGGGGACAACGCGTCTCTCCATCGCAGGAACGTGATGAGCAGAGATCCAGGAACTGCAGCAAGGGGGCTAACCAAATACCGGACACACCCACTCGTCTCGCCTTGCCCGGGCAGGATTGGTACCCCTGGACAGTGACCAGTGCTTTGTCCACTCTGTTGCTGATTGACCAGCTGAACAGAAATTCTCCATCTAGAGCAATGCTCGGAGCCCGGGTTAGCCGGTGCGGCTGCGAGAGGCCGTACTGAGCATGCTCCACGCTGCACTGCCCGACTATCAGCCGCCATAAAGCTTCGCCCGGGTCTCACCGACAAGCTTTTTTTTTTCTTTCCCCAATCAAAAAACATATTGAAGAGCAAATCAGAATGCAAATGACTCAGATGAGGAATGCGAGCGCCCATTATCCCATCACCCTGCCACGCGCTGAACGGAGCTGATTAGTGCCAACGGTTTTCGACAGCCGGAGCTGTTTATTTAAAGTCAATCTGCAAAGAAACGTGGCCTGGCGTTGGCTTCGGCGGCTACCGTCTCCTTTCTGCTGGAAACCTGACATAAAAGCCTCCAATTGGTCCCTAGAGCAGGGAGGGGGTCTCAGCCTGGGGGTCAGGAGCCCCAGCAGGTGAGGGGCAGGTGCTGGGGATGGAAACCACGCGGCCCTGCCCTTATTACTAAACGGGAGGGGGTCCAGGCTAGATCCCAGCGAGCTGGGAGGGGATTCCAGGAGGGAAAGTGAGGCCCTGGCATGGCAGAAGTGGAGAAGAACTGGCCTGTGATAAATCTGGCCATTGAGAACCAGACAATTGTACCCTCTGTCCACACAGATCCTCTCGGTATCCAGTGGGGCAGAGGAACTGTTGGCTAATTATCTATTACTAAGGGTCTATTGCAAACATTCAGGTCGTTACCCTCCTAACACTAACCCATTGCTCTGGGGTAGGAAAATAGCAGCTTCTTCACAGAGCAGGGACTGAGGCCCAGACTCGCCCGAGGTCACACAGGGAAATCTGTGGTGGAGCCGGGAACTGAGCCCAGAGACCCCGAGTGCCTTCACCGCAAGACGCCACCTATTTCCCGGCGCCTGGATGGATTCAGCCTGAGCCGAGTGCTCATACAGTCTGATTCCAGTGTGCCTGTTGAATATCACACCCCATCCCCAGCACACCACCACCCAGACGGCACCTCGCACAACGGGGCCCTGGCCGCTGGGCACTGGGGCAACACCGAAAACCCCGGCAGAATAATGCGTATTATGAAGTCAAGGAAGGAGGTGCACCCAAGCACCTGTGACGGCGGTAAAATTTGTTGCCCAGCTGAAATCCGAAGCGCTCCGATCCCCTGGGACCGGCTTGTATGGATCCCTATCTCCGAGCCGCAGGAGTCACTCCCCTGCGCTGCAGAGATCCAGCCAACCGGGCTGCGCCCAGGTCTATCTCTGAAGCACCAGCCCTGGAGACTGATCTAAAGGCCAGGGCTCCGGAGACAGGAGAGCAGCGGCCACCTGCACTGGAGGAGAATTGTCAGCAAACGCATCCCCCTGCCTGGCAGAGATAAGCACAAGGAGGAAATTAAACAAAAAAACCCACCGACCCGGCCCATCGCACAAACCCAGCCACTCACAAACAATCACTGCCAAGCCAGCCGCCTATCCTTTCATGGCTCCGCCACCGCGCCCTTTGCTCGAGGACTGCAGGGGGTGCCCCAGGCCACAGTGTGCATCTTGGGGGAGGTGAATGGGTGTCTGCAGGGGGTTGGGATAGTGAGGGGCATTTGGATGCACATCCGCAGCGAACTCACTGTGCTCTGTGCGTGAGCCCGAGCAGAGGCCGCGCACGTAGGCTTGTGTATGTATATTTTGCCTGCTCGAATGGGTCTGTCCCAGCACATGAGCATCAAGAGAGAGTTTGTGTCCTTAAAACAAACGCAACCCTCCCCCCGCCCCCTGAGCCCCAGGGCTGCCTTATTTGAGGAGGGAAGAGCAATATGAAGGATGAAAGCTCACAGACGTCTTGCGTGATCCATTCGCTCCTAGAGCAATGGAGAACTGGGGCTGCGTTTCCTGGAACAACTCAGGTATGGCCAGATCAAACCAGGGGCTGGATCCTGTCTCCAGCTAGAGCCAGTACCAGATGCTGCAGGGGACGGTGCAAGAATCCCCCTAGAGGACAACTATGGAATAACATGACCACTGGGGCAGTTCCTTCCTGATCCCCAGCAGTTAGTGGAGGCCTTAGGCCCTGAAGCATGAGGGTTTACAGCTCTTAGACACGCTTTTGTTAGCCTCTCTATGGTAAGCGAGGATGCTATCATTGTCTTTATAAATATCTCCTCCTTTTTTGAATCCTACTAGCTTTTGGCCTTGCTGTCTTGTGGCAGTGAGTTCTACAGGCTAATTTTGCATTGTGTACAAAAGTGTTTCCTTTTAAATCCGTTGCCTTCCCATTTCACAGACAGGTGACATTTATCTCCCCCCTCCCCCCCCGCCACACTCTGCCTCCTCTCATCTCCAAACGCCAGGGCAAGACAAGATGCCATCTCCCCAGGAGGGCCCGGTGACAATGAAGCAACGACCCGTATGAAATCATACCCGTATGCAGAGATGTCAAAGCGCTTTACAAAGAAAGGGGCTTTATCTACCTTTGGGGGAAACTGAGGCACAGAGACCTGCCCAAGGTCATGCAATGAGCCTGTGGAAGTGCTAGGAATAGAACCCAGGTATCCGGACTCCCAGCTCAGGATCCAAGCTGCCCCCGCACTGGGAAGAAATCCCCCAGTCAGTCACCACTGTGGTTACCATCTGCCAGATGCTCAGCGGCCTACATGCAACGAGTTGGTGGGGCTCAGCCCAGTTCCCAGGTGTTTGGCCATTAAAGGTGGCTAGATTAATTGGGCCTCCTCACTGGCAGCCTCAGAAGAGACGCCAAGGACAAAAAGGCCATGGACACTGCCCTATCAGCTGTAGAGGCCAGATCCTTCCTGAGCAGGGGGAGGCACAGCGGGTGGGTAATGTGGGGGCCCCGGCGCTGCCCTGGCTGGATCTACTCTGTGGTTCAAGGTCTTCGCTCTGCAGCTGGCACGTCTCAGCCGCACAAAATCCACGTGCCGCTCTTCAATTTAGAACCCAGCTGGGTGGGAAGAGCGAGCGGGAAGAATTCTCGTCTGATTGTCAAACCCTTCATGGAATGCAAATCCCCTCCAGCCGGCAGCACACAATGACAGCGACTTCCATCTCCCAGGGCAGCACTACCCCCTTCCCAGATGGGGGCACCGAGGCAGAGGAAGGGGAAGGATTTAACCTACCTCTCCCAGTCACTGGCAAAGCTGGGAAGAGAACCCAAGAGTCCCAGCTGCCAACCCCCTGCTGTAACCACTACCCCAGACTCCCTCCAAGCTGGGCACAGAACCGTGGTGCTCCAGAGGCCAGTCCTGCTGTAGCCACCTCACTGCCTCCCCAGGCTGGGGATAGAACCCAGGCGTCCTGGCGCCCAGCTCCATGGCCGAGCTGCCAGGCGAGGCTCTCTCCAAGTGCTGGGTTTCCTGCAATACACAGCTGTGCCCCCTTGACAAACTTGAGCACTGACTAGTCAAGTGCCTTCCCAAAACGCTTTTCCAACATGCGGGATTCCCTGCTTCCATGCCCCCAGCCCTGACCGCACAGAGCGCCCGGTCTGGTTGCTCAGCCTAGCCTCCGTGGCAGCGAAAAGCACGAAGCCAGCCCCGTCCATCCTAAGCCTGGCGTCTCAGCCTTGCCCTGTCTCATCGGCTTAGCGTTTCCACTCGGACTTCTGACAGCTTGCTCCACGTGAGTAGCTACTTCCACCTTCATCTCAGTTTTGTTCAGGGTCTGCTAGTCTAACGCTCGGCAGGGTGGAGGGGCAGGAAGTGCAGGGGTGGGGGTGGGGGACACTTTTGCAGGTGGCCCCCTGCGGTTTCCATTGGAAGGGTCCTTCTCCGGTGGGGGTGGGACGCAGAATGGCGCAGGAGCGCACAAAGGCCTCTGCAGCAGGCCTTGCTTGCAGGGCGGAGATGGGGACTTTAAGCAGCTTTCGAGTGACTTGTCTCGCTGGAACATTCAAGGGCCAGGTGCGGTGGTTCACAGGCTTTCCCCATCACCTCCTGATGTCCCCTATTTCCAGACCCAGGCCTCGTAGCACCAGGAATGCTGATTGCTGGTGCTACAGAGCCAGGACTGGGAAACAGGCATCCCAGTAGCCAAACTGTGACAGGAGGTTCTGACGAAGTGAGGGGGGGGTTCTTGGTTTTTCCTTGGTTTTTCCAATGGTTGCATGCAGAGGGGGTGGGACTCAGTTTCCCTGGGTGTTACTGGTTTAATGAGGTGATGGGAGAGGGAGTTTGTTGTTACAGAGGACCTGCGACAGAACTTGGGATCCCAGCCAATGGCCTGGAGAATGGAGACCCCAGCGACTGGTGACCTGGTGACCCGGAGGCCCAGCTCAGGAGTCACACCCAGTTCTGGCCAGTGGGAGGATAATGGGCTGTGAAGAGAGGACCCCGGTGACCTGACCAGCTGTTTCCAGCCAGAGGGGGCCAGAGGATGGAAGAGAGGAGAGGACGCCCAGGCGACCCTGTTTACCAGGATAGAAGACAATGGACAGAGGTGGGATTTGGGGAAGGTGAAATCCGTGACAACGGTGAAGGAAGGAGAGGGAGAGGAACTGAAGCAGGTCATTGGAAGAAACGTGGGATCAGACTAAGGGTGGCTCAGTGGTTAGACAGCTAGGCTGGGAGGTGGGGAGCCGCGATCCAATTCCCTGCTCTGCCACAGACATCCTTTCGGACCGTGGGCCAGTCACTTAATCTCTCTGTGCCTAAATTGTCCATCTGTACTAGGGGGATGACAGCCCTGCCCTACCACACAGGACAGCTGCGGGGAGAAATACACTGAAGATTGTGATGCTGTGGGCATGGGGGCCGTCTAAGTACCTTGCATAGAGGAGGGACAGCTCGCCAGGCTGGTACAAAGCACTGCTCAATGTGTGTTTCATCTCCTTCTCTCTCCCTGAGGATGTGAGCCTGCTACAGGTGCCAGGGGGGATTTACTGCTTCAGTTCAAGCGGCAGCAGCTCACGCTCTGAACTCTAGAAGTCCTGAGTTCTATTGGTACGGGATGTCGGCGGCAGAGTGCCGCTGCATCAAAATAAAGGATCAGGGAGGCCGATAGGAAGGAGGAAATGCTGAATAATATAAACACAAGCCGTGCCTGCGCCTCTCCCTCCCACGCTGCCCTGATAACGACGGGCAGTGCAGCCTGGCAACTAGGGGGAAACGAACGCCGTGGCCTTCCCATCCCCCGGATGCACTTAGAGCTCTGGAGTGGTGGCTGCAAACCCGGGACTCTCCTCTTCACCCAATGGGCCAACCGTCTCCCTCCACGGGCGGGGCTAGCAATGGGCATGAAGAACAGACTAGGAGGCTAGCTAAATGGGAAACTGAGGCACAGAGATGGAGGAAGTGACTAGCCCAAGGGCCAATGGTAGTGACAGGAGCCGAACTCTGGAGTCCTGACTCCCAGGTCCACCATCCCCTGCACCCAACAGCCAGGTGCTTGCCACTGAATCACTGCCTCTCTCCCACTGCACATGTGTGCACAGTCCCATGTCCTCTTCGGCCATCACTGCTAGGGGGCTCCTTGTCTGGCTGCTGGCAAAGCCCTTAGACACGTGTGCAGATCGGTGCAGGTGCTACTGCCCGGGTGATGGGCCAGCGTGTGTCTGTTCGCCACTGCCCTCTACTGGGCAGAATAGATCAGACTTGCTCACACATCCCCTCTGCTGCTGTCAGGAGCCAGTCAGAGCTGGTGCTGGTGCTTCCTGAGGAGAAGCGGGTGCAGGGGTTGAGCGGCTAAGGGAGGCTGGATTAGCAGGAGATGGTGCAGGGTCAGCTCAGGCCTTTTTTGCTGCCCCAAGCGGTGAAGAAAAAAAAATTAAAAAAAAAAGATAAAGCCGCGATCGGCGGCACTTTGGTGGCAGCTCTACCGCGCTGCTTCATTCTTCGGCGGCAATTCGGCGGCCGGTCCTTCCCTCCGAGAGGGACTGAGGGACCCGCCGCCGAATTGCCAGCGAAGACCCGGACGTGCCGCCCCTTTCCATTGGCCGCCCCAAGCACCTGCTTCCTGCGCTGGTGCCTGGAGCCGGCTCTGGGTGGGTGTGATGAAGTGGGCGGGTTTCTTGGTTTTTTTCTTGTTTTTTTCAATGGTTTGCATGCAGAGGGGGTGGGACTCAGTTTCCCTGGTGTTACTGGTTTAACGAGGTGATGGGGGAGGACCAGCGGTGACCGGATCAGCCGGTTCCAGGCAGAGGGTCCAGAGGATGGAAGAGAGGAAAGCAGGCCCAGGTGACCTGTTTACCTGGATAGAAGGCAATGGACAGAGGCGGGGCTTGGGGGAGGTGATATCAGAGGTCCAACTGGGAAGCAGGGGCCTTGGGACTGGAGAGGAGGAGCAGGCAGAGCCCACCTGGATGCAGGGGAGACTGGGATATGCTGTGCTGAGGGAGGCCAGGCCTGAGGCCCCTGAGAGTTTCCTGTGCTGTGTTCAGACGCGCAATAAACCCTCCTGTTTTGCGCTGGCTGAGAGTCACTCCGGTCTAGAGAACAGGGGGTATTATTTTCTCTGGGAGTGGAGGCCCTGGGGATCCGGAGCGAGTGGACTCCCTGAGGGGGCCCACGGTGAGAGACAGGCACACTAAGGCTCAGAGAGGTGCGGTTCCAGGAGGTGGAGGGGCTTAACCCCCGAGAGAGAGTGGACCCCCGAGAAGGGCTGTCTCACTGAAGGGGGTTCCCCCCAGGGACCGCACGGGGCCACGAGTGGGCACGACCTGGGAGGCCGTGACAGTGTGGATGGCTCTGGCCTTGGCAAAGCGGGGAGGCTGGATTGCCAGGGGGGCTGCAGGTCGGGAGTGAGGGGCCTGGGCAGAGTGCGTGCATGGTGCCTTCCTGTGCCATGGCCTAACCAGAACAACGCTTAACGCCCACCAGTCTATCGGACATGGTGCATCCCGGCACGGCTCAGCCCCGTACCTGACTCACATGACCCCTGCGAGAGAGGCGAGGATTAGCTCTGTTTTATGCTGGGGCACCTGAGATCACTCAGCGGCAGAGCCAGGATTACCCAGAGCTCCCCGTCCTGGAACCACCAACCCAGAGAAGATTTAAAAAACCAACCAACCCGAGAGCCCCTTGCAGAGTGGCTTGGTCCAGGGCAGGGAGGAAGCCCTGAGTGCCCAGGCAGCTCTCTGAACACCCAGTGTCCGTAGGCCCCCATGGCTCTGCCAGCCAACCCGGCTGCACTGGGAAGCCATTTTCCCCTGGCAGATCAGAGGGGCCAGCGCCACTCTCCGGCTGCTGGAGAGATTTTTAGGACCACTAAGCACTGAAATGAAGGCTGCTTTGCATGGCCTGCTGCCTCCTCCCCCGCCATCCCCTGCAGAGCCAGGCTACAATTAGGGTGAAAACCGGCCCTGACTCCTTGGAGGCGAGCGACTGAGGCAAATTACCCTGGAAATCGATTCCAATTGATCAGGCACGAGGAAAGCAATAACCGCCCCGCATGCGGCACCGAATCAATGCGCCCTGTTACATGGCGGGAGCAGGGCTGGGAGGACAACCTGCGGGGGCAGCGTGAGGAGCAACGGAGGGCAGGAGCGACAGGGCAAGTGCGCTTGAACTTGGCTAGAAGTATTGTCCCCCCACCTGCCTTTGGATTAGCCTGGCGGGATGGCTGACGGGGGGGCAGGCCTGCAGCAGCGTGAGCAGCTCTGGCTATGGGGCGTGGAGAAGGGGCGGAGCAGAGGTAATACAGTGCCGTGAGCCGCAGCACCAGGGCGGGGATGGGGAAACTGGGCATGGGCCTGGGGAGGGGGTCAAATCAAAGCAAAGGCACCCATCACGGTGGTAGCGAAGACACTGAGCTCAGAGCACGGCCCCTCCTCTTGGCCCTTTCCATTCCGTCACCCGGAGATACAACGCACACAGGGCCTGGCCACACAGCAGCTTAGCCCGGGCTGTGACTCGGGTTTGAGCCCAAGCGCCCCTTCTGTCCACACACAAATCGGTCTGACCCGGGGCAGCGAGCACTCGGGACACAGTCTTAGAATGGTGCTAGAGGGGCGGGCCAGAGCCTGAGTCCTGCTGTGACACAGGTCCAAGCCCTGTCATTTTGTAGTGTGGACGCAGCTCAAGCCACAGACGTGAGTCAGAAGGTCTGCGCACTGCAATCCGGACCCGTTAGTGCGGCTGTGAGACCCGGGCCCAGCCATGGCAAGCCCACGTTTACACTGCAGTGCGGACGCTCAAGCACGGCTTGGAAACAGAGTCCACAAGCCTGGGTCCCACAGACTGAGGTTTATAATTCCAGCTGGTCTCCTTGGCCTGAGACTGTCTGCGTGGGCCTCCCAGCCGGACAGACCGGGGGTGGCCACCGCTCACCTCTAATCAGAAACACCCGGCAGTACCAGCGGAGCCCACAGTCCGAAAAGCACATGGCTAATCAGTGATCTGAGGGCACATTTCCCCCCTTCCCTGCCCCCACTGGGGAGCTGAAGTCCCAGGAGGAGGTGGGAAGGAGCGTGTGGGAAGCAGAGAGCTGTGATTGAAATGCCCTGGGAAGGAGGGGGTGATGGCTGGGGGGCAGGGAGAAAAGGCAATCTACACCTTTATCCCCCCTTGAAACACCCTGAGCCGTCTAACCATACGCCTTTGCAGCAAGGCAGGGAAGAGCGGGTTTGAACACCTGGTGGGTGGGAATACGTGCGAATGCACGAGTGTCTGGGTCCCCAAGCGCGTGAGAATCCCACGTCACAAGGAAAGCCTGAGGGTGAAAGCAGCCTGCAGAGAGGGGGTGTTCACAATTCCTAGTGAGAAGGAATCCAGACCTCAGAGCAAAGCTGAGGCCCCCCCAGCAGAGCCCGATCCCACCGCCATATCGCACACAGAACTCCATTTAAAATCTATGCCTGAGCGACCCTGTGGTGGGACAGCTGCCCCACACAGGCAGAAGAAGGGTTAAAGCCGCCTTGGGGAGGCGGTGCAGAACCCAGGCAATCAGAAGAGGGCTTATTGAGCCAGCCAATAGGGAGAAGGCTCAGTGGAGCAGCCAATCCGGGCCAGTCTGGCCCATATAAAAAGGGCTGCTGGGCAGCCCATGGGCAGTCTCTCCCTGGAGGCCAAGGGAGGAGGATGACTAGCTGCCCTGTAGGAGGGTTGAGAGAGGCAGCACCATGGACAGAGCTGTGCCGGGCAGGGGAGAGGGAGCTCCAGCTGAGGGCCGCCAGACTCAGGCCCTGATACAAGGGCAGAGAAGGTGCTGGGGCTCTGAGGAAGTGGCCCCGGGGAAACAGATGGCGGAGTAGGAGGAGGGGCTGTATGTGGCTGCTGGCTATAGGGTCCCTGGGCTAGGACCCGGAGTAGCGAGTGGGCCTGGGTCCTGTCCCTGCCTTTGCCTGCCCCCCCCCACTTGCCTCCGAGGGGAGTGTTGGGTCCCCAGCAAGGGGGAGAGAAGGGAGTGGGGTACAACTGGAGGGCTGTGTCCAGAAGAGGATGCTGTGGTCTGGGGAGTGACGTGGGTCCTAGAGGTGGAGCCGAGAGTGCCGATGGGCGACACAACACTAGGTGAGGGTGCTCTGGAGAAATGAGAGCTAATTCCCAGGATGGCCAGCAGGAGGCGTCGCGGTGGTGAGTCCTGCCCCGTTACAGACCCCCTGACCAGACCCCTGGACAAAGTCCTTTTGCATCTACTTTACAAATCGGAGCATTTTAGGGTGGATGCCTGGCCCCACCGAGGTCAGAGGAAGCTTTGCTGTCTGTTGCGGATTGACAGGGTACCTCCAGTAATACACAAGTCCCATGAAGCGCTCCCTATGGAACTCCCTCACTCCCACCAGTTTGGATCTGGTCCATGCCATCTCTACCGAAACCTGGGCTGGATCCAACTAGGGTTCGAGCTTCCTTTCAGAAGCCAGGCAGGCAGGCAGGGAACGCTGGTGGCCCCTCTGATCCACCCGTAAAATGGTCTGACACTAAACGCTCTGGGGGAGTTGAGAGGCCTGATTCACCCCCAATCAGTCCCCTGGGGAAGGTCTGTCTGTCTGGTTATCATCCATTTTTCATCAGCTCATCTTTAAAAGACAGGCTTTGGGGGGAGGGGCTGGTCCATGCAGGGGCACTGCCAACATTAGGGGGTTGGGGGCCTGGAGTAATCCAGGCTTCTACGGTGCCCTTCATCTCATGATCTCTAAGGGACTGACAAGCTTCTATAAATGAGGTTGGTATTATCCCCTTCCTAGCAGTGGGGAAACTGAGGCACGGAGCGGTAAGTGACTTGGCTGACGTCACAGAGCGAGTCAGTGGCACAGGTGAGACCAGAATGCCAGTTTTCTGGATCCCATTCTCTGCTCGAGCTGCTAACCCCCTTGGCTGCTCTCTAACAGCCCTGCCTCTCCCGAGGCGGATCTGGAATCGAGTGTGGAGCTCCTTTAAAAAAAAAAATGAAGGGAAATTTACTGAGAGTCCCTGCAGGGGAACGGGGAGTCCAGAACAGCCACACTAAACGCCACAAGGGCTGCGGATGACAAGCACATCCGGACTGCTTGTGGCTGAGTGGGAACTGAGGCATCCGGATTGCTGCTGGGAACTTAGCCGGATCAGCGCCCCCGAAAAGCTGACGGGATGCGCCGTCTCTCGCCACGGCAGGGCAGGGCCTTGCATTGGTCTGCCTCCAGCCCGGTTAGCAGAGGCTGCCGGGCAGGTGAGGAAAAGACAAGAGGGATCAAAAGAGCAGAGATGACAGAGCAGGGGAGGGAGGAGGCGGAAGGGCTGGAGAGGACGCACACAGAGATGGAAAATCCATTCCCGACAGGGCCATTCCTTCCCCTAAGGACACTCTGACCGAGCGGAGTCACTGAGCGGAGCCAGGCCGCTGTCCCTGTTCCAATGCAAAGAAAAATGGGACCAACCAGGGGCTGGCTGCCTCTGCCCCGGATGCCAGCGGTACTGGGACATGCTACAGACTCACAAGCACCTCTCACCAACCTCCAGCTGGCCTCAGGGGAGAGGGGGCAGCTTGTTGTTTCTATTACGGTAGCAACTCAGGTGTCCCGTGCGGGAGCCGGGCCCCATTGTGTCTGCGTGCGCACAAAGGCACCCCTGCCCCAGAGAGCTCCGAGTCGAAGCTGGGGACACAACGCAAGGGGAATAAACAGGCCAAGCAGGGAGGAGTCACCAGTCACCGGCCTCCTCAGGAGCGAAGGGAAGGTGTCACAGCACAGCAGCGCTTGAAGCCTTTATAAGAGGGCATTTGGATCTAGCCAAGACCTTTGAAATCCCTTGTTCCCATGAGGCCCTCACAAGCATTCCTGGAGTTTAGCCTCACAGCGTTGCTAGCAGGTCTTATGCCCGTTTCACAGTGGGAGAACAGAGGCCCAGGGTCGATGAAGTGATATGCCCGAGGTCACAAGGAGAGGCACTGAATTGATCCCAAGTTCCTGGCCAGGGCCCTACCCCCACGACCATCCTCTGTCCCTGCTGGCATGATCTTCCCGAGCACGGATGGGAGGCGTGGGAGAAGCAGACAAGCGAGTGACGGAGGCCGGCAGATAAGCGAGGGCATGAGGCGGCGATCGCATGGCAAGAAATGAAATGTGAAGAGCAGGGCAGGGTGAGGTGAGCAGTTAACGTCAAGGCAGGAAGCCAGCACTCGCAGGGAACGGGTGCCTGGAGACGTCTCCTCCACAGCATGGCGGGCTTCCCCCCTCTGATGGGGAAGGTGGTTTTCCGCACCGGGTTAGGCGCGTTTCTTTTTTGTCCAAATGCACTTGGTGCAAATTTTTCAGGCCAGCTAATCACGTCCCCTAATCCACGGCCGTCAGCGCAGTCACGCTAACCGCTCGCGCGCTGACAGCCGCCTGGCAGCAGCTTGACGAGGGGGCTCTGACCGCACAGCTGCACTTCATCAAAAGCAAATGCATCTGCAAGCAAGGACTAACAAATCTACGTACCCGGAGAGAGCTTAGGGCCAACGGAGCCAGCTTCTCTATTCCACTAGAGCCAGCCCTCTGGGTCTCAAGCCGGGCAAGGGGGGGGACTTGTGGTAAGGCACCGAATGAGGACACAGGAGATTTGGGTTCAGTTTCGTGGCTCTTCCAGACACTTCCCTTATGACCTTGGGCAAGTGACATTGGGGGAGGTTTGCAAGAGATCTCAGCACCCAGGGAAACGCCAAAATAAGTGGGCAGGTTTGCAAGAGCTCAGCACGTCAGGAGCGGAGGAGCCCCTCTGACAACCTGACCAGCAGCGTCACGGCGGGTGGCGCTGGGTGCGGCGCTCTTACGGAAAACCTGGCCTTGATTTAGGTGCCCAGATGGGAGCCGAGCTCTTCTGAATATCTGGGCTCAAGGGTGGGTGCTGCTGTCTGAGCACTTGGAAATGCAGCCCGGGGTTCCTCTGACAACCTGGCCACTTCTCTCTGACCCCCCAGTGAGGATAAGTAGCTTTCCTTCCTCCCACCCTTTCTCTAGTGAGACCGTACGCTCCTTGGGGCAGGAACTGCCTCTTACGACGTGTCTATGCAGCACCCTGCACAACGGGGCCCTGATCTCAGTTGGGCTCTTCTAGGCCCTACCATAATACAAATAATGAGATGAGGAAACAGCATCGCTCAGTGGCTAGGGCATGGGGCTTGGAGACAGGAGACTGGGCGAGCTCTGCTACTGCCTTGCTACATGACCCTGGGAAGTCACTTCACTGCTGGGTACCTCTGTTTCTCCATCAGTAAAATGGGGAGTGGAGGGAGGGCAGGAGAGGCCTGGTTTTAGATGGGGGATGAGCTCGGCACTGGTACAGAAAGGAGTGGGCAGAACTGGCTCCGGTTTATAGGGGGGAGCCGGCAGGTTGGGGTGGCTTTGCTGCCTACATGCTGTTATACTGGGATGATTTAGTTGGTGTTGATCCTGCTTTGAGCAGGGGGTTGGACTAGATGACCTCCTGAGGAGGTCGGCGATCGCACAGCAAGAAATTCAATGTGAAAGGCAGGGCATGGCGAGCTGAAGAAGGGGCTTAACGTCAAGACAGGAAGCCAGCGCTCGTAGGGAGGCGAGTCTAAATGGTGGTGGAGATAGCGCTGGGGGACCATGGAGGTGATGGTCTCCCCCCGCCCTCCTCCAGACATACACCCGCTTCAGGAACGCCTTGCAGACAGGTTTTTCCCCCTCATGTCCCCGATGCCGCAACGTCGCCTTGCCATGCAACTCTATGACCGTTGCAATGGCCATCAAAAGTGGTGACCCCTCCTGGGCCAGTCTGACCCCCTTCACCGAGAGCAATCCATGATGGAACCCATGGGAACTTTCCCACAGGTGCAGACATTGCTTGCTATCCATTATGCACACCAGCCAGCTGTCTGGAGCAGCCAGCAAGCCTGAAGAACTGCTCTGAGATCAATGCACTCTCGCGCACGCTCTCAGATACTAGCGAAAAGCCTGTCCCGGTGGCATGTAGCCCTTGAGCTCGCAAAGGGCTCCTATGAACAACGCTGCTACCAAAAGCAGATCTTGTCCCTCCTTATATCTGCCATCCCTGATGAGCAGCTCTTAACGAGAGGGGACAACGGCTCCTTCCAGCATTTAATAACCCTCGCTGCAGGGGACAGCAGAGGGGAAGGTGCATGATTAGAAGCTAAAACCAAACCGAATCCACCTGGCTCTGGACCCGCGTCCTCCCCCCCAGCTGCAATTAGAAGATGTCCAGCCAGCTAGGTTTATCCAAGCAAAAGAAGGACAAAGGCAACTGCACCTGCCTCCCCCTTACTCGCCTAGCAGCCTGACCTTCAGCAGTAGACGCCCCAGGACAGAGCCAGCCCCGTTTGGAATCGCACGTGGTACGATCTTTGCTGCTATCTGCTGGCTCTGAGCTCACCTTGGGCTGTCAGTTTCACCTGGGCGCTTCCAGAGGCCCCCTCCCCCACAGCCGAGCTTTCCCCAGAACGTCCTCTGCCCCCACCCTCATGAAATGTAACTTTGCTGCAGGCCGAGGAAAGGTTAAAAACCGGGGAGTGTTTAGTCTTGAGAAAAGACGCCGGAAGGGGGCCGTGATACCATCCTGCCGCTGTGTCAAGGGCTGGGGACTGCGCTCGGTGGTTCTCCATGTCCACTACACAAACCTCAGCGACGCTTCGGAGGAAGCGCCGCAGGGATGCATGGGGCTGAAAAGGAACCAGGAGACGGCTCCCGGGCAAGACTCCAAACTGTGCGACAAACACACACAGGCCTTTCGTCGCATATGTTTAAACCAAATTAAATACGGTTTTACTAATCGCCTGGCGTGTAAAGCAACACGCCATCTCTGTCAAGTTAAATCTAAGGAGACATCTCCAGGTCCATTAGCTGTTTATGTTAATTAACGACAGGAGCGGTTCATTATTAAACATGTATTCATGGGAAGCAACCAGCGAGGTGGACTGTCACAAACCTGATTACATGGGCACTGACCTCGATCAAGTGCATGCCCGGGAATCGGGCGGCGTTTAACCACACGGCGATTGTCACGGTCAATCGACATCCGGATCCTCAGCCTTGGAGAAAGTCAGGTGGGAGGGTGCGAGCCGGCCTTCCTCGCCGGTCAATGCAGGACGGAGCCAGTCCAGAAGCCAGGCTCCCGCCGGACTCCAGTCCCCTTTTCCGTCGCTGAGCTAAAGAGGGGGGATCTGCCAGGCTGGCCCGGGTGTTTGCGAGGTTGTCTCCATGGCTGCCGGTTGCTGCCCCACTTTCCCTGCCAGAGTCCATGGCATGCTTCCGGCTCCCGGCCAGCCCTTCTGCTCACATCCTCTCCTTGCCCAGGAACTTTTCCCCTCTGCCCCGTTAGATTCCCCTGCTGCGTCTCTTTCTCCCGGTCGTTTCAAAGCTCCCTCTGTTTCTTTGGGTATTTTTTTTTTCCTTCTCAAATGTCAGTGTGTTCCGTCGAACGAGTCACGCGGACTGGGTGCCAGGCGTCCATGCACACCCATGCCCTGGCCTCCCGCTGCCTGCGTGCCCACAGCCTCGCCACCCCCTGGCCAACAGCGGGGAGCTCTGTGCGCTAGGAACGGGAGCGCGGTTACCCAGGCGGCGCTGATTGCATTCAAGGCAGGCTCTGTGCTCTTAAAGACACAGTCCCCGCAGGCCTGCAGAACCCTGCTCTCCAGCTGAGCTCCAGCCTGGCCCCTCGGGAGACAGGTCTGGGGAGGGGCAGTGGGGCTGGGAGGAGAAGTGCCCTGTTCTCCCGCTCTGTCACAGCCGTGCAAAGCTCCTCTCTCTCCCTCACACGCTTGACGTGGGCAGGCCCAGACGGAAACCCCTGCTCCAAACAAGGGCAAGGGCAGATCCTGACCCGGCCTTCGTGGCGTGACCCCCTCCCAGGCTGAAACAATTCACTGCAGAGATCAGGGCCAAGAAGCTGCCCGTGAGCCCTGGGGGCTGAGTCTCACGAGGCTGCCGTGCTGGGGGAGCTCCCATTGCTAGGGGCCGCCGGCCCTCCATGATTCTGCAGCTGCGCGCGCTGTCACGGGCTGAGTCTTGCCACTGCATGTGCTGGAGGCGGCAGAAGGGATAATCTTACACCCAGGCTCATGGCAACCTGATGCGCTTCCTCCACAGCTTGCCTCTGGCCCCCCCCCCCCCCCCCGGAGGGAAGTGAACGACAATACTTTGCCCGCAGCAGATCCCAGCTGAAATCTCAAAGCACTTCCCAAATATTAATCCTCAGGTCACTCCTCGGGGGCGGGGCGGGGGATTATCCCCATTGTCCAGATGGGAAAACTGAGGCATAGAGAAAGTGACTTGGCCACGGTCACACGGTAGATCAGTGGCAGAGCCGGGAATAGAAACCCTGGAGTCCTGTCGTCTAGTCAGTTCCGTATTCACTTGAACTCGCTGCCTCCCCTGTACAAACTAACTATCCCCCCCCTCACACTGAGTCAATTCACATCCTACCACACCAGGATTTTTCTCTCTATTGACATTACAGGGATGTCCAGAGGCGCGAGCTGTGCTCAGCATCCCATTGTGCTAGGGGCTGTACAAACACACAAGAAATGGTCCCCGTCCCACAGACCTTACAGTCTAAACAGACACAACCACAGGGTGAGAGAAAGGAAGGATCATTATCCCCATTTTACAATTGGGGAAACTGAGGCACGGAGACTCAGTGACTCGCCCTGGGGGCAAAGGCAGGCATTGAACCTCCATTTCCCAAGGACCAGCCCTGCCCCATAACCACAAGACCATTTTTCCCCTCGAGAGCCCTTTTCCCCCAAAGCAAGCCAGGTCCAATTCTCTTACACCATGGCTCTGTCCTGCACAGGAGAACCAGACTGGCCCTTCACCACAACAAGGCTACAGCCCCCCAACCATGCCCATTCCCCGATACACCCCTCCACAAACCAGTTTCCCTATTCTCCCCATCCCCCAACAAACCTGGCTACTTTTCCCAGGGCCGCTATCTCTCCCCGGGGCCTTTCCAGACAGGCCTGTTAAGTGACAAGTGGCCCCTTTCCACAGGTCGGGCCACGTGCCTCTGTGTTTGCTCATGCACTTTCTGCTGTATCTGTTGGGTGCAGCCGGAGAACGCTGAGCCTCCACCCAGGGGCATTGCAGGTGCCCAGCACTGTCATCATATTAAGTCCTCAAACTGCGGTTGCTACCCTTTGTGGCCACCGCAGGTCCCCGCCGCTTTTGGGCACAGTTAGCCTGGCCGGATCCCAGCTCGGATCCCGGCGTTCTGCCTCCCTAACCCTCTCGCTCCCCATAGTTTCAGCTCAGTGCAGTATCCTTCATGTACTGCCCTGAAGTGCGTTCCCCTGGGGTGTTAATCAGCTGCTGTGCTCCACACCCCAGGCGGCTGCATGTCAGCGGCAGATGAACTAGGCCAGGCCCGACAAGATGGAAGACTTAGGAGCTGGGACTCCTGGGTTCTGTTCCCAGCGCTGCTCCTCACTTGCCTTCAGCAAATGATTTAAAGGCCTCTTGGGGCATTTCCCCCTTCTGCAAACTGGGGGTAATGCTCAGAGGCCCGTTGGGGGACTCGGTGAATTCACCTTTGTGACGTGCTCCTTGGAGGACCGAGCCTTTGGTCTCGCTCAGCCCTCCCACCAAGCAGGCCCAACTCGCGGGGCTGAAACTGCTCTGATGGGTTATCAGAGTGCCAAGTCCCGAGGCCCTTATTAGGTACGTCTACATGGCAAGCAGCAGCGAGCCCCAGAGGGAGCCCGGGTCCACAGACTTGGGTCTGCTATGCAGACGGGCGGGCTGGGGCTCTGTAGCCGAGGGAGCGGGGTGGGCTTCACAGCCCGAGGTCCAGTCCCAGACGCAACATCTACGCGGCTTTTCTTTGCATCGCATTGCAGGCCCCTGAGCCCAGCTCTGTGGACCCGGCTCTGAGACCTGCTGCAGGCTGTAGACATGTCCGCTGAGTCTTTGAATGAGGCCCAGTCCTCAGGGAGGTTCTGCTGGAGTCAAGGCAGCAGGATCGGCGCTCTGACCGCCAAAGCACCCTGGGATCCTTGGGGGGCCACCACGCATTATCAAGCTGTTCTCACATCATTCTGTGGGCTCTGCAGAAAAACAGGGGGAGGCGAAGCACGCGGGTGGGGACGTGCCACCTGCTTGTTGGCTCTGCCGTCCGTTCAGCAGATGCCTCGGTGCCAAGGACAGATGGCGGAGGGCATAGCCCTTCATCGGAATGCCTACAGGCCCAGGGCTCTGCGGGGATCTTCTTGTTCTGGAGTGGCCCCAACTCCCAAATGGATGGAGCGCACACCACAGACGTGGGCACGGCCAGGACGGCCCCCAGGGTTACATCCAGGGCCAGCGACCCCCGGGCTGCTCTAGCTAGCTGTGTCCTGCACCAAACCATCACACAACGTCCTTTTCTGAGCCACTGCCTCTGTGCGCACACCCTCTCTGCCCTTCCCCAGGGGGCACCGGCGGGTGACGCGCCCTCACCTGCGTGTGCTGATGCGGAGGGGAGAGACGCCAAGTCAGGAGCAGTCCAGTGCGGGGCTCAGACTGAACCTTTGAAAGGCCGATGCTCCAGCCTCCACCGTCCCACAGCCAGAGTCGGTGTCTCTATCTGAGCTCTCTCCCTGGGGAAGGAAGGAAGGGACTGGTGCTCCCGGGGCCAATAGGACCCTTTCTGAGCTAGGTTCCCAGGCTCCTGGACTGGGAGGGGTCCCAGGAACCAGCGTAGTCAGATGGACAGGTCTTCTCCTGAGTCCGGCGACCCATCCTGGCTCACCCAGGAGAAGCACATTCAGTCTCTCCAGGCCAGGTCGGCCGGCCGTGGGGGGCTTCGGAGTTTAGTGTGGGGGAGAGGAGCAGGGTAATGAGGACCCTGGAGGAGCCAAAGCAAACTGCTGGTTCCCCAGGCCCCACTTGCCCAACACCAGCTAATCACCCCTTTTCCTGCCCCCCTGCAAATGCCCTCCAGTCGCAGACACGTCCAAGCAGAGCGCACGGGTCCGGGTGGCGCTGTGCTGAGGATTGGGGCCGGCCAGGGCAGGCAGATGGCTGCCCAGCGCCAGTGCCAATTCCCTTTGCCAAGCTGGGCAACGGGGCCAGATCATGCCCGACACATCTGGAAACGGTGGAGGTGCAGCAGCAGGCCTGGGAGAGCTGTGAGCACCAGGCAGCAATGCCAGGGTAGCCTCCCTGGCATGGAGTCCAGAGCCCAACGGCAGGCAGGCGGGCGGGCGGGCAGGCTCCCAGCCTGAGCCAGGCTCTGCTCCCATTGGCACTGCCAAGCTTCTCCACATACCGAGGGAGGGGGAGAGGGAATGACTCCCACGCGCCCTTGTGAATCCTGTGAACTCCACGACTTGTCTGCTCCTCCTCCCCCACCGCGGGCATGCTCTGCCCCCACCATGTGCCCCCGTCCTCCCCCCCCCAACCAGGCCTCCCTGCCTCCCCCCACACGTTCACAACCCCGCCACTGAGGGGCTCTCCCCATTCAACCGGGATAAAACAGACTCCAAACGAAGCCCCGGATCGGAATGGCCACAAGCCTTGGGAGCGTTTGAATTGGATCAGAACGCAGCAGCCTGACCCCATCTCTGCCTGAACCGGGGAGGGCACCCAGCCCATCCAACCCCCGGTGCTTCAGGCCATTCTACTTATGGGCACAGGACCCCTTGCCTGGGAGGGGGAAACACACCCAGGGAGCAGAGCTGTCTGCGGAGCTTCTGGAGAAGGTAGATCTCTAGGGCTGGTGGGCTGGGGCGCACGGGCAGGACCGTAGCTGCTCCCCGGGGGTGAGAAGACGCTTGTTTGACTAATCCCCGTCTCGCATTCAGGCCTGTCAGCGCCAAGGCTCCCAAAGCGCTTTGCAAACCGGGCACAGAAACATCTCGTCCCCTGCCACAGAAGCGCAGTCACCAGCCCCACTCCTGGCAGCAGCCCAGGGACGTGGCAGGCCGGACCTGGCGTAGTCCATGGGGTCTGACGAGATCACAGCAGGAGGGTCTTTCTACACCAGGGTCTCCTCCCCTTCTCCCCGGATCGCCTGGGAAATCTCCACACCCCCCCGTAGCAGTGGGGGGGAGCTGCTCAGTGATGTTAAGTGAATTAAAATAATCATAATAATTAATAAAATCCAGCCAAAGACCTGAGCAGCAGCAGCAGCGACTCCAGCAGAGCACAGAAGCCACATGCCCACGCTCGCACACACACACTTCACGCAGGCGAAGGAACAGACAAGAGTCGAATGACGACCTGCTGAAAGGATCAAATCGCCGGATGAAAACAAAGCGGCCTCAGCATCTCTCTAAACACCAGTTTGCGCGGATTTAAAACCCGCCGAAGGGCCCTTTGCTGATCAGCTAGCCGGGAGCCGATTAAACAGCCTCTGTTCAGACAGCGCTCACCTGCTCGGAGGTGGCCTTTTAACGTGGTTTGGTTCTGCTTCCCTTTACTGTGTCCGCCTCTCACTTCCCTGTCCAAGCCCTGCCCCGGGGGAAAAGGGGGAGGCTGCCAGTTCAGTGGCGAGCGTGGCAGGGTTTGCACACTCCCTGCGTGCACCCGACCGCGTGGCGTGCACTGAAAGACAATCCACGGCAGAGAAATCCACAGATAACAGGCTTACGATTCTGCGGCCACTTCTGCTTCTCTCTGTAGCCTTCTGCCTCCGTCTCACTCTCCCTGGTGTGCTCTTAGCCGGCTCCCCATTCCCCCCTCACCCGATAACCTCTGTCTCCTCTTTCCCACCCCTTCCCCTCTTCCCTCTGTGTCTGCACCCCGCAGACGGTGGAAGCAGAGGGGCATGCTGCTACGGCTGGAAATCTATCCCTGTGTTTCTAGGCCTGGGCAGAGGTCTGGCAAACCAGCCCCTTTCCCCTAACCCCCTCCTCAGCTTTCTGACTCAGGGCAAAGCCTGAGACAATCGGCGGAGTTAAAACGACCTCCAAAAGAAGCCTGGCTCGCTTTGCACCCAGGGGGCGTGCGGCCGAGCAGTGTACAGAGGTGCTGTTCGCAGAACCTGCTCTGGAAGGATCAGGCACGCTCATCTCAGGGGAAAAGCCAGGCCACATTGGTAGAACTGTATCCTGAATCCTATCCTACAACTCCGCTCTTAGCCTAGATTGTCACCTAGAGAACCCAGGGCTGAAATGAGTGAGTTGCACTTT